>NW_027225575.1:1516176-1819411 GCF_038994185.2 Dermacentor albipictus | reverse complement strand
GTGAAGGTATGTGTAGTTGATATAATTTGTGCAAAAGTGTTCGTCTGTGTGTTTCAATCTGCGTACATGTGAGTAATATGTGCATAACTGTTAGTGGCTGTTGACATTTCTCGCATGTTGGTGTGTCTTCTTTCGTAAGTAAGTAATTGTGTGGGAGGTGTGTGTGCCCAATGCGTAGTTGGCATAAAACTACTTCGATGAACCGCTCCTGATGATAGCATGACTTCCACTCGCCAACTATAGGTTTCGTGAGATGTAGCTTGTTGTCGGCACAATGGTCCCATTCGCGTTGCCATTTTACCGTTAAGGCTATTCTAATTCCACGGATGCTCTCTTTATATGGGAGTGTTGTGTTTGTAACGTCTTTGTGCGCTGCCATCAATGCATATCTATCAGCTGCTTCGTTAGCCGGTAGCCCAACATGGCTTGGGACCCAGCAGAAACGAATTGATCTCCCGTATTCGTTAAAAGCCACCATGTTTAAAATGTCTCCAATCAGGGGTTCACACTCAGATTTCAGATGTAGAGCCTTCAGTGTGCTTAAAGAATATGTGTGTATGACTGCATTTTTGTGTTTATCAGCGATAATCTTTTTAACAACAACCCATATAGCGAAAACTTCGGCTGTGAAAACAGAGGTGTGTTGTGGCAATCGAATACTTTTTTCCCAATTTTCCGTTATGACCCCCCCCCCCCACCCACGTGTTCTTTCATTTTAGAGCCATCAGTGTAGTATTCCATGTTATTTTGATATCTGTCCTGAAGTGCACGGAATTCTTGTGTAATGTGTTCGTGTGGGGTGTCTTTCTTCTTTAAATGTGTCAATGTCCAGTCACATAACGGTTCAAAATCGTACCACGGGGGCAAACGCTGTGGCTTTCTGGCAACCTGGAGGACTTCGCCAGGAATGTCATAATCCCGGACATATTCCTCATATCGCAGGACAAGCGGTTTAATCATGTTCGGTTTATTTGTATAGTGTAGGCGTGAGTTGCATTGTGTGAGGATGTTGTAGCATATGTGTTGTGGTGATGACTGAATTCTTAGTACGTAGGAAAAAGTGAGTAATGCTCTGCGCTGCAGTAAGGAGGGTTCATTACACTCGACGTATAAGCTCTGAATAGGTGAAGTTCTGCAGGCACCACTTGCCAGTCGCAGTTCAAGGTTATGTACTGGATCAAGTCGTTGGATGTAGGACTGTCTGGCTGAGCCGTAAACAATGGAACCGTAGGCTACGAACAAGAGTGCGGTAAATACGTAAAAGACACGTTCGATCGGAACCCCAGTGCTTATAAGATAAAACTTTCAGGATATTCAATGCTTTATTTGCCTTAATCTTTAGTGTTTTAATGTGGGCTAGGAAGTTAAGTTTTTTGTCGAAGATTATTCCCAAGAATTTATATTCTTGTTTTACCGGCAGCGCGACATCATTCAATTTTACATCCGTGGCTAAGTACAACCCTTGTTTTTGCGAAAAGAGCACTGTAACAGTTTTCTGAGTAGAGAAGCGGAAGCCATTTTTCTCAGCCCACTCAATTAGTTTATTTATTGTTATCTGGAGCTGTCTTTCACATGTTCGTAAGTTTAAGTTGCGGCACACTATTTGCAGATCATCGACATATATGGAGTGCATAACAGAGGTGGGAATGACATTGTTGACAGAGTTCATTTTTACTATAAAGAGTATTGTGCTAAGTACGCAACCTTATGGCACGCCATTTTCGTGGATAAATGTGCGCGAGAGCACAGTGCGTAGACGGATTTGGAATGTTCTGTTGGACATAAAATCAGCGAGACAGTTTAGCATTTTGCGACGGATTCCTAACGCGGCGAGGTCACGTAAGATTCCGAATCTCCACGTGGTGTCGTACGCTTTTTCTATAGGTCGAAGAACACTGCCAGGCAGTGCTGTTTGGGTAAAAATGCTTCACATATTTCGTGTTCAAGTCGGACGAGGTGGTCTGTCGTTGAACACCCTTTTTTATAGCCGCACTGGTGAAAATCAATGGAGTTCCGTGTATCAGGCGTGAAAGTTAATCTCGCATTTAGGACACTTTCGTACGATTTCGCCAAACAGCTTGTCAG
Source organism: Dermacentor albipictus (assembly GCF_038994185.2). NCBI lineage: Eukaryota > Metazoa > Arthropoda > Arachnida > Ixodida > Ixodidae > Dermacentor > Dermacentor albipictus. Next base: position 1,817,326 of record NW_027225575.1, on the reverse strand, counting down.
GGCAATGGGTCAAAAGCTGCTTGGGGATGTGGGGGATTTACCTGCTTTTAAAAAAGGCACAACTATTGCGTTTTTCCAACTCTTTAGCATGCTTCTAGATTTAAATACTTTGTTAAAAGATTTAAGGAGAGCATCTACGGATGCTGGGGACAGGTGCGCAAGCATGGAATAAGGGATCCGGTCAGGACCTACTGCAGGTTTCTTGCCAGCACAGAGAACCCTGTTAAGCTCTTGTAACGTAAATGGAGCGTTGTACTCGTCCCTTGACATACACGCAGTTCGTAGCTTCTCTTTTTCTGCCGACAGTTTGTATTTCAAGAACCTGTTTGAATAATTAGCTGAGCTAGAGACGTTATAGAAATGTTCCCGAAGTATATTCGCTTGTTCTTGTAGTGTTGTCTGAGTGCCTGAAGGTGTAAGTATGGGTATCGTGTATGGCGAGTAGTCTCCCTTAAACTTCCTGACCTGGTCCCACATCCTTTTGGACGTGACGGTGCTATTAATTGTAGATACATATTTTTGCCAGGAACATTTTTCTGCCTGTCTTCGGATATATAGAGCTTTCGCTTTGGCTTGTTTAAAATTTAGGAGGTTGTTATGTGTTGCGTACCTGCGTAAGATTCCCCAGGCCTTACTTTGCTGCTTTTTTGCTACGGTGCAGTCATGTGTCCACCAAGGATTAAGCTTTTTCCGAACAATGCCAGAAGATTGCGGAATGGCCTTTTCGGCTGCAGAAATAATACAGTTAGTAATTTTTTTTGTTTATTTCGTCAATGCTTGAGTCTGTTGAAGTAAGCTCCTCCAGCCTGGCACTTTCTGTGAAAATAGACCAGTCTGCCGTTTGTAGTTTCCAATGGCGCGGTTTGCGAGGTATAATGGGTAGCGTTGAGGTGAGGTTGATTATAGCAGGTAGATGATCACTGCAGTATGATGTGTCCAGTACATCCCATTTAAAATCGGTAAAAGTGTCAGGAGAGAAAAATGCTAAATCAATGCAGCTAAAAGTACGTGAACTCGGTGAAAAGTGAGTTGGCGCACCTGAATTTAAAAGACAGATGTTATTAGTCAAAATAAAATCTTCGATAAGCTGTTCTCTTTGGTAATTTTTAACGCTACCCCAAAGAGTGCAGTGAGCATTAAAATCTCCAACTAAAACAAAAGGCTTCAGCAGCTGGTCAATTAAATCTTCCAAATCTCGAGTTGTGAAATGGCTACGGGGAGGAATGTACAATGAACAGATTGTGACAGTCTTAAATGACAAAACGGTGACAGCTACTGCCTCGTACGGAGTATTTAATGAAACGTTCCATGTGGGAATGCCGCTTTGGACGACAAAAGCGACACCTCCTGATAAACGGCTGGAGTGCTCGCGGTCTTTTCTTACGACAGTAAAACCTTTAAGAAAATGTGTATGTTTGGGTCCCAGGTTCGTTTCTTGAAGGCAGAATGCTACTGGTGATAACTTTTTATGATGTCTTTGATGTCACCTAGATTGTGAATTAGGCCTCTGCAGTTCCAATGAATGATAAAAGCCATCTTATTGGAATTGGGAAAAAAATACTTATGTGTGTGAGCTAACAAATTGTAGGTGACATGTATTTAAAAGCTGATTACACTTTAGAATGGTGGTAACCGTTCAGGTTACCTTTCGCTTTCTCACAGGAGATATAATATGTTTCTCCTTCTGTGATCGCTCCAAGGAGCGCGGGTCTTTTAGCGTCAATGACGCCGGGGTTTTTGGATCGACCTCCATCGCCTTTTCCGAGGCGCTGGACGATCGAAAGCCAGGCGCCGAGACGCGCGTCTCGGGCCGTGGGGTACGGTTCAACTTCGGGCCCTGCGGCCCTGTGGTCTGCTGGGCCGTCTTCGTTGCTGATGGAGCAGCACTGGCTGCAGCCACCAAGGGGGCGGTTGGAGTTTCTACAGGAGTCCGGACGTGGACCCTGTAGATTCCTGAGACCGGTGTGGCGCTGCCCCCTGCCGCGTCACACTGGCATAGCTTACTTGAGTAAGCTGGATGATCGCCCTTGCAATTCACACATTGTGCGGGAGAATTGCAGTTGTCAGATGGATGGTCGTTGGCACTATACTTCACGCATGTTTCCTTTCCTCTGCATGATTGTGATGCATGTCCGAACCTCTGGCACTTGAAGCACCGCCTCGGGTTCGGTATGTATGGTCGGACATTGATTTTCAGGTAGCCTGCGTCGAGTGAGCTTGGCACAGTACTGGAACCAAATGTGAACGCTTGATTACATTTTGTTCCTCGAATCCCTCAAGGAGCTCTTCGTCACTGAGGTTCAAAAAATCTTCCTCTGATATTACTCCTCTGCTGGTGTTGAGCGAGCGATGTGGGGAAATTGTGACCTTAATGTCAGCGATACTTGTAAGTTCACTGGTTTTTTCGATTTATTCTTTCTTTGTTAGTTCGAGGAGGAGGTCTCCGCTTGCCATCTTTGATGCTTTGTAGCCTGATCCAATCGTGTTTGATAGCAGCATTTCGATACTAAGAAAGCAGATAGTTTTCTCATAGTTGTGTTGCCTTCACTGTGAAGGACATGGAACTTTGGGAAGGTGTCATGATTTGGTTTCAATACGAACTGAAATGTTGCTTCGGTGCGCCCTCATTTTTGAGGGCGATCTTGGAGGGGGGGGGAGCGTTTGCCATTAAACATTGGAAAATTCGGCGGCGATGGAAGCCACCCACCACCGAGCCGAACTAGGGGACGCTACTAGGTTGGGAATGATACCTGCAGACGCCAGCCGTTCATCGCCGCTATAACCTAATATATATATACCCAAGACTGGATATATTACACACGGTTAACCCTTGTTGCCCGGAAATTCGGAAGTGATAAGAAACGAAGAGAAGACAGGAAAAATTGAAAGTGAGAGAAAAAGGCAAAGGTTGGAGTGGAGGACAGGAAAAGGCGCCTGCCGATTTGCTCCAGGTGGGTCAGTCTGGAGGTGCTGTCTATGTGAAGCAGAGACCAAAGAGCTATGTGTGTTGCCTCTGCCGGGGGGCCTTAAAGGTCCAAACACCTGGCATTGGCTCAACCCCAGGATCCCCCTTCCCCCACTGACACTGCTAAGCCATGAACAGCTACATGCGGGAGTGTCCAACCTTCGTGTGCTCGGTGAAGTGGTGCCGCAACACAGCAAACTCCTGCTTACACAGACGCCCCTGCGTGGGCCTTAACAGAGCGTTCACTCGTATAACTAGGTTCAAGCTACGTTGAACCCCACCCACTTTTTCATGTACTGTTTTAAAATGTTGCAAAAATATTCAGCAGCTTACATGTAGGTAACGTAAAACTCTTGCTTTGGCTAGGTGGTTCATGCTTGAATTAGTAAAGGCAAGGCTCAGAAGACCAGGACTCAAGAAGAGCACAAAATCAGTTTTCGACTGCTTCAGAGACGCTCACCTCCTCGTGGTGGCCCCTGGATAGCCAGGCGTCAGCTTGGTGAACTAAGTAGCGTCTCATTGGCCCAAGATGGCCGCTCAGGTGTAACTTGTTGCCTGCGGAAATACGGAAGTAATAAGAAGTGAAGAGAAGACAGGAAAGATGGAAAAGTGGGAGAGAAAGACGAAGATTAGAGAGGAGGACAGGAAAAGGCGACTGCCGATTTCCCCCGGGTGGGTCAGTCCGGGGGTGCCGTCTACGTGAAGCCGAGGCCAAAGGGGTGTGTTGCCGCCGCCGAGGGGCCGTAAAGGTCCAAACACCCGGCATTGGCTCAACCCCCAGGATCCCCTTTTCCCCGGACACGGCTACGCCGCGCATGGTTAGACGCGGCAGGGTCCAGCCCTCGTGTGCTCGGGTACGTGGTGCCGCAATACACCAAACGCCTGCTGACTCAGGCGCCCCTGTGGGGACTTGCAGAAGAAGCCGGGGATTTTTGTGAAGATGGCGTAACGCCCCAGATCACAGTGATTGTTGATGGTCGTTGGTCACATCGCAGTCACGGACACCGGTATTCCGCCAATTCTGGTGTGGCTGTTATTATAGGAAAGCTTACTAAAAAGCTCCTGTACTTAGGAGTGAGAAACAAACTGTGCAGCACGTGTGAACACTACGGCAGGATGGGCAAGGAGAAAAAGGAGCATCTGTGCTATAAGAATTGGAACGAAAGCTCAGGTGCAATGGAGTCCTGCATTATCGTTGAAGGCTTCAGAGGAGCGTCGAAATAGGTGGTGTCGAATGTCAGACGTTCATAGGGGACGGCGATTCTTTAATCTTGCATCAATCTTGCACCTTGGCCCCACTACAGTTTTCACTTTGGGACCCTCGTCTGTATATTTGTCATGTTGTAATTACTTCTTTTTTTGGAACCAATAAATCTGAATCTGGATCTGAATCTTTACAAAAGTGGAATATGGCCGTATTCTAAAGAGGAGGGAGTGCGCGAACCATGTAGTGAAATGCTACACCACTCGCCTCTACGCTGTTGCTAAAGAAACTAAAGGAAGTTCAGCCTACCTAAGTGGTCCCAGAATTAAGCGCATAAAGAATGGTGCACGGAAGGCTATTAAACATTATGCCAACCGTGGATGTACAGGACACTGCAGAAAAGAAAGATCCACAGAAAGCAGAACTCATCTTAGAGCTAGCTGCCTACCTCATAAATGGTCCAAAACATGTGTTTGGGTGCCACGACAAATGCAAGAGGTATTTTTGTTATGGCACCAAAGGCGACAACGTTTATGAGAATATGCCTAAAGTGCTCCAGCTGAAAATAGTGACCGCCGCCAACATAATTGCGGAAAAAGCTGGCCGTCTTGTCACGAATGACACCAGTAACCTTGCCGAGGCAGTAATGTCACTGGTAGCAAAATTGTCTGGAGGAAAGCAGATAAACAGGCGTCAGAAAGGCTCGTATGAACACCAGGGTTATGGAGCTGGGCTCAGCTTTCAGCTGGGGCCCCACTGGCCTTGCACTACAACTAAGGCGGTCACCTGCAAGAGTCCTGCAGCCATCTTGAAGCACTACGCAAATAAGAAATTGTGTCAGAAGGCTAGCAAAGAGTCTCTGAGGCGAAAACTATTTGAGGAAAATGGCCACCCGCAGCGTCGGCGCAAGGATTCCCCGATGAAAGAAAAGACTCAAGGTGCCATTACGGCCCGAACTGTCGGAAACCCGATGTGCCGCTTGAACAATTCTCGGAAAAAGAAGCAAATATTTTGAAAAAGCCTGCAGGTGGACAAAAACGGAGGATTGAGATTGAGGAGCACAATAGAAGTCAAGCAGACAATTGCACGTGGCATGTAGAAAGACAAATGCGTCTAACTGCACCCAATTTCTACGCTGTGCGTAGAAGAAGGGAGCCAACATCGTGTGACGCACTCGTGAAAAGCCTAGTACTTTACAAAAATAGTTTCACTATTGCCGCTCTTGAGCGTGGTAAGCAGCAAGAACAAGTCGCAGTGCGGTTGTACGAAGAAGAGAGGGAGACTCGCGTGTAGCCATGTGGGCTATTTGTTGATCAAGAGTATGGCTTCTTGGCAGCATCTTCCGATGGATTAGTTGGTAGCGACGGTATCTTGGAGGTCAAGTGTCCATTCACAGCGAAAGAGATGGAACCATGTGAGGCTGCTAAGAAATTCAACCAGAGGAGCCAAATCGCCAAATCCTCCAGCCGCCTGCACTAAGCTATTCTCATAGGTACTACTATCAGGTTCATCATCATCATCACCATCATCATCATCATCCTAGTTACGCCCACTGCAGAACGAAGGCCTCTCCCATACTTCAACTACCCCGGTCATGTACTAATTGTGGCCATGTTGTCCCTGCAAACGTCTTAATGTCATCCGCCCACCTAACTTTCCGCCGCCCCCTGCTACGCTTCCCTTCCCTTGGAATCCAGTCCGTAACCCTTAGTGACCATCGGTTATCTTCCCTCCTCATTACATGTCCGGCCCATGCCCATTTCCTTTTCTTGATTTCAACTAAGATGTCGTTTACCCGCGTTTGTTGCCTCACCCAATCTGCTCTTTTCTTATCCCTTAACGTTACACCCATCATTCTTCTTTCCATAGCTCGTTGCGTCGTCCTCAATTTCAGCAGAACCCTTTTCGTAAGCCTCCAGGTTTCTGCCCCATATGTGAGTACTGGTAACGCACAGCTGTTATACACTTTCCTTTTGAGGGATAGTGGCAACCTGCTGTTCATGATTTGAGAATGCCTGCCAAACGCACCCCAGCCCATTCTTATTCTTCTGGTTATTTCAGTCTCATGATCGGGATCCGTGGTCACTACCTGCCCCAAGTAGATGTATTCCCTTACCACGTCCAGTGCTTCGCTACCTATCGTAAACTGCTGTTCTCTTCCGAGACTGTTAAACAATACTTTAGTTTTTTGCAGATTAATTTTCAGACCCACCCTTCTGCTTTGCCTCTCCAGGTCAGTGAGCATGCATTGCAATTGGTCTCCTGAGTTACTAAGCAAGGCAATATCATCAGCGAATCGCAAGTTGCTAAGGTATTCTCCATCAACTTTTATCCCCAATTCTTCCCACTCCAAGCCTCTGAATACCTCCTGTAAACATGCTGTGAATAGCATTGGAGATATCGTATCTCCCTGTCTGACGCCTTTCTTTATTGGGATTTTGTTGCTTTCTTTGTGGAGGACTACGGTGGCTGTGGAGCCGCTATAGATATGTTCCAGTATTTTTACATATGGTTCATCTACACCCTGATTCCGTAATGCCTCCATGACTGCTGAGGTTTCGACTGAATCAAACGGTTTCTCGTAATCAATGAAAGCTATATATAAGGGTTGGTTATATTCTGCATATTTCTCTATCACTTGATTGATAGCCTGAATATGGTGTATTGTTGACTAGCCTTTACGGAATCCTGCCTGGTCCTTTGGTTGACAGAAGTCTAAGGTGTTCCTGATTCTATTTGCGATTACCTTAGTAAATACTTTGTACGCAACGGACAGTAAGCTGATCGGTCTCTAATTTTTCAAGTCTTTGGCGTCCCCTTTCTTATGGATTAGGATTATGTTAGCGTTCTTCCAAGATCCCGGTACGCTCGAGGTTATGAGGCATTGCGTATACAGGGTGGCCAGTTTCTCTAGAACAATCTGACCACCATCCTTCAACAAATCTGCTGTTACCTGATCCTCCCCAGCTGCCTTCCCCCTTTGCATAGCTCGTAAGGCTTTCTTTACTTCTTCTGGCGTTACCTGTGGGATTTCGAATTCCTCTAGGCTATTCTCTCTTCCACTATCGTCGTGGGTGCCACTGGTACTGTATAAATCTCTATAGAACTCCTCAGCCACTTGAACTATCTCATCCATATTAGTAACGCTATTGCCGGCTTTGTCTCTTAACGAACACATCTGATTCTTGCCTATTCCTAGTTTCTTCTTCACTTTTTTGAGGCTTCCTCCGTTCCTGAGAGCCTGTTCAATTCTATCCATATTATAGTTCCTGATGTCCGCTGTCTTACGCTTGTTGATTAACTTAGAAAGTTCTACCAGTTCTATTCTAGCTTTAGGGTTAGAGGCTTTCATACATTGGCGTTTCTTGATCAGATCTTTCGTCTCCTGCGATAGCTTACTGGTTTCCTGTCTAACGGCGTTACCACCGACTTCTATTGCGCACTCCTTAATGATGCCCATGAGATTGTCGTTCATTGCTTCAACACTAAGGTCCTCTTCCTGAGTTAAAGCCGAATACCTGTTCTGTAGCATGATGCGGAATTCCTCTAGTTTCCCTCTTACCGCTAACTCATTGATTGGCTTCTTGAGTATCAGTTTCTTCCGTTGCCACCTCAAGTCTAGACTAATTCGAGTTCTTACCATGCTATGGTCACTGCAGCGTACCTTGCCGAGCACGTCTACATCTTGTATGATGCCAGGGTTCGCGCAGAGTATGAAGCCGATTTCATTTCTAGTCTGACCATTGGGGCTCCTCCACGTCCACTTTCGACTAACCCGCTTGCGGAAAAAGGTATTCATTATCCGCATATTATTCTGTTCTGCAAACTCTAATAATAATTCTCCTCTGCTATTCCTAGAGCCTATGCCATATTCCCCCACTGACTTGTCTCCAGCCTGCTTCTTGCCTACCCTGGCATTTAAGTCGTCCATCAGTATAGTGTATTTTGTTTTGACTTTACCCATCGCCGATTCCACGTCTTCATAAAAGCTTTCGACTTCCTGGTCATCATGACTGCATGTAGGGGCATAGACTTGTACCACCTTCAATTTGTACCTCTTATTAAGTTTCCCAACAAGACCTGCCACCCTCTCGTTAATGCTATAGAATTCCTGTATGTTACCAGCTATTTCCTTATTAATCAGGAATCCGACTCCTAGTTCTCGTCTCTCCGCTAAGCCCCGGTAACACAGTACATGCCCGCTTGTTAGCACTGTATATGCTTCTTTTGTCCTCCTAACCTCACTGAGCCCTATTATATCCCATTTACTACCCTCTAATTCCTCCAATAACACTGCTAGACTCGCCTCACTAGATAGCGTTCTAACGTTAAACGTTGCCAGGTTCAGATTCCAATGGCGGCCTGTCCGGAGCCAGGTATTCTTAGCACCCTCTGCAGCGTCACAGATCTGACCGCCGCCGTGGTCAGTTGCTTCGCGGCTGCTGGGGACTGAGGGCCGGGGTTTGATTGTTGTATTCAAGGCCAGTTAAATATCACCAAAAGAAGTTTCTGTGACTTTGTTGTCTGCACATCAAAAGGAATTCACGTACAGCGGGTTGAAAGGGAAAAAAGGTTTTGGAAATTGAAAATGCTTCCTTTCCTCATCAGATTTTACAGACAGTGCCTTCTTCCCGAAATTGTAGATCCCCGCATTACGCGCAGCATGCCCATCCGCAGGCCACAGTGGAATGAGCGAGCGATTGAAGCACAGCGAAAAATCAAAGAAGCGGCAACGAAGAGCAAGCTGACAAAGCACAGTAGCCTCTCCGGCACTCGCCGCGACCTCAACTCGTAGGCTTGCCGGTGCGTCAGCTCTGTGTTGAGGAGCCGTTCCTACCATAGCGCGCACTTTTATCAGTGTTCGTGAACAGACGACTTGTAACGCTCTGTGTAGTGACTAGTCTTTTGAAGAATAGAAAAGAAAAAAAAATTCTGTCAAAGGTTCCACTCTGTTTTTCCTACGTGTCATATTTTAGATAATGGAGTCCTCCCTATTCTGACCCACGTTTCAAATGGATAGGCTCTTTTTTTATGGTCATTTGCGCACGTGCGGCCTGGCAGTGTTTCAGTGTAAAATCGCCCTGAGTATGCACTGCTGAAGTGGGCGTCGCACACGCCCTACGATTTGATTTGTGATTACAAACGAACCTAACAGACGATTTGCAAACATATGGAAGTTGGCGGCCCTAAAACGGTACTTTCTAAAGAAAACTCGCCAACAGTCGAGCGTTCCGAAAAACGAACGCCGCAGATATAGTATTTGTTGATTACAACATGTTTCGGCAGGCTATTCAAACCTGATGTGCAATTGTGCAGTTCAATATACTATTATAACACTTCACTAAAAGTCGAGCGCGAACGTAATGCAAAAAGTTTTGCATATTGCATTGTCATAATAAGTAACGTCAGGGAGAGAACATGTGACGAAGCGCACAAAAAAGAGCAGCTCATATGTTCATAATGAAGAATACATAATAGAACATCTGTTTAGTACATATAGTATGCAGACGAGGGTCCCAAAGTCAACGGACGAGAAAGATGAAAAGGGAGCCTCGTGGCCAGCATTATTGCGAATGCCCCGTCTATTTGTGTTTTTTACGCTATTTCATAGTTGCGCAGCTCATACCCCCCTCCTCCCGAAACATGTAAATTATGACGGGATTCGAAATACAGCCTTATTAGCTATAGTTTCCCGTTCAAGTCTTGTTTTGCACAATACCATACGTGTCGAGAAATTGTGACAAAGAACATCGTTATGTGCTTCCGTTATCGTCGCTTTCCTGTAGCGCACTTTATTGTAGCGAGTTTTTACGTCCTTGAAGTAAGCTAGGAATGTAATAGAGGGAAAATATTACATACATCACATATCAATAAAGAAGAGACACGCCTGCTTTAGCAAAGCCTTCGAATAAAAAAAGTAAGAAAGCTGTAATAGCGAAGTTTGCTCTACGAGAATGCACCTTTTTGACAAGATACCTTCAAATTTTTGACGTGTACGAGAACAGCATCCGCTCATGAATGGCAGACGAAAGCGCACGTGCGCGCTTTTGTCCATGGCCTGCATGTCGCGCGGAACAAGACAGCGCTGGCCACGCAAAGCGAGAGTGCGCAGAGTTATCACTTTCCCTCCTCTCTACTATTTACCCTATCCTCCTGCTGGCCGATGTTCAGCTCTCAGCCATCCGCATTGTCAGGCCAGCAAAACTCCCCTCTGCCTTTTCTTTTCACTACCACGAATAAAATCCAGGCCTTGTCATCTGCACGTTGTAAGTGTGTCGGGACGTTCAGGAGGATGGCCGCAAAGACAGGGAAAGGAGAAAAAGAACACAGGACACGGACGCATTCGTCTGTCCGGGCATGTCTCATTGTAGCGGAGATGCTGAGATCGACAGACTACTGTGCTTTTCTTTTGTGTCGCGTTCCTTCACGCTACTGAGATTCCTAAATAGACACTAACCAACTGGCGCTGCAAAGGCGACCTGCAGTAAGCTGCGTGGTGAGAAGGATTTGTCATACTAATGTTCAGTTGTATTCCTATTGTCACGTAGTAGTGACGGTGAAGAAAACAGTCGCGAAACTGTGAATGACGAAACGAACTTTATTGGTCGACTCTGTGCCCACAAAAGCAAATTCCACTCGAAGCACAACGATAGCGGTGAACACAGTCGGCGATCGTCGAAATCTGCAGTCAGCGGCGAAAGACGCCGGCTTTTATACATGAGTCATCGAAGGTTCCAGAGTAATTCCTGCTGCCCGCGTGTCTTCCAGAAATTACTAGAGAATTCGCGTCGCTCATACAGATTTCATAAACGTCGGTGACAACAGACAAAGGATATATGCATTGATAAAGTTAGAGAAACTTCCGATACATGTAGGCGTGGCCTGCGCCGAGCGATAACGCGGTGGTGCTTCGGCAAAGAGCATTTCTTCATGGATCGATGGATGGATGTTATGAGCGTCCCCTCTGGAACGGGGCGGTGGGTTGCGCCACCAAGCTCCTGCTATTATACTGTCTAATGTCCTACCGAAGTTAAAAAAAAAACACACACCATGAACTCTCACACCCAAATTTTCTGATCCCCTATTGCTAACTGTGCTTTTGTACGTCTCCGTTTTTTGTCGTTTCCCTACTTTTCGTCCACCAATCCTCCATCAGTTATGACTTAGTAGCGCAGCCTGGTGGGGGAATATGAACTACTCGCAAGATGGCTGCCGTAGTACCACCACCTTAATATGTGCCGTGCACCCGCTCTTTTCAATGGAGGAGCGCGGCGCCATCTGCAATGAATGCCCACGGTGGCCGACAGAGGTCGCTGCCGTACGAATGGGTGCAGACTGCGCCTGTCGTCTGCTTCGCACATCAGTTTCGCAGCAGTTGCGTCGGTTTCCACGTTTGCGTTTTCTGTCTTATTACAGCGTTGCGTGTTTGTTCTTGGTGTTGTCAAAGAGGGAGTGCGTCGCTGCTGTGTTCGTGTGCTTGTCATTACGAGAACTATGCGGCGGCAGTGAAAAAAATGCCGAAGCTAGAGTGCAAGGAGAGGAACTGCTTTGTGCCGTTGTGTAGAAGCGGTTACAGCTCGAACAAAGAGCGTGTATCCTTGTTCACTCCACCACCTGAAACGAAGTGGTAGCAGAATGGGCAAGAATGACCAGGGGAATTGACAGAAGGCTGGCACTAACTGCTGTGGTTTGTGCAAAACATTTAGAAAACAGTTTAGTCCAGCGTGCGTTCTTTATCACCGTGAACGGCGTTGTCCACGAGATTCCCCCCGATAAAACACGTCTGAAACCCTACGCCATACCAATATTTCCTGAGTATCCTAAGCATGCACCTCGTGAGTGCCAGAAAAAATAAAAATAAAAACAAGAATGAAGGAGCAGCAGTGCTTTGAACTACTATACTACAGGTTATGTTGCACGAAAGATCACTGCCAAAAATTATTGATCACAGTGTGCAGGCTTAATTCCTTTGCGTAAGTAAAGCTGAAGCTAGTGCCGACGCTGCTTCATATTGCACTACCCATTTTGACAACCTTGTCTATCTTAGTCAGACCTTGTCAACCGCTGTGAAGGCCATGGAAGATGCTTTTACTGTGTTCTTTAGCAAAAACAAGATACATCTGGTGAGTCTAGCTGATTTTTCAGGTCAGCTCCAGAGATTGGCCTTTCCACAACTAGGGTGCCCAGAGCATGAAAAACCAGCTTTGACAGCAGTTGTAAAGTTCTATGTTTTCCTAAGGTTTCGTTTTTTTGTAAACGGCATCAACAAAGAGAGGGAAGCGCAAAGGCAGCGGCAGATGCTCCTTAAACTGCGTCACTGCCACTAGATCTGTATTCTTCATGTATGTGTGCATTATAACATCTAGTGCTGTCTTGTGCCTCAGTGACTGTTGTTATGCTCGAATAAAATCTTTGTTACGCCTAAATAAAAGATCTGTTTCCTACTTTTGTTCACGTATATCAGAAATAAAAAGAAATCTGCACGTATTTATACCAGGTATAAAAAATGTATAGTACACGGAACACCACAGTCCATTTTACAGGCTCATTTATTTATTCATTATCATACCCTCGAGGCCCAATGGGCATTATGAGGGGATGAGTACATGGTTTACACACAATCAAAAACATTCAGAGATATATAGGCAGAAACAGCAGCAAATAAAATAAAAAGAATGAACAGCGAAATTCTAGTCATTTCAAAAGATGATCGGTTACAGCGGTCTTGAATGGTTATGCATTGATATACCATTAATAGAACAGTAACGTATCCTTATAATTATTTTTCTTTATTAGAATAAACAACGTAACCTAACACTTACCCTTAAAAATTACGCTGCCATCAGCGCTAGAATAAAAAAAAACAAGTGGCCTTAGCTATCGCCTAAGAGACACGAAGGCGAACGCCTTGTAAAGCCTATTGTAATTCACCTTATTCCCCCGTAATCTTCCTTCATCCACTGTTGTCCACCTTAATCCTCCTTAATGCACATTATACCGCCTAATTCAACCTAATTTACCTTAATCCACTCACTAATCAATAATTAAATTTGCTATTCATTAATCATTTCTTATACATGGCTGGGCATTCTTTGATTCGCTTCTGGCCTTCCTTGGATCGTGTGACATGCTCTGTACCTTACAACACGACTTTGAAACATGGAGATCTGAGGCTTTTGCCTTAAAAATTACATTTTCTGTTCGCCAGCATAGAAACATGAGGTTCGCCGCTCTAAGCCAAGCTGAGCTAGCACAAGCTTTTCACACTAGCGACAACGGCTAAAGAAGCCTGTTGTAATCAAAACAAACCCTAATCAGTAATCAGCTGTCCACATTTGAACTGTGCTGCTGCTATGGCGTAGTAAAAACAAAAAGCGAAGAAGCCCGCTTGCCGACGCTGTGGAAACACAGCGGGCTACGAAGACCGGATGGTTGCCGCGGCACCCACCTGCACTGCAGCGCTCCTAGCGGCAGCCGCCGGCATTCATTGCATCCGGTACCACCCGGGAGGCCGCGAACGGCACACTAGCTAGTATATTCTAGGCACTATAACCTTAAGTTCTCTCGATGGTGTTGGTCCCATAGAGTTTCCTACAAAAATTACTAGAGGGAACTCTGGCGCTGCAGTCGTTGTCATACCATGGGAATGATGGGAAGTACATGGATTTGTCTGATCTTCGCGCTTGTAGATTCAGACGTTCTTGTGGCTTTGTATATTACGCTATATAAATCTTATTGTCATATATTTCAGCGCAATCTACATTCGTCGAAGTGCAGAAGACGCCGGGAACGCTTACAATTGCTATTAATTGCATCGATTGAGCTTGTCTATGTGCCCAAATCGAAACGCGCCAAGCGTCTTAAAGCACTGACATGCCCGCGATAAATTCATAAGTGCGTTTCATTCGCTTGTCGATACATGCATCTGTGGCTTAATGGTTTCAATATCGGGCTTCTGTACTAGAGTCCCTGTGTTCGAATCCTGCCGTCGGGCAATTTAATGATGTTCTTTTAATTATTTATTACGCTGTTGAAAATGACGAGTTTACAAAGTCACAAAGCCGTTTGAAGCCAAAAGGACGACGTTTAGGCAAATCCATGTACTTCCCATAATTCCCATGCTGGGACAACCGCTCCCATTGCAGCTCACGTAGACACTAGCGCCAGAGTTCCCTCTAGTAATTTTGTAGGAAACTCTATGTTTGGTCCGGCCCATGACATATTAAAAAATTGGAGGGCCAAGTACGCTTTCCTGCGGAGCGTCAGAAGTTACTGCAGAGAGTTGTTCTCCCCCCTGAACATATTGGTTGCGGTTGTTCAAATAGGCTGAAATCCAGGAAATGAATAATTCTGGTATGCCAATCATCTGAAGCTTAGTAATTACTTTATCGTGTGGAACTGTATCGAATGCTTTGCTGTAATATAGGAATATTACATCAATTTGACTGTTCGTATCTAAACAAGCTGCAAAGGTGTGAACTATATAGTAAGCAGTTCTGTTGTAGTAGAAAATCCTTTTCGAAATCCATGTTAATGATTTGATAAAACTGAGTTTCCTTCTAAGAATTCGTGTAATTTGTGAGCTATTATGTGTTCGATAAGTTTACAACACGAAGATGTTAAGGAGATCGGGCGATAATTTTGTTGTAATAGACGGTCGCCTTTCTTGAATATAGGAACACGTCGGGCTGACTTCCAGTCATCTGGCAATTTCGCTGATAACAGAGAGACACGAAAAATAATAACTAAACACTTAGCAACAGACTCGGCAAAGCGACGAATAAATATGTTGGGTATGTTGTCGGGGCCTCAAGAAGTTTTAGTCTTAGAGTCAAGCAACATAGCAACGACGCCAGGATGAGGAATGAAGTTTACATTTACAGCATGGTCCATGTTTTGGTGGGTAGAAAATCACTATAGGGGCAGTAAATACACTATGGAAATAATCATTGAAGTGTTCAGCAATGGCGGTCTGATTAGATACCAATGAACCATCGACAAAAACCTGTGATATGGGTTTCTTTCTTATGCTGATATAGTTCCAAAACTACTTTGACTCATTCTTTACGAAGTCTGGGAGTGACGTATTGAAGTGGTATTCTTTCGAGATAAGCACCACATGTGCAAGGTTATTCAGAGTGTCGGATATAAGTTTGGTATCAGCATACTTTTTCTTTAATCTTTTTGCTTTACGCTCGAGGTGAATGACGCTTCTCGTCATCCATGGTGCATGTTTATGCACCTTCTTACGTTTAAACGGTATGAAGTTTTTAATGCAGTAGAAGCACATGCGGTTAAATTGGTCCCACAAACTGCCGACATCGGTATCAACAAAATTTGTCAGACATGTTTCCAGGTGGTCTATAATGCGTGCATCGCGCGCACGTGTATAGTCTTTCAGATAATGAAAGAACGGGTTCGTAGTTTGCGAAAGCGGCACCAGGAGAATAGAAAGTGAGATAAGGCAGTGATCAGACAGCCCTTGATCGATTACAACGGTGGATGTACCGAAATCACGAGGAATAAAGACCAAATCTAAAACAGATTTAGAGGCACCTTTATAATGCGTCGGTTCATGAACTAATTGTATCAAATTATGCGTGAGCATTATGTCAAGCATAGTATCTGCATTATTGGTATTGATTGAAAAGGTCTCAAAACGTTCCCAGTCTACTCCAGGCAGAATAAAATCGCCAATCTTTGCTGTCCTGGTATTTAGACATATGTACCTTTAATTATAATGCGTATAAGATGAATGAGTGGCCCCACAAGGTTACTTTAATGCAGATACATTAAAGTTCCGGTACGTCATCTAGCAAGACAGCGTCAAATTTCTGTTGGATCAGAACGGCCACACCACCTCCCCTTGATTGCCTGTCCTTACGAAAAACCGCATACGAAGGCGGGAAAATGTTGTGATCATTCACTTGTTCATGTAACCACGTTTCAGTTATTACGGTAATGTGAGAATCGTACTGCAGCACCAAAATTTCAAGGGGCTCCGTTTTATTCCTAATACAACGGGCGTTCAAATGAAAGAGACGAAGTTGCTTGTCGTGCGCTTGCACATAACGTCAAGTTTTTGACGGCTTTTGTAGCTTGCAATTTTCACCCGCTTGTCTTGCGCTTCGTCCCAAAAATAAGTAGAGAGTTTTAGTTAAGGGGACGCAAGCGGCTTGCGTATGCACAAACTAGGGGTGATTCTACTGCGCAGACCCGGACGTAGCGGTTTGCGCATGCGCAGTACCATGGCCCCTAGTTGTCGCATACGCAAGCTCCTTGCGTCCCCTTAACTAAAACTCTCTAATATCCTTATCGATCTTTAGTTTGTCGTGTATATGGTTGATTCTTTTGCCTTGTTCTATCTCGGCCTTTGCGCTGTTCCAGAGCAGACTGCGTTTTCTTAACGTTGATTTAGAATAATCACTCTTAATAAAGACATTTCAGCCCTTCAGTTTGCTTGCGTCTTTTAGTATTTGTTTTTTTTCCCTTTAAGTCTTGCAGGTGTACTATTAAAGGCCGCTTTACCACCTGCTTACCAAGTCGATGGATACGCCCACGGTGTAAGAAAGCTACTTCTTAGACCGTGAATACGCCCAACAGATTCGCATTTAACCTCAAGTTTGTCGTGAAAAGTACCTTTCGCAACCTTGACCATTAGTTCCTCTTCTGAATCTATACGGAGGTCTCAGGTATACCATGAATAAATAAATTAGAGCGTCTGCTACGGTCTTCAATGTCCGTTAGCTTTTTAGTTTGAAAAGACATCATGTGTTCAAACGATTTCAATATGGCTTGCGATTGATCAGTATTTTCATGCTGCCCTATGAGCTCAGACACCATATTTTCCACAGTGCACTTAAAGTCGTGCATCTGTTCTTTCAGTTCAGCACAACCAGCTCTTATTTCTAATAGTCCCTTGCAAATTTCTGTCTGACCTTGAAGTAGTTGCTCGTACAGTTCCTTCTGGGTAGTTCCGGGGTTTTCCTCGGCATCGCCGCAAATTAGTCGTTTGCAAACGACAAAGCAGTCATATGCTATTCCAAAACAACGCCGTCGGCACGGCAGAACCACTAAGCCTCGACAATCACTACGTATTGAATTAGAACGAGGACTAACCTGCAGTAAGCAGAGAAGCGTTCCGTTTAGGGACATGGCGGCTTTGAATCCACCGTGCCCACAGAATACGAAATCATGCCGGTCTTCTTTTATAGCGGAGCGAAGCGATGACGTCACACTGAGATACTTGAAGGGATAGGCCAATAGAGTTGCGTCACCGGATGACGACAGCGTTGAGAACGAAGGACCTTTGTTGATCAGCTGGCTCTTGTCACAAGACGCACCAAGTGGCCACGCGCATATGATAGGGGTGTGCGAATAATGATATTGTACATCGAATCTAATAGGAATCGAAAGGTGCCAGAAGCGAATCGAATTGAATAGTTTTTCGAATAGCTTACGAGCAATGAAAAATCGTTATCACAATGAATATAAAGCGATATTCACGTCCTAGTATCCTTAAAGTTAGCAAGTTTTTGTCATGAAATATTGTTACGAAGCGTTGTTTATTGAGAGCGCAAATATAGCATTAGGAGCAAACAAGTCGTTTCTTCGCATACACAGGGCTCTTCAGAAAGTTCGAATGAGCCCTACATAACCGGTAAAATATGGCTACCTAAGCGACGTAGCCTGCTCAAATACACAAGTTCTCATGTTTATGTCTATCATGGAGGAAGGAAACTGAGGAGAGGCCCCAGAGGCCCTAACCCCTCCGCGCACTAGGAAAAAAGTGTGGAGGAAATGACGTAGTAGGTTCTCCTCTTTTTTGCTGATTTTTATTTTTTTTTTGGCGTAGCAGCCACGCCTTTCGGGCCATAATAGCGGCTTTGTTTTGGTTCTGTGCGCTGACACGCGTTGATCCGTAGGTTTCGTACCGTGGCAAAGGCGCCGTGCGGGCAGGTTTGCGTTGGTCTCCTTGTTTTGTTGCGCTGCGTAATCTGGACCATGCTCTCCCGGATGTTGCTGGGGCCAGGTGGGACAGGAGGAACTAATGTTCGTGAAATGAACGCGCATGCAAAGCTGTACGCAATGTACCGCGCCACGGCATTTGCAACGGACAAAGGAATATCCGCGGGAAATTTTGCCCTCCTTGGCAGAATCATGTTAACGTGCCATCGCACGCCGAAACCGATGCGTTTCAGAATCTACACAATGAACGCCTTGCAGGTCAGTGATTCCTGCTTTTGACAGCGCATACGGTGTATTTGCGGCACGTAGAACGTACGTTATGAATTCATAGTTCGTGTTCAGTAACAACTGGCTTTTGTGCGCATTAAAACACATGTTGCTTAACTGTTGCTTGTTCCTCGCCGTACTCGCGACAGCACGAAGTCTTTTAAGCAAAGCGCGTTTGAGGTTCATGCACACCTGCACAGGTGTACCTCAATACACGTGCAGAGCGTACGTTACGCAGAATATGTGCATTTTGCTGCCATCCGCACCGTGCGCCTGCCAGCCGACGCTTCATCCTGGAAGATGGGAAAGAAGCGGCTGCTTTGACTTAAGGAACGAATCCTCCCTAGCGCAGGCGTATCTTATCTGTGCGCGCGAGAAGCGCAGGGAAGTGAAGGTTAGCGTATGCGCTGCAAGAGTCGGCAATGCTCGATATGGGAAGCGGCCTTCTCGCCGTTTCCCACCGACAACCTTTTTGAAGCGGACTCTCCCATACCAAGCTGCGGTGGTGACGCCGCACCCTGCCGCGCCCAACGCCGCATGGAAGATGCCTTACACCGTAGAAGGCTCCGATATCACCGCCGCGGAGTTATCCGACGGCACATGGACGGCGTTCGAGATGCAACGCCGCTACCGACGCCCATCTCCGCCTGAACAACAACCTGCCGGAGCCCAGACGCCGGCCACGACGCTGTCTGCCCCGAATGCGCGGCAACGCGGCCGCCCTCCACCGCCGACCAGAAAGCGCCCGCTTCCCCGCCTGCCCTCGGACGACCTCAAGATAGTCCTTCGCCCGCAGGGCACACTCAACCTCCACACCGTCGGCCCCGCCCGGCTGGCTGTTGCCATTTACGCAGCAGCCAACGTCGACCAACGCCTGGCAGTTACTGCCGACCAGGTTAGAATGCACCCCACTAGCAACACAGTGACAGTGAGCACGCCTGACAGTGCTCGTGCAGTGTCTTACGCCAAGGTCCGCGCCATCACCATCGACACCACAGAAGTCCCTGTTGCCGCCTACGCCCCAGCCCCAGACAACTCCGTGCGAGGGATTCTGTACCGGGCTTACAGCTATGAAAGCGACGCCGAAATCTTCGCCGAGCTTCGGGCTCGCAATCGCGACATCCCTATCGTTGCTGCGCGGCGTATGGGCCAGACACGACACTTTGTCGTCACGTTTGCCAACACCAAGCTGCCCCGATACATGCGGTATTTGGGCTTCACTTTCGAGGTCTTCCCTTACAAGGGGCGCCCGGAGGCTTGTTTCAACTGTCGCAAGCTAGGTCACAGAACAGATGTGTGCCCACAACCGCGCCAACCCATTTGCCGCCGCTGCGGTGTGGCCCACGAACCTCAACCAGTCGGCCAACCAACCACTTGTCAAGCCACGTGCATCGTATGCAAAGGCCCACATCCCACCGGCAGTAGAAGCTGTAAATACCGTTTCGTGCCAACCAGCCGAGCTAAATCTTCCAAATCCTCCACGGACACTGAAACTGACCCCGGCACCTTGTCACGTGGCCATCAGTCTCGCTCTCGGAGCCGCGACCGCCAACAACGACCCCCAGGAAATGACGCTTTCCCACCACTGCGAAGCAGCGGCTCCAGTCACAACAGCCCTAGCCGCTCCCCATCGCGCTCTCGGGACTCCCGGCAACCTCCCAGGTCGGGCCGGATACCAAGTCCACCAAACAGGTCGCGTGGAAGAGCCCTCCACCAGCCACAAGCCAACTGCCCGACCCCCAGGTAAGGGAACTGGCAGAAATGGTTAAGCAACTACAGCTACAGTTAGCACAGGCAAATGCTAAAATTCATAGCCTTGAGTCTGCACAGGCGCACCCACAACCGCGACCGCAGCAGGTGGCTCGCGCTCCCACCTCCGACTCCACCAATGACCCCAACATGGACACCGACCAGCCCAAGTGCAATAAGCGCAAGGCACCTCCCCCCTCCTCTACCTCTGACCTTGACGCAAAATTCGAAACTTTTGACGCCCGCTTATCTAAAATAGAGGACGTCCTAAAACGGCTGACCCCCACTATCGACCAGCTCATTGAAGGCTGCACTAAAATGGCAACCAATATTCACACCCTAACCGCACGCCTCGACCACCTCGCGGGCCCTCCGCAAACTGACGCCCTCACGACATCAAAGCCCACTCAGTCGCCTGGTGCGCTTCCCTCTACCGAGAGTGCAGCCGCGCGTGCGTCTGCTGGCGGTATTATCAAAACCGACGTAGCGTTTCCCCAGCGTCCCGAACCCTACAGGAAACGCGATGGCTAGCGCGCCCATCACAGTATGGCAGTGGAACTGCAGGGGCTCCAAGGCAAAGCGGAGAGCCTTGGAGTATACCCTGCAGGCCCAGCCATTTACACCCCACATTATAGCCCTCCAGGAAACATACACCGACACAAAACTAGCCAGCTATACTACTTACAACCAATCGGTGGCGCCGGATCTCCGCCCGAGCACCGCCATCCTTGTACACCGCAACCTCACCGC
Source organism: Dermacentor albipictus (assembly GCF_038994185.2). Lineage (NCBI taxonomy): Eukaryota > Metazoa > Arthropoda > Arachnida > Ixodida > Ixodidae > Dermacentor > Dermacentor albipictus. The sequence continues at coordinate 1,796,423 of NW_027225575.1, read as the reverse complement.
CAATCAACTCGATCTTGACTACCCCGAAGTCCCACACACTTTCGTGCAGGTCCTTCCAAACAGCCGAACCGAATCCCCACTCAACATCTTAAACGTGTACAGCCCCCCAAGTGACAAGAGCACTAATGTAGCCACTCTCCTCCGCAAGGCGTGTGCGATCGCGCGGAACGAGATGCTACTTATAGTGGGTGACTTTAACGCACCACACGCCGAGTGGGGCTACCCCAGCAGAGCCTGCGGTCGTAAAGGAGCCAAGGTTTGGGACACTGCCCAGACACTGGCTCTGACGCTCCTCCTCGACCCCGAACGGCCCACCCGTATCGGTAACAGCATCACGAAAGACAGCTGCCCCGACCTCACTTTCGCCCGCAACATCCCAGATGCGCGCTGGGACAATCTCGGTATGAACATAGGTAGCGATCACTATGTTCTCAGCACTACGTTCACAGCCACACACAGCAAGGGTTCTCGCCGCACATTCAAACACACCAACTGGGATGCTTTCCGGTACGTACGAACTCAGCGTCCGCAAAGCCCCATAGACGACCTCAACACATGGACAGATACTCTGCTCCGCGACGCAGCCAACGCCACCTCCACAGTCACCCAGGATGAGGGTGGCCCCACCCCAGATGCTAAACTCATGCATATGTGGGAGGCCCAGCGCAGCCTCCACGCTCGCTGGCTCCGACGCAAACACAACCGCCCTCTCAAGCTTCGCCTCGCTCGCCTAGAACGAGAGATCGAAGCCTACTCCACCAAACTTAGTCAGGAACAGTGGTATCAGACTTGCGACCGACTCGATGGGCAGTTGGGATGCAAGAACACATGGTTTCTGCTCAAGCACTTGCTTGATCCGACCCACACCAAGTCAGCATCACAAAAGAATCTCAACCGCGTCATACACGCGTTTCCAGGCACGAACCAGGAACTCCTCGCTACCTTGAAAGACAAATACATAAACACCTCCACCGACATTCCCACCCCCTTAAATTACAAAGGCTCCCAGAACCCAGACATGGACAGAGACATCACGGCGTCGGAAGTCCGCGCCGCTCTCAACCGCATCAAGACCACCGCGGCCGCCGGCGATGACCATATTACCAACAAAATGCTCCGCAACCTGGACGACCAGTCGGTCGCAGCACTTGCGGACCTTTTCAACCACCACTGGCATGAAGGTCGCCTTCCAGACTCCTGGAAGCATGCCAAGGTAATCTTCATACCCAAACCAGGCAAACGACTCGATATGGGCAACCTGCGGCCCATCTCGCTCACGTCTTGCCTGGGGAAGGTTATGGAGCACGTAGTTCTGAACAGACTCCACACTCACGCAGACAAGGAGAATCTCCTCCCCCCCACGATGTTTGGGTTCCGGGCTGGACTCTCTGCCCAAGACATCATGTGGCAGATACAACACGACATACTCGACCCGGGTCCCATCCGGGCGACACGCACCATTCTCGGCCTCGACGTCAGTAAAGCGTTCGACAACGTGTCGCACGCTTCTATACTGACCAACCTCTCACAGATGAATGTAGGCACTCGCACCTACAACTACATTGCCAACTTTCTTTACAACCGCACTGCTGAACTCCACATTGGAGACCTCTGCAGTGACAAAGTCACCATGGGCACCCGGGGAACACCACAGGGAGCTGTTTTGTCCCCGTTCCTATTCAACATTACTATGCGGGGCCTTCCCACACTTCTCGACACCATACCCCACATTAAGCACTCAATATACGCCGACGATATTACCCTCTGGACAAACACTGGCTCGGACGGGGAGATACAAGATTCACTTCAACAGGCAATCGACACCGTCCACACTTACGTACAGGCAAACGGTCTCGTTTGTTCGCCCACCAAGTCTGAACTGTTAGTTATACGAGACAGACGTGTTCGCCGACCCGTCCCCGACCCTCAAGAGCCAATCACGCTTCACATTGCCACCCACCCCATAGACCCCGTACAGACCATCCGCGTGTTAGGCATGCTGGTTCAGAACAACACGCAGAACTCGGAAGCCATCCAACGCCTCCGAACCACAGCCCACCAAATCAACGGCCTAATCCGCCGCATTGCCACTCGCCGCAGGGGAATGCGGGAGACCGACCTCTGCCGCCTCACACAAGCCTATCTCATTAGTAGGATTGTCTACACATACCCTTATTACCACCTCCGCCGCAAAGACGAAGAGGCAGTAAATAGCATCATCCGCTCGGCGTACAAGGCGGCAATGGGACTGCCCCAGTTCGCCAGCACACAGCGTCTCCTTCAGCTTGGAGTATACAACACCCTCACAGAGCTGATAGAGGCACACAAGACTGCACAGGTACACCGTCTTTCTCGCGCCGAACACGGTCGTTACATTCTTAATCGTCTTAATATCAACCCTACAGGTGACATCCACCCCACTGCTCCCCTCCCGACTGGAGTCTTCAGTCGGCTAGTCATCAGACCCATGGCCAAGAACATGCTACCCGGCCGTCACGATAGGCGCCGCCAACTGAAGGCACAAGCCTTAGACGTCACCTACTCCGCCGACGAACATGCCATGTACGTGGACGCGGCGAAATGCGACTGTAACACATACGTAGCCTGCGTAGCGACGCCAACCACCACTCTCATCAGTGCCGCTACAGTGCGCACACACTCCTCCACCGCTGCCGAAGAGGTTGCGATCGCGCTAGCCATCGCGGATCCCCGCACAAGCACGGTTCTCAGTGACTCTAAACAAGCCATCCAAAATTTCTCAAAAAACTCACTCTGTCTCCCCGCCGCACACATCCTCCGCGGTTGCACTCTCGACAGAACTATAAGCTTAGTGTGGGTACCTGCTCACGCGGGGAACTCTGGGAACGAAGGGGTCGACCGTTTAGCCCGAGGCCTAACTAACCGGGCGGCCGGCCCCTCGAACCCAGATGCGCTCGCAGAGGCCCCCAAATCCTACGCTGAAATTACAAACTTCTATAAGGAGACGAGACGCGTGTACCCGCCTCCCCACCCCGACCTCGAACGAGCGCAAGCCACCATGCTTCGCAGACTGCAGACCGATTCAATACTCAGTCATTCTAGACTTTATTTAATCACTGGAGGGGATTATGACCCCGTCTGCACTAAGTGCGACCATGGAGTGTTCGTCACTCGGGCACACATTCTCTGGGGATGCGAGGGTACCCCTCCCCCACGATCATTACTGCCAGTTCCCTCCGAAGAGGGTTGGAACCAGCTGCTGACAAGGCAAGACAAGAAAACGCAACTCGCACTCGTTTCGTGAACCCAAGACGTCGCCCCCACCTGGGAGCCACACTAGGCCTACCTGCCCTAACTTCCTACCCTGCAGTGGCAAAATAAAGTTGTTTCTCTCTCTCTCTCTCGGCAATGCTCCACAGAACGTATGCCTGCGAACACATCAAACGGCTGTTCCATGGTTACATGTAGGCCGGTTCTACGCGCGTACTGTTCTGCGCCGTGCTCCGGCTATCGCAAAACTTTGGTTCCGTGATGCTTCACTTACCGTGGTAAGAAGGCACCTCAGGCCGTAATCAATGAATCTAAACGCGGAGTCAGAGATGACATTCTGCCTCCTCGCCGGCGCGCTGTCGTAGTGATGCGCGGCCACCCCAACTTTGTTCAATAAAGCACGACGATTCCTCAAGCGAGAATGTGTTTGTGCTCATAAACTCCAAATGGATAGCAAATGGGCCCGTGTGTCGTGCGTGTCTCCAGTGCAGTGAGAATGCGTTTTTTTTTGTTTCTCCAGACGTCTAGCTCGCAAGACCATCTGAGAGCCCCAGGAAGTCCAAGCAGAGAAAAGCAAGTGGAAGGCAGCGATATATAAAGGTGGCCTTTTTTGAAAATCGCGCAGAAACTGGGCAGCGGCCGGTAGCCGCGGTTGATGAGAATAGCTCATTTGGCTGGCCTGATAAAGCATGTTTATCTTTATAAAAGCCGGTAAAAGCAGCCGATTCGACCCACGGCCGAATTTGCGAAGTTCATTATGAACTTCTTTCAACATGACTTCGGCAACGGTAATGCATTGAGACATCGCGATTTTACATGATTTTGTTTAGTATTGCTGCGGAGCGCGCGCAATGTAAACAAGAGAAATGTAAACAAGAGAGCAGAGCTGGCCCGATAGGCGGAGCAACGCCACGAGCTTCCGGCTTCACTTAAGCTTCACCAAGAGTGACGTCAGGGCCTCTCCTGAGTTTCCTTCCTCCATGATGTCTACGCTGCTCTGCGGAGGGGGGGGGGTGAAATTTACCGCACGTTTGTTCCAATTTTATGTTTAATTGGGCGCGGTTGACGTCTAGAAATGTTTTAAAAGTATTCGAAAAATCTTCGCATTTACGAACACGGTCTAGAATTCCATTCCAAGACTTATAGTGTCCGATTCGATTCGGTCTTCGAATGAGACACTATTCTATTCGTTATTCGTAAGTTTCGAATATTCGCACACTCGCGGACCGCACACATGACCATTCGCACGCATGAGCAGCTCCCGGTGACCGTGCGCTTTGATCTACTTATTTTACTAAACCACTTTAGACATGCTCAAAAGGACCGAAGACCTCCCGGACATATACAAAGCCTGGGCTCTGTGGCGCGAGTCCCTGGCGGGGAAACGCGCGGCCCACGCCGAAGCCCCCGAACACACTCTGTGGGCTAGACCACCGGGGGTCCCGGGGGACCCGGCCGAAGGCGCACCCAGGTGATACACCGAAATCCTGGCACATTACAGACTCGGTAGGAAGAAGGTACTCCCGACAGCATCCCATGCAAATTGACGAGGGAGGACGCCGTTGCATGGAGCAGGACACAGACAAACTCGTTTCCGCACGGGACACTGTTCCACGCGGTGTATCCGACTTGCTATGACTACGCCTGCAAGATATGCTCGGCGCCGCGCACTCTCTACCATGTGATATGGGAGTGCGCCCACAGCGTGCGTACACTGCCCCCCCAGCCCCCTACTGCGGAGTGGTGGGAAGACCCGCTGACCAGCTCGTGCCCTGAGGACCAGCTTCGACTGGTGGACAGAGCACGTCGCGCAGCGAAGGAGCACGACGTCCTGGACTGAGGACGCCGCCCACACTGGCGGGGACCATCGTCGCCTGCTCTTTAAATAAAGTTAATTGTCGCTTTAAGTTTCTAATGCCTATCTTTGTCTATATATATACCTATCTCTATAACATACATGTAAACATATTGTAACAATTTTTATCGTCATTTTTAGAAAGTTATACAACACGTGGAGAGTCACCGGAAACGGAGTTTTAGAAGGAAAAATGAAAGTATCGGAACGTCCGATACTTTCGTGTCGACGAAAGCACGGGCTTTATTTCGGGAGAAGCTGGACTTCGCTGGGTTTTGTCCCGCAGTACCCACGGCACTTTGATGAATCATCTAATTTTGCATTATGTTTATAATTTACGCCCTGAGTTTATAATTCAAGGAGAAGATTTAAACGTACTTAAAATGTCAGACTAAATAACGTGCTTACAAAAATAAAGATATGTCGTAGTAGAGTGAATCTACATCTCTAATGTATAGGCTCTCTTGTGTTTGCAGACTGCTTTCACTTGCGGATTCGAGATTTTTCTATTATGTAAGGAGTGTGTTTAATGAATCTAGAAACACGTGCCCGATACTACGTGTTTTTGCATAATGAATATTCTGCCTTGTATATTTTTATATCTTATTATATATAGCTTTATTGGTATCTCTAAGAAAATTTTTTTTCTTTGAGAAAACATGAAAAAGCGTTCAAACAAGGTTAGATGGCTTGAAAGTTGTCCTTTTCTCCACAACGCCCACGCTGGGCACGGCGAAGCTCATTGCTGGGCGCACTAATTCACCAAAATCACTAAGTCAGCTAATGTTACTGACGGTGCGGCGTGCAGACAGATTAGCTAACATGGGTACGCAGGCGTGGCCCTACAAAAATATAGCGCACGAGGCCCGACCTTTCTCGTGAGCTATCAGCTTGTGTTAACACGTTGTTGAAATCATAATCCGCGTTGCGGCATTTTCGGATGAACAAAGAAAACATTTATTACCCATCGGCTCGGTGTTCCTTCACGAAGGCCGTTTTCGAACGTTGCTTTCGTGCTAGTTATTGCGGGATATTGTTTTGTTAGAAAATCAAAACACAACCAAAATTCAGAGTTCAGATATCCGTAGCCATCCCTTGAGCATGTGGTCGCAATCCGCTAAGGAAAGTACCCGAAAGTCCATCAGCGATGAACTGCCACTGGGCAATATTTTTGCACTTCTTTGAAAGTAAAATACTGCGCAAATAATTTTCTTTTCGATCTCTCCTTGCACGTGCGGCTGTTTGCACGCTTCCCCCCATGGTCAATTTGTACGTACCGATCCCGATCGCTAACGTATGTGGCCAGATTTCTTGAACGCCAGAGCGGGACATGTGGGGTGGGTGTATAGACAGCGCGTCATTACACACGTCACATCGCAGCCATCTGGCTGACTGAACGTGTTGCCTAGTGTGTGCGTCGTTGACCACGTGGCGGTGCAGCCAATGACTAGCACCACGTCATGAGTGTATCAATTGAGTGCATAAAATAAAGCATTAATGTCCAATTGAACGCCGCTCAGTGGTCCTTCGAATTATGAACTCCTCGCGGGCAAGCGAGCGCATTGAAACGTTTGGTGCGACTTCATTAGGCCATACCCAGGCACAGTTAAAACGCAGGCGAGAGCTTAAGCTGACAAGGAACGTGCCGAACAAAAAATCATTTCACCGAAAGGACTATAATGCTTTCGCATTCCCACACGCAAGCAGTCTTAAGTATATCTGCCGAATTGTTCCATGTGCTTACAAGCAAGATGGCAGGAAGACGCCGTATTCAGTGCACTTTGGCTTGACTCAGCTCGTTAGCCAACACATCGATGAGTCCATTGTAGCAGGATCGAGAAAATTTACGAGCAGAAGTGGTCGTGCTTTCTAGGAGGGGCGTGAGCTTATAAATGTTCGGAAAGCGAACTGTCGCTTGTCTTCGTTTGATTGATCAGAATTGTGCTTTCGTCAGCAAAAGCGCCATTCTGACCAACTGGTGAGGGCAAGGAAACGGTTCGCTTCCCGAACCATCGTAAAAACGCAGACGGCGCGGCAGGCACTGTTGGCATTGTTTCGCATTGTCGCCTGCCTCTCGAGTATTTTTGAAGGTCGCGCCACAACACGCAAAAAAGTGGACACCAATTCGGCAACACCATTTTGGGGCAGCTGAGGGTCCGGAGAGGCCAAAGCGGGATAAAACACCGTCCCAAACGTAAGCCGTGGGGCAGCGGGACAACGGCGTTGAAGGAGGGCCCACCGAAATCGGAAAGCCGCCCTTTAGGACCTGGTTGTTGAGCTATTACCCTAGCTCGAACACAAGATGTAATATAGTGTAAGTAAAATGACGGGATACATCATTAAAGAAATATTACGGCGGAACTCATCTCATGATGACTGTCAACTGTAATGCCAATAGCATTCGAGCCGTGTAGCGAGACACACCGTATTCTTAAAGTTACGTTTATTTAAAACCTATAGTGCTGATACTGAATCTTTTACTGCTTCGGCTACATGCCAAATACCGCAATATCATCCGACTTTGCAATGGCACTCGCTTGCCAAAGTCCGCTATGAGCAGTCATTATCCAGTCATGATGACCAGCACGGCGAAAGCGCTGGGCACAGGTCCCTCACCAAGCGTTTCGTTGTCGTCTTACAGGCGTTGTTGCTGTCGATAGACAGCGCCCTGCTCCCTGCCTTTGCTTCGCCGGTACCCGTGTGTGCAGCTAAAGACGCCGACGCGCTGTGCAATGAAATCTGCGGAGTCATCGGGGATGCCCCGCCCCTTACTTCAATCCGTAGCCATGTGACGCCATCAGCAAGTTACCCTATAAATACTGCACTGTTCCTGATGAACTTCAGTGGGCACGGTGAAAGCGCTGGGTGCAGGTCCCTCACCAGGCGTTTCGTTGTCGTCTTACAGGTTAGTTGCAGTTTCTAGAGAAGTGATAACAGATTCATGGTTGTCGTGCCGTGCGCACACACTTGCGTATGCATCGCGTACGACTGTTTTTGTGTTTGCAACTGTTAGTTTGTGGCGATGTAGAGGAAAATCCTGGACCTAAGGTAGAGGAGATGTTAGCAATGCTTGTGGAAGGTCAGAAGTCGGCTAAAGCTGATATATCCCACTTGAAAGACCTCCTGGAGACTATGGGAAAATTTATATATAGCTTTGGTGCCCGTTTGGTAAGACTAGAAGACGAAGTAAAAGAATTAAAAAAAAACAAGACTTCCCTGAACGAAGGTATGGGGCTCCTGCATTGCCCAGGGGGCACTGTAAAAATGATGCTAAAAAGCGCCCTCTGTCCTGAACTGGGTAGTCCTAAGCTCGGTCATCTGCTTCGGAAAGCATGTTTTCAATATGGACCCGACACTTTCGGTTGTGTTGTACAACGGCTTGCAGCGAATATCGGGCGCTGGAGATTTTTTCAGGGGTGGCACGCTGCGTAAAGGCAAGCAATTATGCAACGCTCAATACGTGTACGCCGTTCAGGAAATAAGCGTCGAAGTGTTAGCGCGGTGTCAGTCGCAAGTGAACCGAGTCACGTACGAAGTTGAACTTCAGATAAAGTTTGCACGCTGCTAGATTCAGGCACACAAACGCGTGGAAATGCTTGCTATAAATGAATTAACAGCAGCGATAAGTAGACATGTGTATGGAACTGCTCGAGCGCACGATCGTACGCGCCGCGACAGCAGCGGTCTTTCGACATGCCGCAAAATGGTGGGCCTTCTGCAATCTTTGTCGACTGCATGTCGCTAGACGAGTAGTTATGCCTGAACTGTAGTAGCGGCCATCTGTACCTTTAGCAACTGATAAATAACTGATGCAATGCGTATGAGCTCGCGGTAACGTACGTGCGAATCACGCTGCAGCGCGAGCTCGTGCGCTGCTCGCTTGATGTAGCTTTTAATGACAGCGCTCGAACATCGATGTGCTGCAATCAATACTGCCTTGCTGCGCTGCCTCAACGTGCTGGCTTGAGATCAAGGATGAACGCATTTAACTCTCTTAACCTGTGCTGCTCGTAGTGGAGTAGTGAATTGTCATCGAATATGAGCCCGACCATTTGTGCTCATTTGCACACACTTCACCACTTCGCATCGGTCGAATTGTTAATTGTCGCTGTGGCCGGGTCTCGAATCGTGAATCACCAGCCATGCGTGCTGCTATGTCGGTTTGCCGTCGGGACTGTAGGTGCAAACGACCGAGTTTTAGAACGCAGATAATCAAGCAAGCTTCAAGACAGGTGAAGCAGTCAGCATGGCGCGAAGTTTCGCTTACTCAGCGCGACGAACTGCAGCTATGCAGCGCGCCCGACGCTCCACTTCGTGAGGCCTTGAAGGAAAACGGTAGAATCTGATGTGGGGATTCAGGCCTTCTTGTTCATGGCAGCCCACGACGCAGAAGTAATGACGGTGACGCCTTTTCGAGGCTGGGCTAGGTCTCTCTGGATCGGCGTCTCCGATTCCTTGTGCTTCCAGCCTCACGTCCCACGGAGAGTCCGTTTTCGTTAAACTATAGGCTGCGGCGAGCTCGCAGCGTGGTCGGCGTGGTCTGCGAGAAGTGACGAGCCTTTTCGCGATCGCAACAGGGCAGAAAAAAGTGCGAATCGAAGCAAAGCTTGGGCTAGATACGTGCTTCGCCACAGCCAGGGCTCAATACTACCCAAACTGGTACTACCCAGATAACGTTTCGCGCGCCGCCACTAGGCGCCGCTACTATACCTCAAACTCCAGCGCAAGACGCCCATTGGCTTAGCGGAAATAGAAAACGTGCTTCAAATGCAACAGGAAAAATTTGCTGATTTAGAGGATAGAAGCCGCCGGTCAAGCCTGATTGTATTCGGCGTTCCTGATACACTTGCAGAATCGGAAGCAACCCTTCAAACTACCATTATAAAAGAACTATTTTCAGATAAAATGGGCATCGACTGCTTGTCGGTCACCCGTATTCACAGGCTTGGCCGGCCAAAGTCGAATCGTCCGATTATTTTTTATTTCCAAGATTACAGGGAAAAGCAAGCGGTCTGGAACAACGCGAAAAAACTAAAGGAACGCAAATTTCTATTCAGAATGACTGCTGCGCCGACACACTCAGAAGGCGTAAGCTACATTGGGACAGTGCCAAGGCTGATAAGGAAGCCGGAAAGAAGGGGTCTCTGGTACACGATACGCTTTGGGTTGACGACTGCCCTTACACGTGGGACGATGGCTCCCATTCACGCAAAGCAGTGCCAAAACCGAGATGTGTTTGTCGAAACGTTCCAGCGGCTGCACCTAGCTATCGACTACAGCCTTGCCAGCTACGCTTGCTTTCTCTTAATTCTCGAGGTGTTGTAAATTAATTGGACGAACTTGAAGATTTGGTGCTGCTGTATGATCAAAATGTCTGCGTCATAACAGAAACTTGGCTAAATGAGTTTATTCGAGACGATGAAGTTGTTTCGTCGGCCTATCAGCTGTACAGACGAGATAGAGGCTCACATGGTGGCGGCGTAGCTGTCATTGCTCAAAAGGGGGTCGATGTACAAGTACTTGACCAGATTGATAACCACGAAACCCTGTTTTTGCGAGTCGCGTTTTTTTATATTACGTTTGTTTTTGTCGCTGTTTATCGTCCTCCCTATACTGATGACTTGTACTTGACCCAATTGTACGATCACGCGCTACAATTTCAGGGAAAAAGTATAATAATAACCAGTGATTTTAATTTGCTTTTCATTAATTGGCAAGAGCTTCATTATGGTTGCGCCACCTCCGGAGACATTATGGACATTATGCTTTCCCTTAACCTCGACGAAGTCGTGAAAGTAAACACTTTTATTTATCAGTGACATTTTCGGTGGAGGTACTCTGTTAGTTGAGGAGGGCATTTCAGATCACAAATGATTTTCTACTCATGGATTAAAGATACAGATAGGCAAAAAATGCATCTGTGATGAAAGTTATCAAGGACTTTGCTCGGGCGGATGATGTGGTCACAATAGACTATTTGGATAGTCATCTATGCGATCCTATAAGTATTATAGAGGCATCATGGAAGCAATTTCGTAATGTTATTCACCACTGTATCGAAAACTTTGTGCCACTAAAAACGTTCCGTCAGCGTAGATTAAATCCATGGATCACCAGAGAAATAATTCAGAGTAGAAGAAATATAAAATCATGGAGGAACAAATGTAAAACAGAATCAGAGCAGTTCAGACACCTTAAAGACGATTTCTTATGGAAAGTTAGGTAAGCTAGGAATATTTTTTTTTCAACAACAGCGTTGCGGAGTTTATTAAAAACGATCCAAGTTCTGGCGCTGCTTAGAGGACACAAAAGTCGAAGTGTCCAAATTGAATGTTGATGGTGTCATTCAGACAGATCCTTCTAGAATAGCGGAGACCTTTAACGAGTACTTTCAAAGTGTATTTTCTGAGTATGTAGAATATGAGCCACGAACCACCGCATCGGACCTCCCGCAGGACATTTGGGCAACGCGTGAAGGGGTTTTGGCGTTGATTTTAAATGTTGATACGCTTAAAGCTACTGGGCCGGATGGTCTCCCGAATAATTTTTGAGGAGGTATGCCGAACAAATTTCTGGGTACCTAACAGAGCTCTTTAGCTTTTCACTGGAAATGGGCGAAATACCTCATGATTGGCGCATGGCGTGAGTAGTTCCCATACAGAAAAAGGGCAGCCGTCTTCTGCCTTCTAACTACCGCCGTGCTTCAATGACCAGTGAATGCTGTAAGATTTTAGAGCATGTGATTGCTAAGCACATACAAGGCTTCCTCTCCGAACATAAAGTTTTATCGGTTCATCAGCACGGGTTTAGAAAGGGTATGTTTACAGTTACACAGCTGGCATCGACATTGCATAATTCGTTTAGTGTTCTTGACATGACTGGCCAAGTATATGTAATGTTTATGGACTTTTGCAAGGCATTTGACAAGGTACTGCACGTTAAATTATTGTACAGGTTGGAAAGCATTGGACTTCCACTCTTTGTTGTTAGGTGTATTTCCGCGTACCTTAATCATAGGCAACAGTTTGTACAAGTGCAGAATTTTTCTTCCAGTGTGCTGCCAATTACCTCGGGGGCTCCTCAGGGGAGTGTGTTAGGGCCATTGTTAGTCTTAATTTATATAAATGATTTAACGGAGGTAATACCAAAGGATATCTCAATCAGATTATTTGCTGATGATTGTGTGGTTTTTAAATCAATCTCGAATGCAAATGACCACGCCTCTTTACAAGCAACTGTTCTGGCAATTCACGACTGGTGCGAGAACTGGGGCATAGAACTGAATAGGGAAAAAACTGTTCTTGTACGTGTAACAAGGAAAAAAATGTCCGAGTACTTTCACTTACCACATTAACGGCAGCACTATAAAGGAGGTTGATAAATATAAGTAGCTAGGGGTAACTCTTACCAGTAATCTTTCATGTGGTGTGCACATTTCAGATATCTGTGCGACAGCTTTTCAAAAGCTATGTTTTCTTAAGAGGAAACTTATAAATGCTCTTGTAAGTGTTCTGCTTCTAGCTTATAACCCATGTGTTAGGTCGAAGTTAGAGTACGCGTCTGCGCTGTGGGCAGACGCGTACTCTAACTATATATGTAACACATGTATATATATGTATATGTATATATGTGTATATATACACATATACATGTGTATATATGTATATACACATGTATATGTATATGTTAAGAAAGATATAATAAAACTTGGGGGTGTTCAAAGAAAGGCTGTACGGTTTATATTCGGAAAATATAGAAGGACGGATTCACCATCGTCTTTGATGAAACGTAATAACATTACAACATTGGAGATACGTAGAAAAATAAACCGACTTTTGTTACTTTACAACTTTATGTCTGGAAAAGTCGCCCAATCTGAATCAAGTTACATGTTCAACCTACTGCTACTAGGAAAGCAAGGCACACAGCTGAACATTCACTGAGGCATATTTTTGCGAAAACTAATTTCTACAAATTCAGTTTTTTCCCTACAACAGTTAAAGAGGGGAATGAGTTGCCGCCAAGTGTTATCAAGGCCGAAGACTTTTTGGCAGAACTGGAGCGTTTCTTTTGTGAGCAATAGATACTTGCAATTGTATAAATGTACGTATTTGCGGCTGGTTTAGTTCTATTCTGTCTGTTCTGGTTTTATTTGTTTTGATGAAATTTACTTATCCATTGTGTTAGCGTTGTTACTTTTGCCCCTTTTGCTATTTGCAAATTTATTGCTGTTATTTATTGTTTGTCATTCCGAAAATGCCCCGCCTGCTAGAACCAATGAATTGGCCTGCAGTAGAATTAAATGCCAAGGTAGGGAATAAGCACGTTGGAGACAAGTCAGTCGGGGAATATGGCATACGTTATAGAAAAAGCAGGGGAGAGTTATTAGTAGAGTATACCGAATCGAATAATTAACGGATAATGAATACCTTCTCCCGCAAGCGGGATAATTGAAAGTGGACGTGAAGGATCCCGAATGGCGAGACTATAAATGAAATGGACTTCATACTCTGCGGTAACCCTGGCATCCTACAAGAGGTGGACGTGCTCGGCAAGGTGTGCTGCAGTGACCATAGGATGGTAAGATATCGAATTAACCTAGACTTGAGGAGGGAACAGAAGAACGGGTATATGAGAAGCCGATCAATGAGTTAGCGATAAGAGGGAAAACACAGGAATTCCAGATCAAGCTACAGAACAGGTGCACTCCGGTAGCGCGATTTCTACTTGTACGTGTATATATGCCAGCCTCGGCTCGAGAGGTTAGGAAGCATTCAGGGGGAGTCGTTGGCGGTATGTTCTTGTGGAGCGAGTAACAAGAAGACAAAAAGAAAACCACACACACACACAAAAAAAAACATGAGTTGAAAAAGGCTTGGGTAGCATAGCAGCAATACGTCGAGTAATTTTGAAATAGTTAAGATGGCGACGAGGAGTCTGCGGTGCAATGTATGGGGTGACTGAAAGGCAGCGGCATGGTCTTTCAAGGGGCATTGTCCCAGTCGCTCAACGTAGGTGTCGTTACGGCGGCATCCAGAAATGGCGATACTCTGGGTTGAGGCGCCGAAAAAGGCATATTGACTTCGGAATGTGTTGATGAGGGTGTTTCAAAAAATAGATTAAAAGAAAAAGGAAGGGAAAAGAGAGGGGGGACGGGGGAGCGAAACTGGAATAACAAACAGGAGGGTGACGCACGCAGAAGCGGGCGGGGGCACGTGTACATGGAGGAAGGGGGTCGTAAAGTTGGTATAGACGTAAAAACCTGAAAAGGTGCATCAAATTGAGTAGTAGACAGGAAAAAGAATTTTTTTTTCTCCGAAATGGAAGAGTAGGTGAGGTTAAGAATTAAGGTTAGCTGGTGGCATAATGTGTTTTGTGTCTTGGTTGATGATATGAGAATTTCAGATTTAAGTTACCGCTTTTAAAGATTCTAAGTTGCCGCGTGCCAAAGTAATTCCTGTCGGGTGTAGACAATTAAACTTGTGTATGAGGTATGATTCCGTATACTTCCTTTCGCGAGGGGAACGGAAATTTGTTTGTAGTATATAGAGCCTTGCTTTGTCAAATATATGACCATGTTTATTAAAGTGGCTGGCTACTGCTTTGGGTAAACTAATGCACTCATGAAGCACAATGAGGAGATTAACAAGCTCAACTCATTAATTTTCAACTTAGAACACGTCAATAAGAATGTTGACACCATGTACCACGCAGAAATACACGAAGCACCACACGAACACCTAGCTTGGGACGGCTTCCACTTAAACCGCAGTATAATAAAGCTAGTTTCCCAACACATCAAGTCCTTTATTAAGGACAAGTACAGAAGAACTCTTTTAAATTTCACCTCAAATACCACCCCCACCAACTCTGCGGAGCGTGCCACCACGAACAATACAACTGCGACAGTCACTTCAAGAATACAGGGAATACAGACAGTGGAATGTGAAGCAAGCCACTGCACAAGTGAAACAGTCACCACAAGAACAGTTGGAACACAGACAGCGGAATGTGAAAAGAACCACAAGGAACGCACTACACCAAAAATGACATCAACCACAGTGCAAACAGACACAACTGCAACAGACAACAGAAAACCCAGCACCGAAATCTTTACACAGACCCCCACACGCCTGCCTGTACACACACAAACTCAAACGGAGACCGAGATCGAATTAAGCCAGGCATACGATAATAAACCGGCTGAACAGAGAAACACCCCACGCAAATCCACCCGCAAAAAGACAAGTAAATGACAGACATCGCAAATCAATAACTCTTCACTGCCACGAAGCACCGAATTCCTGCAGGCTAGAAAACTTACCAAAAAACATGTGAGCTACACCTCCCATCTGAAAACCTACACAATCTGCACAGAGAAAAATATAATTCCTAAAGGTCTAATACTGAAGGCTGTACCAGCTCTAGGAACACTCCCACCACACCATCGTTCAAACTGGCAAACAACGTTACACAATGCCTCACTTTCACTTTTGAATATCCTCAAGGAACACTGCGAAGAGCAAATCGAAACTTTTAGCCAGACTTCGGAACATAACCCTGACACCAGATGAGAAGAGAGATTTAGAACATTACGACGAAAAACAGTCTAGAAAATTGGTTCAAAAACAAAGGAAAAAAGCAAATTTTAATCAAAAAATAACCTTCCAACCAAACAGCCAACGCACGCCGACAAGAGGGACCTCGAGTTTAGAAATACCAGACAGGAAGGAAACTTCAACAGAACTAAACCGCTCTAATGTTATAGACATTTCAAGAACATTAAGTTCAAAAGGAAATAGACGTACTGAGTAAGGGCCTAAACTATTGCCCCACGAAGAACACAATAAATGAATTCGAGCTTCACAAGGACCTCTCAGAATTCTTCCGGCGAATGCGTATCCGACACTTTTTTGCAGACGCACCAGACACCGGGACGACACCACTTAGAACCCAATGCACTTGGACTCCCGAACCAGAACAAGCCATAGAACTTGACATATACCTTAAAACTGTCACTAAAGAAATTATAAGCCAATCCAAGACATCTAAGTGACCTAAAAACATAACTGCGTCGGAGAGTCATATCATTTCAAATCTGAGTTGCCGGAATGACATTGTTAATAATCAGGCAGATAAGGGTGGAAGTATAGTTACTTGGCCAATAGAAAAATACAAGCAAGAGGCTTACAGACAACTAAACAACCCAGAACATTACCGCAAACTAGATAACGATCCGACATTGTCCTACAAAGTGACAATTACCAACAGGCTGAAACCACTTTTGGCTGATGAATTGATAACACCGTCAGAATACAAATTTCTTGAACCAAGCAACAAAACTGCCGGGCGTTTTTACCTCCTTCCAAAAATTCATAAAATTCCATCCGCTGAATTATACACTGCTATTATCCCAGGCCGTCCGATAGTATCAAACAACAACACCCCGACAGAGAGCATCTCCACATTCCTTAACCACTACCTAGGTTACTTGCCAAAAGCACTTCCGTCATTTGTACAAGATACGCCCCACCTTCTGAGAATTATAGAGGACATTAATACTAAAGGCACACTACCCCGCAACACAATTCTCGCAACACTGGACGTCACGGCGCTGTACACCAACATTCCAATCCCTGATGGTTTATCTTCGATAAAACAAACGCTGTCTAAACACAATGCACAACACTCTACAGAAGTCTACTTGTCTCTCCTTGAATTAGTTCTAACACATAACTACTTCGAATTTGAAGAGAGTTACTACCTACAGATTCATGGTACAAGCGTGGGTACGCTTTTTGCACCAACCTACGCGAACATATTTATGGGGATTCTAGAAACAGATTTCCTATCGCGCTGCACTACCAGGCCTCACACATACCTACGGTACATAGACGACATACTCATAATCTGGGGACATGGTCAAGAGAGTCTAGATAAATATGTAGCATTTCTAAACTCTGTTCACCCAACAATAAAATTCACATCAGAATCCTCAACTGAACGCATAAACTTCCTGGACACAACAATATACATTGACAATGGTTAGCTAAAGACAACGCTGTATAGGAAACCTTTCGACAAACAACAGTACCTAGAATATACCAGCCACCATCCCAGACATTGCAAACAAGGCATCTTTAAAGGCCAAGCCATACGACTACGTCGCATTTGCGTTGAAAATCAAGACTACATAGATAGACTCGATCACCTTAAAGAAACCCTATCAAACAGGAACCACCCAAACAGTGACGTTCAAACAGCCTACATCGCTGCAACCAAACTTGATCGAGCCGAGGTCCTCAAGCCCCGCCCGAGGATCACAAGAACAACAACGCCTCTTCTTACTACTAAATTCTCAAACGCACTCCCAAACGTGAATAACGTCCTCAGTAAATACTACCCAATTCTCACCAGCAACCAGAAACTTAACGAGATTTTTCCCGACCCTCCCAGAGTAGCCTACAGACGCAACACTAATTTTAAATATGTTCTTGTGCACGCCAAACTACAGACAAAGAGGAACTTGGGAACCAATCCCTGTGGCCGCCCCAGGTGCTCTACATGCAAACACATTCAATCTACTACTACAGTAAGAAGTACAGCGTCGAATTACACACACAAGGTAACTTCGGCTTTCACCTGCACATCAACCAATGTAGTCTACTGTCTAGAATGCGCCGCTTGTAGCAGACAATACATAGGTGAGACTGGACAACAAATTCATACAAGACTCAACGGTCACCGCGCGGACACAAAACACAATTTACCCAAAGCAGTGGCCAGCCACTTTAATGAACATGGTCATATATTTGACAAAGCATGGCTCTATATACTACAAACAAATTTCCGTTCCCCTCGCGAAAGGAAGTATACGGAATCATACCTCATACATAAGTTTGTCTACACCCGACAGGAATTACTTTGGCACGCGGCAACTTAGAATCTTTAAAAGCGGTAACTTAAATCTGAAATTCTCATATCATCAACCAAGACACAAAACACATTATGCCACCAGCTAACCTTAATTCTTAACCTCACCTACTCTTCCATTTCGGAGAAAAAAATTTTTTTTCCTGTCTACTACTCAATTTGATGCACCTTTTCAGGTTTTTACGTCTATACCAACTTTACGACCCCCTTCCTCCATGTACACGTGCCCCCGCCCGCTTCTGCGCGCGGCACCCTCCTGTTTGTTATTCCAGTTTCGGTCCCCCGTCCCCCCTCTCTTTTCCCTTCCTTTTTCTTTTAATCTATTTTTTTGAAACACCCTCATCAACACATTCCGAAGTCAATATGCCTTTTTCGGTGCCTCAACCCAGAGTATCACCATTTCTGGATGCCGCCGTAACGACACCTACGTTGAGCACCTGGGGCAGTGCCCCTTGAAAGACCATGCCGCTGCCTTTCAGTCACCACATACATTGCACCCCAGACTCTTCGTCGCCATCTTAACTATTTCAATATTACTCGACGTATTGCTGCTATGCTACCCAAGCCTTTTTCAACTCATGTTTTTTGTGTTTGTGTGTGTGTGTGTTTTTTTTGTCTTTTGTGTTACTCGCGCACTGACCGCCTGACCGGCCCTTCTAATGCCACAAGAACATGCCGCCAACGACTCCCCCTGAATGCTTCCTAACCTCTCGCATCCCAACACGCTCCCAAGCCCCCCCGTCTTTCTTAAAAAATTTGTTTTTCTTTTTCTTTAACTCTCACCCCTTCTTCTCAGTCTTGGTGCGCCCTGGCTTCCCCCACCCCCCCTTTTTTCTCCTTTTTTTCTTTTTTTCTTTTTTTCTGCTTTTGCTTCCTTTCTCTTGTCCCCGCATGCCCACTCTCACACTCTTGTCCCCTCGTCTTGGCAATGAAGCTCACAGACGTCGGACGACAGCGCTTGTTTCCTCTGGTAGTCTCTCTCTTTAAAACCAGCCGCCAGCGACAACACCCGCACGTGACGACACTGCACTAACCCTTTAAAACTAACACGCCGAGGATGACGAGGCTGCCTTTGACGAAGATAGGTCCTCCTATCGAAACGTTGGCCAGCATTTCTGAGGCACCATATCCCTGTTTACAAACTTTATACCACAGTGTGCTATTCCATCTGTCAGCCCCTTGCTTGTTTTTGAACATATTGGAAACTATCGGCCAATGTCACTCACGTGTGTATGCTGCAAACTACTTGAACACAGTTTCAAAGTCAATCTGCACCTGCCTTGAAGACAAGAAAGCTTTTTTTCCCAACCAGCAAAGATTTCGGCAGAACCTTTCGACTGTCACACAGTTGATAGAAACGATCAACGATTTTTCAGCTTCCTTGAACAATAGAAAGCAGGTCGACGCTATATCTTTAGATTACTCGAAGGTGTTCGATATGGTCGTACATAACGAAATAATTAACAAACTGATGGAAATGAATATAAATTATGATGTTGTTATGTGGATCTGCTCACATCTTACAGATCGGAAACAATACGTTGAAATAAATGGTAACAAATCTAACCAATTAAAAATAACCTCAGGCGTTCCACAGGGATCCGTTTTAGGACCACTTCTTTTTCTAGTTTACATAAATGATATTGCTCATCACATAAGTAACGACATAACCATCCGGTTATTTGCAGACGATTGTTTACTGAATCGTGAAATCTATTACCAAAACGATCAGGCGTCACTTAGTCAAGCCCTTAAAGCTGTAGAAGTCTGGGCCGCAAAAAGTAAAATGAAAATTAACGAATCTAAATCAGTCATACTCAGAATCACAAACAAAACAAAGCATATTATTGAGTGTAATTATGAGATGAACTCAATAATTCTAACCGAGGCTGAAACGATAAAATACCTAGGTTTAACAATTTCGAAAGACTTAAGTTGGAAATCACACATAGACAGATTTGTGGAGCTGCAGAAAAAAGAATTATGGTTTCGTCGCCGAAAACTAAAGCTAGCAACCACACCCGTCAAACTACTTGTATGTTTAACTTACATTAGACCGACGTTAGAGTATGCCAGTGCCACTTGGGGTCCGTTTCAATCAGGATTAATAAACCGCATTGAGAAGTACAGAGAAAATCTGCAAGGTTAATTCTTTCCCGGTATTATCGTACTGACTCTGTTTACGAAATGCTTCGGTTGCTTGATTTGCCTCCACTGGCTCAACGGCGGAAGTTGGCTAGACTTAAATTTCTTTTTTTGTTATCAAAAGGCCACTTCAATATTTAAACCGCACCCTATCTTGCTCCCAGGCATGCTAGAAACGTCAGGTCAAGCAATAATTGCATGTTCTCTATTCCAAAAGCATATCTGGACATGTACGCTTATTCATTTTTCCGCAAACGATTAAGAAATGGAACAGTTTGCCGGCGTCTGTTTTGCAGTCAAGTAGCATTAAAATCTTTGAGGAACGAGTTAACAACTTTTTATGAAATTGAATTTTAGTTGTGTCGTGCAAACGTTGTCACACTATTGTAGAAATAGATACGATAGTCTTTCTTTTATGCAGTTTTCGATTTCACTGTCACAATGTTACAAACAAGCATTTCTTAGCCAGAAGATTGTATTTGAATTTGGTTATTTGTTTTGCATTGTATTTCCAACATTCATTGCTACATGTCCTATTTACGTTTGTAAAGTGTTAACATTTTTTTACGCTATGGGCAAATTTGCTGTACCCACCCTGTTACGGCCAAGACGGCCAACAATATTTGAAAAAAAAATATGCTAGGTGCTTTTTTAGCTTCACCAAGGTTTTTAAAAATTGCCTGCGGCAGATAGCACAAGTACGACCGTTGATCTAAACTACTTAATGAGCCGGCCTATAGTTCTGCGAGAAATCAAAATACTTATTTGAATAATTAACGAAATTCTGTCAGTTAAATTTAAATTATTACTTTACGGCAAATATTGCAAGAGAGAGAGAGAGGGCTCTTTATTAGAAGAACAGAGAATTTTGCCGGCGCGTATATAACCGCTGGCATGCTACTCTGTATAGGGATGGGGAATGGGATTAAAAGATTCCAGTAGAGAGTGGGAGAAAAAAAAGGATAAAAATGAATATGAAATGTCCGAGTGGACCTGATACTAATTTTTACACGTGACATGGCGGGTTAATTTAGGCTTTTGTATAGGAAGGATGCAATTTTTAAAGTTTTCCTATTTGACCAATTTCTGTCAGGTATTTGAACAATAAATCCAAAACCCGTCGCTGTTTTGAAGGGCCGGGCATTGGACCTAAGATGCTCGGTAATGTTAACGGTTCGTGGCGAATCATGTCCATTTGGTGCTCAAAAAATTGTCTCTCGTCGCGGTACGCGGGGCATTCTAGTACTATGTGCTCAATTGTCTCTAAGTTGCGACAGTTATCACAGTATGGGTTAGTGGTAAGTCCTATGCGGTACAGATAATTGTTCGTATATGCCACGTTCAGTCGAAGACGATGGTACAATGTCTCTAAGTGTCGAGGAAGTGGTCGTGGAATTTTCGGACTCATTTCTGGGTCAATGTAACGTAGGAAGTTACCTTGGTGAAGCGGCAGATTCAAGATGCGGTTTTTTTCTTGATAGGCATATTTTTTTGCCATGGTTGAAGCGTCGGCTTTTGTAAAATATGTTCTTCTGAACTTGCGGTATTGGAGTCCATTTCTGGCAGCTTCGTCCGCTCTTTCATTTCCCGAAATGCCGGCATGGCCAGGTATCCACTGGAACTTTATGCAATGCCCAGCAATCTTAGCCCTGTGGTGAAGATAAGCAATGTCAAATGCTGCTGGTTGATTATTGCAACGCTTGTGCCTGTTCCATATACTTTGTAGGGCTGCTTTTGAGTCTGTGAATATCACCCATGTCTTTGGCGGCTGCTGTCGAAGTATATACACAAGGGCCTCCTTAATGCCATATAGCTCCGCTGAGGTAGATGATGTCGCTCGCTCAAGACGAAACGAGAATCGTTGTCCTGTAGAGGGAACAAAAAGTCCGCATGATGAACGATGTGGAGTTGTAGAGCCATCTGTGAAAATGTGCGTTGCGGTTGCGTATTCTTTGTGCATATATTCTAAAGCTATCTGATAAGTCGCTGCTTGAGGCATTTTCTTTTTCGCACTGATTCCAGGTATGTATGGCACGATTTCCAGTGGCGACAGTGTCCATGGTGAAATGTTTCGCGGCATAATTTGTGACGCCTGAGCAGGAATCGAAATAGATATGCTTCCGACGGCCTGCCCAAAGCTCGATGTAGCACGGGTTCTGGAAATATCCTTTAAAAAGTGAGTCTTCGTATGAATGACGTGGCGGAGGTGTATCCGAAGTGTCTCCTGCGAACATAGCACTTCCAGAGGCAGGTATCCAGCTTCTGCTACAGTCCCTGAGCGGGACGACCCCTTCGGAAGGCCAAGACATACGCGAAGGCAGTTGTTTCGTGCTGCCTCGAGTTTTCTCTTGCTTGTGGGAGATATTTTGTGCAGGATCGGCAGGTAATATCGGAGTGTTCCATCGACGTAGGCCTTATGGAGGAGCACCATTGATCGACAGGTGCTGCCCCACTGTGATCCGGCTAGAAATCGGAATACGTGCGATGCCGAGGAAATCTTCTCACTCAGTTTTTTCACTTGGGGCGACCATGTGAGGTTCCTGTCGATCGTCACTCCAAGAAACCTTTGCGTCTTGACGTATGGAAGGGCGCGACCACCCAACACTAGTGGGTATTTTTCCATACACCTCCGCGTGAAAGCCATGGCAACGCTTTTGTCGGGGGACAATTTCAGACCCCTTGGATTTAGGTAGGCCGATATATTTGCTAGCGCTCTCTGGAGGCGTTGTTGGGTGGTACTGCGGGAACGCGCCGCACTCCAAATGCAGATGTCGTCCGCATACAGTGTGATTTTGACGCCAGGGGACAGGTTTCTTTTCAGATGGATGAGGACTAAATTGAATAATACCGGGCTTAACACAGCTCCTTGTGGCACTCCCTTCTCGACGGCATAAAGCGCCGTGGGGCCATCCGGGGTACACATGAAAAGTTGGCGTCCTTGAAGATAGTCTGCAATCCATGCGTAGAGCCGTCCTCCAAGACCAAGGGTTTCCAAAGCGTCAAGTATTGCTGTATGATAGACCGAATCATATGCTGCCTTAATGTCTAAAAATAATGCAGTAGGTATGTTGCCAGAGACCAATTCCTCTTCAATTGATGAGACCAAGGCAATGACATTATCAATTGCGGATCTATTTTGCCGAAAGCCATTCATTTCCTCCGGGTAAACTTTTGCAGTTTCCAGGAACCAATTTAGTCGTTTGGAGATCATTTTTTCGAATAGCTTCCCTACGCAGCTAAGCAGAGATATGGGTCTGAAGGAGGCGTAATTTGTTGGCTGCTTCGATGGTTTCAATATAGGAATGACTTTCGCAAGCTTCCATTCCGTAGGAACCTCCCCAGTTATCCATGAGGCGTTGTAGTACTCCAGAAGGCGTAGGCGAGATGTGTGACATAGATTTGCGAGTGCTTCATAACTCACGCCGTCATGGCCAGGTGATGATCGCTTGTTTACGTCGCTGATTGCTGCCGTGAGCTCTTCGATGGTGAATGGTAATTCTAAGTCAGGAAGGGTAGCTCGAGGTGGACTAGGCCGACGACTTGCAATTTGCCGCAAAGGTTGTGCCCCGTTGGAAAGGAGCCTGCAGTACTGCTCTGCCACCTCTTTCAGGGATGCGCGCTCATGTAATGAGAGGGCGATAAAAGGATAAAGCTGTTGCGGCTCTTTGCGAATGCCTCTGACGACTCTCCAGATTTTGCTCAGCGGTTGTCGTATGTCCAGTGTCCCACAAAAGTCCCTCCACCTTTTTCGGTCCAGTTTGGTGAGGTAACGTCGTATATGTCTTTGTGCCCGTCGACAAGTTCTGAGGTCTTCGATATTCTTAGTACGTAGAGCCTTCCTTAGAGCCTTCCTTTCGGCACGCCTTCGAATTGCACATAACCTTTCAAATTCCTCGTCGTTTGTTGGTACATTACAATGCTTAGTGGCAGAGCGGGTACTTTGTTTGAGGCAATGAGCTATTGTCGGTATTATTTCTGTATTCGTAGTCGAGGCTGTGATTCCTTTGTCTACGGCTGCTGTGTAAGCTTCCCAGTCTACCGACTTCAGTTTCATTTTTCTGGGCGACGTCCGAAAATGAAGGGTAGAGATTAGGATCGGGTAGTGATCACTACCTCGAGTCTCGAAATCTGTACACCATCCGAACATAGGGGCCACTTGACTTGATACGAATGTGACGTCAATGCAGCTAACAGTCGTCGGATTTTTCAGGTATGTTATGCTGCGATCGTTCAAGGGCTCTATATTGTATTTTGCAAAAAGCTTCGCCAGCTTGGCACCCCGAGCACATGTATGTGAACTGCCCCAGATCTCGTTATGTGCGTTGAAATCGCCACAAATAATATGTGGAGACTGAGTGTTTGTCAACAAGTTTTCCAATCTGGTCACGTCGAAAGGTGATCCTGGTTCCAAGTAGACGCCGATCAGGGTAAACACTTTGGATGCAATCACTGTGATTGCGCAAATATATTCGTTCTTGTCATGTGGTGTTACGTCAATCGCAGAGGCAGGTATGTCGTTGCGAAATCCAACGAGCAGTCGGCTAATTCCATTTTGTCGCCTTGAATGATGAAAATAATACCTCTTTATCCTAAAGTGCTCGTCGACGCGAGACTCGGAAATGACTAAAAAAGGGAATCGGTACACTCGCGTAAGATGCTTAAAATCTGCTAACTTCGAGCGCAATCCGCGAGCGTTCCACTGGAATATAGTACATGTGCGGAAGTGTTTGTTGGTGGACACCGCTTGTGAGACGATTGTTGGCGAAGCCATCGTTGCTACTGCGAAGAATCACGGCTTTGCGCCGTGAAAGGAGACGACACTAGCGGTTCCAAAGCCAGGACGGCCTCTACTTCAGGGATGCTCTTAAACGATGGGCTGGCACGGAGAATAGCCTTGATTGCGGCGAACATCATGGGAATCAGCATACTTGATATCTCATTTGCAGTGCTACCATCTAACAACCTTTCTTGGTTCTTCCTGTTCTTCTGCTGCGACCTTGAGGACACTTGTTGCTGTCGTAGGGTTGAGGTTATATCACTTGAGGGCTTTGATGGATTCGTTGCAGTTGAAGGCCTTTGCTGGTTTTCTGTCACGACTGAGGCGTAGGACTTTTTCAAAGCCGTGTCGCTGCGCTGCACCGTGTCGTGTTGATTTTGGTTTGTAGATGTATACATCACATCCGGATTCGGTGGTGGTTCTCGTCGTTTCCGTACTTTTCCTTGGATTTGCTCTATCGTCCGTGCAAGAGTGGCTGATTTCTTTTTAGGACACCCTCCGTATGACGCAGCATGCTCAGCTCCACAGTTGGCACACCAAGGCTGGGAACGTGACGTACACTCCTTATGCGTATGTGGACCAGCGCATATCTTGCAGCGGATGGGGCCTTTAGAATATTTCGCTATATGTCCGTGTCTTTGACATCTGAAACATTGAGTAGCAGACCCCATGTATTCCGTCACGGGATAACTGCAGAATCCAAGCGACACTCGGTTTGGTAAAGGGGCGTCCTTAGAGAATTCCAGGATGACCGAGCGTCTTCGGATTTCCGTTACTACGCCATCTTCGTTAGGGACGTAGAAAACTTGCCTTTTAGCAGATATGACTCCTTGTTCGCTCAAATACTCCTTGAGGTCGTCATCTGAGTATTCGACAGGAACGTCCTGTATCCTCCCGTACGTGGCAGAGTAGGAGTATGGAACTCGAGCTTCTACAGGAACACCCGATAGATCTGTCACTGTGAGGAGACGATTGGCTGCAGGAAGTGTAGACACTGTCACTATGAGGCTGCCATCCTTGTTGCGACGGTGGCTGAGTATCTTTTCTTGGGCTGTTGTTACGACCACAGAAGCCAGAAGATTTGGATTTACTTTCCATAAGCTGCTGTCAGGCTGAGTTGGCTTGAATATAACAGGAACACCTGCGGCTCTTTTCTTTTTGTAAGACACAACAGTGAAGGCTGTCTGGTCCATCTCTTCGTTGTCTCCTGCAGATTCCCTTGTGTCGATGTCATCTTCACGTAGCCTTTTCCTTGCTTGCTCATCTTCTCCATGGTCTACAGAAGCAACGTGCTGACCTGATTGCTGATTGCTTGCGACGGATGCCATCAGAGCATCACGAAGGGCGGCCGACGGCGGAGGCTCGCCTCGCTGCTTCGGTC
This sequence comes from Dermacentor albipictus, assembly GCF_038994185.2. Classification (NCBI taxonomy): domain Eukaryota; kingdom Metazoa; phylum Arthropoda; class Arachnida; order Ixodida; family Ixodidae; genus Dermacentor; species Dermacentor albipictus. The sequence continues at coordinate 1,770,083 of NW_027225575.1, read as the reverse complement.
CGGGGCGCTTCGGGAGCCGCTTGCTGTGCTTCTCTCGCAGGACGGTGACCCCCAGACCGGCGTTCGGTGACAGAGAGGCACAAAGAGTAAAAATGAGCTCTACACTGGCTAAAAAAGACTTAAAATTACAGACGGGCGTTCGGAAGCGAGCCTATCACTCGTCGTCTTCGTCTTCTTCCCAATATTGCAATACATTAATTTTAGCTAGTACTCACTAACAATCTAAAATGAATTCTCAGGGCTAAGCCTGTTCCGAGATACTAATTTTCAAAGTGTCCGCGGAAATGCATTGACGTTCCAGTTAATTTTGCGCTTCAGTGGATAGAACAGTGTTTCCGTAAAAAGTGAGGGGAACAACAGTGTATTTTTACCGCAAGTTTGACGACGCATATCTCGAAACCGGTGCCATCCTTAGAATTCATTCGAAGTCGATATTTATGTACCTATTTATGTGCCGTTCTTTTTTTTAATGTCGCAAGTGGTAACACTACCGACGCGAACACTCTTGAGTCGGTCGCGAAAAGTCTTCCTGACACAATCTGAGCCATTATACCTATAGACCTGCGATATAAGCGATCACTCCTTACTTTCATTTTCTATTGACAGTCAAGCAATTGCAAAAAAAAACTAAAGAAAGAAAAATACGTGACTATAAAAAGACGCACGATTTGGTCACTACATTAAATATCGAATTGACAGCATTTCTTGTCATCTTCCTACTTAATTTCGACGATGGTTCACTTCAAAAGAATTAGGGCATGTTCGCCGCTAAAGTTGATGAATTGACTGAAGCGTACATTCCATCCCGCACCGTTATTTCTAAGCTGCGTGCGCCGTAGTACAACATTCACGTCAAGCGCCTTTGTCACCATTGAAAACGACTTTATTGGTCTGCAAAGGAAACTCGCCTGCTGAATCGTGCTGGACTGCTCGTAAGGATACACTTAAAAGATACGTACCAGCATTAACGAACGAGAAACCTAATTTTTTATCTAATGTACCTTCTGTGTTAAAGACTACCGTTAAAAATTTTGGAGGGTAATTAATTCTGCGCGTCACGTGCATGTAGCCTTGAAAGACTCGGCCGGTTTTCGTATTCCGGCTTAACAACGCGCGGTTACCCTTAACGAAACATTTGTGCGAAACTTATCCATCGCTTGGAATAATTGCCTACCGTCTACTCGGCAGTACGATCACGTGGCTATGCCGAGACTCCTGGTGTTGCAACACTCATCGACCCACTAAAACAACACTCCTCGCCCGGTTAGGACTCTGTTAAAACAAACTTTCTCAAACAATACTAAAGCATTAGTTTCGAGTATTTGAACAAAACTGAGCGATGTCTGGGTAAATGTAATCTGCCCAGCCAAACGAAAATTGGGAAGGTGGTTCCTCTCCACAAATCAGGTAACAAGAACATTTCGGCTAATTGTCACTCAGTCTCACTTACATGCAACTGCTGTAAAATACTAGAGCACGTAATGTTCACGAATATTGTTAGCTTTATATAATCTAACGTATTTTTTCACAACAGCACAACATGGATTTAGAAAAACGTTCTCCTGTGAAGCACAGCTTGCATTATTTGCGCACAAATTGCATCGTATCCTTGAGCGTTCATTACTAGTAGAATGTATTTTCTTAGTCTTCGCAAAAGCATTTGATAAAGCACGCCATAAGTGTCACGATCCGCCCAGGTTCGTAAACGAGGCCGGGCTCCAGGCACTTTCCGTTAGACGGACGCTCCGCAGCGTGGTGGTGGCGAACGATGACTGACCCCCGAGCAGCTGTGCTCGTCGGTGTTTATTGCATTGCGGTGACCATTGTTGCCTACTGAGCCTGGCGGGCCAACGAAGATTATGCCCGAGGGGGCGTCACATGCTTGCTACAATAAGCTATTGCTTCGTAAACAAAATTAACTGCACATTGACATTAACTTCTCGATGTCTATTGAATGTTTCCTTACTAATCGCATGCAATTTGTTGCTAAAAATGGCCATAACTCGCCACTAAGGGATGTAAGCTCCTGTGTGCCACAAGGATCAGTTGCGAACCTTTTATTCCTTATTTACATCATCATCATCATCATAATCATCATCATCTATTAATCTTTAAAGGCCACTTTCGGGGTATTACATAAGGGGAGAGCAAGAACAGAAATACAGAGTAGCCATGATAACAAGCGTGGCATGGACGTTAAAGGCCACAAATAAATTAAAAACACGTGGCACAGGTGTGAGTAAGCAGATTAGGTTCGAAAATGGGCTGTCAATAACTGCCTAAATTTTAGGCCATCATGCTCATTAACTATTCATTGTGGCAGCTCGTTTTAGTGCTCTACAGTGATGAGCAGGAAAGATTTATAAAATGTGGTGGTAGTTCCATGAAAACGCTGTACTCTCAAGCTGTTGAAAAGTGGACGGGAAGTGCACTGAGGAAAGAAAAGAAGTGCATTGCGCAGCTGGGGAAAATTGTAGTGAAGATTGTGAAAAAGAGACAGTTGTGCAGTTGTGAGGCGAGTTGACAAGGCCGGAAGGTGAAGAGAAGATTTAGCACCAATCCTAAGTTATACATCGCGCAGCCCGATTCTGCACAGATTCTAATGCGTGAATCAAGTAAGTCTGATGGGGCTCCAAATTAGTGACACACATTCGAGTTTAGTGCGGATGAAAGTTAATATATTAATTAACGACCTCCTTTCCTCGTTGTTTTCTATACCATTCACCTTTTTACCGATGATTTTGCTGCTGCAGATGAAGCTAACCACCTCCAGTCGGACTTTCATATTATAACTTATTGGTGCAAAGATTGGTTAATGTAAGTTAACGTTAACAAGTCAGAAGTTATGTGTGCATCACGAACGACTAATAGCAAACATACACTTCACTTAAGCAATATGCTCCCCCGGAATTGGTCGACTCATATAAATACCTCGTTGTGCTCATCACCACTAACTTAGCATGGCCGGTCCATACCAACTACGTTATTAACCATGTCAACCAAATGCTAGGCTACCTGCGTCGTAACCATTTAACCGCCCCTACGTCTCTGGTCTCTGGACCCGCCATGGTTGCTCAGTGGCTATGGTGTTAGACTGCTGAGCACGAGGTCGCGGGATCGAATCCAGGCCACGGCGGCCGCATTTCGATGGAGGCGAAATGCGAAAACACCCGTGTACTTAGAATTAGGTGCACGTCAAAGAACTCCAGGTGGTCGAAATTTCCGGAGTCCTCCACTAAGGCGTGCCTCATAATCAGAAAGTGGTTTTGTCACGTATAACCCCATAATTTAATTTTTTTAATTTAACTCCTGCGGGGACGGTAGAGTATCCGCCTCCCGTGCAAGAGGACCATGGTTCAAATCCCGGTGCCGCGCAATTCTCCCCTGGAAAATACAAAAAAACCGTGTGTTGAGAAAACTGCACAAACAGGCCAGGAGTGCGGCCTGATCCTGGTGACCAGAACAGGTAACGCACTCTCTCACCAGAGCAGGATTGGCCACCCTGGTGCAGTACTTGGCCACAACCTCCTATATGAATACAACAATCCAAACCCCGGTCCTCAGTCTCCAGCAGCCGCAAAGCAACTGACCACGGCGGCGGTCAGATCTGTGACGCAGCAGAGGGTGCTAAGAATACCTGGCTCCGGACAGGCCGCCATTGGAATCTGAACCTGGCAACGTTTAACGTTAGAACGTTATCTAGTGAGGCGAGTCTAGGAGTGTTATTGGAGAAATTAGAGGGTAGTAAATGGGATATAAAAGGGCTCAGTGAGGTTAGGAGGACAAAATAATCATATACAGTGCTAAAAAGCGGGCTTACCGGGCTTAGCGGAGAGACGGGAACTAGGAGTCGGATTCCTGATTAATAAGGAAATAGCTGGTAATATATACAGGAATTCTATAGCATTAACGAGAGGGTGGCAGGTCTTGTTGCGAAACTTAAAGGGCCCCTGAAACGGTTCGGACAAATTTTGTAGGCGCGTAGGGTACAGCTTAAGTAGAACATTCGCACCACAATTTAAGTGAAGCGTTACGTATTAATGGAGCTGCAAGCGATTAGAAGTTACCCTCCTCCCTAGCTATGCTTTTCCTCCTCAACTCGCTCGCCGAGCGAGCGGCGCTAAGCTCCACCTTCACTGGTTCAGCGTCACGATGCGACGTCACATCGCTCACTTCCGGTTGTTTAGGAGCACGCACCCTCCCGCGCGGGACCTCTCCGCTAGCCGCTTGGCCGTCGACCGAGAGCTATCGAAGCAGCGTGCGTTGCGAGCATTCTGTCGTAGCGCCGAACGTGTCCGGTACTCCGCTAAAAACAGGCAAGCTGGTCATTTCGGCAAATGACTGGAGGCATAAACTCAAGCTGATGAAGGAACTTTAGCGTAGAAGTACGTGAGCGGCCTGATCGGTCTACACGGTCCAGACACTTGCTGGCGCAGCGCTTAACCAGTCAAACAAAGCGCTAATATTGCTCTAACCAAGAATAAAGCATTTTAAACATTTATAAATCAACGTGTTGATGATTACACTCCTGCAAAAAATACACACCAGCAGCAAAGAATACACTTCGTTGCTGCTACTGTCTATGGTTGAGCTCTGTGCCACCAGGTGGCTGCACCGTGCAGACCGTTCACATTTGCCCTTCTGCTCATCTCGTGGCTCATCCCGGCACAGTCAAGCGGCCAGACCCTGTCCCCTTGCGCTTGCGTTTGCCCTAATACTGGACTCGCGGTTTTCAGGTCGCTAGGTTTGCAGTCCACAAGGCAACAAAGTCGAATCATAGTGCTCGCGAAAAGACTGAGACCGACTCTGACCGCGGAGCTCTCGTCAAAATGGAGTACGTTGTAACACAAGCAGACGACACTTGCTGTCTGCCGGAAGTGCTGAAGTGTACTAAAAACTATTCTTGTGTATTCTCTTTAAGTTATTTTCTTTTTACAAAAACAAAGTAACGAACATTCCAACTATTACGAGCATCATTTGTTCCCCATATAGTTAGAAAAATTATCGACCACGCGCCCTGGTCAGCCAATCAGATAGCTCGCCCATGTGACGTAATATGGGTTATTTGCATCATATGGGTAGGGGCGGCTTAAAATTCCGCCGAGCAGTGCGCTGCGATCGGCAGCGATGTGTATTTTTAAAACCTTATAATAAATTACACGCTTTACGCAGAGCACTTAGATGCATCAATTAATGATCAGAAGAACCTACTCTAACGACTCAGTACGTTTGTAGAAAATCGCCAAAATCGTTTCAGGGTCCCTTTAATAAGACGTACAAATTGAAGGTGGTACAAGTCTATGCCCCTACATCCAGTCATGATGACCAGGAAGTCGAAAGCTTCTATGAAGACGTGGAATCGGCGATGGGTAAAGTCAAAACAAAATACACCATACTGATGGGCGACTTCAATGCCAGGGTAGGCAAGAAGCAGGCTGGACACAAGTCAGTGGGGGAATATGGCATAGGCTCTAGGAATAGCAGAGGAGAGTTATTAGTAGAGTTGGCAGAACAGAATAATATGCGGATAATGAATACCTTTTTCCGCAAGCGGGTTAGCCGAAAGTGGACGTGGAGGAGCCCGAATGGTGAGATTGGAAATGAAATCGACTTCATACTCTGCGCGAACCCTGGCATCATACAATATGTAGACGTGCTCGGCAAGGTACGCTGCAGTGACCATAGGATGGTAAGAACTCGAATTAGCCTAGACTTGAGGAGGGAACAGAAGAAACTGGTACACAAGAAGCCAATCAATGAGTTAGCGGTAAGAGGGAAACTAGAGGAATTCCGGATCAAGCTACAGAACAGGTATTCGGCTTTAACTCAGGATGAGGACTTTAGTGTTGAAGCAATGAACGACAATCTCATGGGCATCATTAAGGAGTGCGCAATAGAAGTCGGTGCTAACGCCGTTAGACAGGAAACCAGTAAGCTATCGCAGAAGACGAAAGATCTCATCAAGAAACACCAATGTATAAAGCCTCTAACCCTACAGCTAGAATAAAACTGGCAGAACTTCCTAAGTTAATCAACAAGCGTAAGACAGCGGACATCAGGAACTATAATATGGATAGAATTGAACAGGCTCTCAGGAACGGAGGAAGCCTAAAAGCAGTGAAGAAGAAACTAGGAACAGGCAAGAATCAGATGTGTGCGTTAAGAGAGAAAGCCGGCAATATCGTTACTAATATGGATGAGATAGTTCAAGTGGCTGAGGAATTCTATAGAGATTTATACAGTACCAGTGGCACCCACGATGATAGTGGAAGAGAGAATAGCTTAGAGGAATTCGAAATCCCACAGGTAACGCCAGAAGAAGTAAAGAAAGCTCTAGGAGCTATGCAAAGGGGGAAGGCAGCTGGGGAGGATCAGGTAACAGCAGATTTGTTGAAGGATGGTGGACAGATTGTTCTAGAGAAACTGGCCACCCTGTATACGCAATGCCTCATAACCTCGGGCGTACCGGAATCTTGGAAGAACGCTAACATAATCCTAATCCATAAGAAAGGGGATGCCAAAGACTTGAAAAATTATAGACCGATCAGCTTACTGTCCGTTGCCTACAAAGTATTTACTAAGGTAATCGCAAATAGAATCAGGAACACCTCAGACTTCTGTCAACCAAAGGACCAGGCAGGATTCCGTAAAGGCTACTCAACAATAGATCATATTCACACTATCAATCAGGTGATAGAGAAATGTTTAGAAGATAACCAACCCTTATATATAGCTTTCATTGATTACGAGAAAGCGTTTGATTCAGTCGAAACCTCAGCAGTCATGGAGGCATTGCGGAATCAGGGTGTAGATGAGTCATGTGTAAAAATACTGGAAGATATCTATAGCGGCTCTACAGCCACCGTAGTCCTCCATAAAGAAAGCAACAAAATCCCAATAAAGAAATGCGTCAGACAGGGAGATACGATCTCTCCAATGCTATTCACAGCGTGTTTACAGGAGGTATTCAGAGACCTGGATTGGGAAGAATTGGGGATAAAAGTTAACGGAGAATACCTTAGTAACTTGCGATTCGCTGATGATATTGCCTTGCTTAGTAACTCAGGGGACCAATTGCAATGCATGCTCACTGACCTGGAGAGGCAAAGCAGAAGAGTGGGTTTAAAAATTAATCTGCCGAAAACTAAAGTAATGTTTAACAGTCTCGGAAGAGAACAGCAATTTACAATAGGCAGCGAGACACTGGAAGTAGTAAGGGAATACATGTACTTAGGGCAGGTAGTGACGGCAGATCCGGATCATGAGACAGAAATAATCAGAAGAATAAGAATGGGCTGGGGTGCGTTTGGCAGGCATTCTCAGATCATGAACAGCAGGTTGTCATTATCCCTCAAGAGGAAAGTGTATAATAGCTGCGTCTTACCAGTACTCATCTACGGGGCAGAAACCTAGGAGGCTTACGAAAACGGTTCTACTCAAATTGAGGACGACGCAACGAGCTATGGAAAGAAGAATGATAGGTGTAACGTTAAGGGATAAGAAAAGAGCAGATTGGGTGAGGGAACAAACGCGAGTTAATGACGTCTTAGTTGAAATCAAGAAAAAGAAATGGGCATGGGCAGGGCATGTAATGAGGAGGGAGGATAACCGATGGTCATTAAGGGTTACGGACTGGATCCCAAGGGAAGGGAAGCGTAGCAGGGGGCGGCAGAAAGTTAGGTGGGCGGATGAGATTAAGAAGTTTGCAGGGACGGCATGGGCACAATTAGTACATGACCAGGGTTGTTGGAGAAGTATGGGAGAGGCCTTTGCCCTGCAGTGGGCGTAACCAGGCTGATGATGACCACAGGTCTGATGCGTGCCAACGAGCCTCGTTATCACACACACCCTGAAATCGTTTGGCCAGCACGTTCATAAATATATTTAGTCGACGTTGGTAAGGCTTAGCGGGCGATAAGGTAAGTATTTAAAACAGTGGAAAACGCTATCCACTTGCTGAGATTCGAAGCCCGGTCCTTTGCGTGAGAAGCAGACATTCTACCTCAGCACCACAAGACGTTTATTAGAGGGATCGCCAGTCGTTTGTGCGCAGGCGCGAGCAAGAGCGGGCGCGAGAGAGAAAATCTGGGGGCTTTTTCTCCTTGAATATATGACTCTGCCTAGGTACTACGGAAGAAGTTTCTTAGCGCGTGTTGTAGGCGCTTGTCCCTAGGCATTCCGGCATTGCGGAGTTGGGTTGAGTTTCTTTACGCTCCGATGCTGGCTGCCGGCGCGGTAAAATGGTGAAACAGGAGGCACTGATGCCCGGTTTGGCAACCGCTGTGTCCGTCAGACTGTCTCGCACCTGCTGCGCTTGTGCTAAGTAAGTCATGGCTGGTCATAGCTATCTCACGCCTTACGACGATGTATACCTTGTAAATAACATCACAGATGTTTCTGTGCGAGCAGTAGCGACCGTAGTAGAGCCCGGGCCGCATATATTTAAAATCTAGAAGGCAGAGCACCTTAGCAATCGCGGTTGAATGCAAGTGACTGAAAGGCCGCCGGTGACGACGATTGACTCAGCACCAGCGCCGCCGGCTCGAGTCTGACGTACCTTCAGAGCCAATGTTCTGATTGATGCTGCACAAGTCGCGGAGCGTGGTACTGCTGAACTTAGCGTCACAAGTTGGCGGCTGGAAGTAATTATACTTATTCAATCGTGTTTTTTTTGCTAATTCTGACAACGTCTCATTATTTCGCATTATTGATGGCGCCTCCTGGGGCGCTATATAACGTAAAACTATTCCAAACTTTTCTATTCCAATTCTGCAATCAGCCCTCCGCGATTGGCAAAAACTTTTTTCGGGCAAGCCCCACTTCACATGTCTGTCAAGCGACGTCACGAAAACCGCGATAGCTCCCATCTGATAGGAAGTGCACATAATGATTATGTATGATTTGACCAAATAAATGAAAAATAGTTATTTCTGATTCGACGCCTTTTCGCCATTAGCCCTCGGCTATTGGTCAAAAGTTTCCGAGCTTCACCTACTTCCCCTGCTGTCACGCGACGTCACAAAACCGCAAAAACTCACCGCGTCAAAGGGACCTGTACGCGTTAAAGGAGCATTAATATGCCAAACAAAACGGAATTTTCTTCTGAACAGCCGCAGGCTGCCCCGTTCAGAAAGGAATAAAAGATGGCTGCCGCCAATCGATGATGCACTGGCTACTCGCGCGTGTCTGAGAGCATGGGTTTATTTGCGTATAATAAAACTTTTTGTGTGGCCGTGTAACGTTTTCGAGCACTTTCGGAACGTTTACGACCGAGTTCTGCCAACTATTTTTTGCTGAGGATCCGTTTTAGTGTCATTCTTAAGCTTTCGTTGCATGCCGCCACGATTTTCGACCAGCCACCACCAGCAAAGTAAGGGAAAACGGAGCAATCGCAGACGCTGGCACCACCCTCTTCATCCGGTTATGGATATTGAGTGTAGTCGCTCGGCCCCATCGAATACCTCTCCACTTGAGCGTGCTCCTCGCCTCTCGTCAGCCAATTAGATAAGACAAGCTGCTCAGTGTAGGCAATCTTATTCGTTTTTCACGCAAACAAAAGTAACCTCCTATGAACAAGGAGAGCGTTTGATTGGTCTGTTCGAACAACCCTGTAGGTGACCGCCCGATGCTTGCGTCGGCAGTTACGCAAATTTCACAATAGGAGATTGGAATAAAAATATATTGCAATAGTTTGCGTTAGAGGGCCCCAGCACACCAAAGCAGCAACGGGGACACCAAAGCTGGAACCAAAACTGGTCCGTGGGTTGGCGCTTGCCGAGGCCTGCGCGCGCGTGTCAGGGGTGCGTATAAGATTGGCTGCCCGCTATCGCGGAGGGTCAATTTTTTTATGCGAGAACCCCCTGGCACGCTTCGGCCTCCGCGGCCCCAACCCCCACGAGCCGCCCTGCTTCCAGCTTTGATCCCCCCGCTACCCCGTGTGTGCCCTAGAGATCCTGCGCCGCCTGCACTCGCAATCGGAGAACGGACTCGGAGAATTTTGTCTAGTAGACAATAAGTTCGGATGAAATGGACGGTCATGAAGCTCTCACGCGGACCAACCTTGAGTGTGGCTGCAGTACGCGGTGTCGATGCCACGGCTTCCGAGACATTTACGGTCTAGAGACGCCATCGGGGTTTGAGACGGCCTAGCAATAACTTGTACGGGCCTGACGTGTTTTGCTGAGGCCGTCACTGACTACATAGAAATGAGAGGGCAACGAATTTTTAGGGAAGAAGGAAAATAACTTTGTTTTCGACTATGTTTACTTTTAAAAGTAAGCCCATGCCTTTGGGTTGTGGCTTCACAAAATTTTGACTCTCATTGGCAACTGAATCTGTGGGAGGGGCCAGCGGCCCTAGCCCTTTTTCTTTGTCTATTTGGTCTATAAAAAATGGGACGACATGCTGTCCCTCAAACTTGGCTGAAATCAGTATTCCTGATAGATCAGTAAGGCTCCGTACTATGTACGTTAAAACGAGTCTGGACTCTAACAGTCATTGAGACAGTCGAAGAGCGAGACATTGCTTGTCAATTGTTCAAGCTTGTAATGCATTTGTTTTATCTGCCATGTATATAGAGAAAATTACCTATAAATATTTCTTGTACATCTGATCTCGATCGCTTCCTGTCTTCATTTGATCAACAACTGCGAATCATCGTCCCAGAAACTTCACGTCCCAACGGAGACGCGAGGACAATTAAGAGAACAAACGAAACTTTACAGGTGCTCTCCTGAGGCCTCTGTTTGCCGGTTACATGTGCCCTCCTCGAGTCCTAGAGCAGTGCTTGTAAAAAACGAAATCTATCATCGCGACGAAAAATGCGACCCGCGACTTATACAACACCAGTCAGAACTTTGCCCCTACAGACAGAGCGATCACCAAATGGGGCGTCCGTGCCCACTGCCTCACGGCGCGTGCAGCCAGCGGTGGAGCTACAATGGGAGCAAACGTTAGCCGACATTGGGGTTATTGCTGCTCATGAGCTTTGAAGACTACCTTACACCAGAAAATTACTCTGGCATGAGACAGTAAATTGCGTTACACTAAATCGTTTTACTACCATCTCTGAGAAACGTAGTAAAAGGATGTCATGAGCCGGCTTAACGACGTACAGAAGTTTAGATCACGTGACCAAAAACCATCTATTGAGAGCTAAAACCACGTGATCTGGAACCAACCTGAAGGTAACGTGATTAAATACTACCACTTTAGTCCGCAAGGTCTCGATCATTGCAAGCTCCACCCAATCCAGTTAAGCCTACACTGTAAACAGAAAAACACCCAGATGGGCATTTTTGGCTTGTCCTCTAGCGCATGCCCTTTTGTACATGTTTCTACTCTCATTGAAGGGAGTGCAATAATACTCCCATTTAGATGAGAGTGTTTGCAGGGTACATTAGGAGCAATCAGCAGTACCATTTTACTCCCGCTTGCAGAAATTCGAAGAGGTACAATGGGAGTTTTATTATTTCCATTTGGGAGCATTTGCGGTGGAATAAAGGTGTTTTTTTGTGTTAATTTAAGAGTAAATAGGTGGAAATAAAGGCATTGTAGTTTACTCCCCCCTACCCCCCCCGTTTCTGGGGCAGTAAATGGGAGTAATTTTTACATCCGAAATAAACCCCTCCAAAGCTTTTACTCACTGCTGGAAGCTCAAAATGCAGTCCCGAAAATGCAAGCCATTGGCTTGCATTCCCACGAGATTGCTTTTTGAGCACTTAAAAGTGGTTAAAAGCTTTGGAGGGCTTTGTTTCGGGCTGTTCAGACGCCAAGGTAGAAACCTCTTGGAGTTCCTCTTGTGCACTATGAAAGATTACATGCAAAGCAAGCACTTACAAAATATTTTATTAGAAATATCACATTTTATATATTGCAGTCCTGCAGTTCCTTCCAACAATGAGTACAAATGGTGACTAGACAGTTTGCACATGTTTAGAACAGTATTTTTAAAGATACAGGTAATGTAAAAAAAGTTCAGTGGCCAGGAGACGGTCTTGCACAATAAAATAATAATGACAAACCTATGGCACAAACATAAGAAACCTGAACTTATCACATATTCAGCATTTACCACAAATATATACTTCGATCTAGTGACTAGAAAGCTTGCACAACGGCTAAAACAAAGAAATCCAGGCACTGTACAATGGTGCCAGTGGCCAGCAAAGAATGAAAAGGCACAAATTTAAGGAACTTATCACACACTTAAAATATATCAACATACGAAGCTTCAACCAGCTTATTAAACAATCCCTTTTCACCAGACCATGCCCAGCACTTTAGCATATGACTAGATTTGTGAAGCTGCCAAATTTAAGCCTTGTCAAATTGAAAGTATTGACAATTTTTGTCCCATTTATTACTTCACTTGATAGACCTCAACCGAATAAATAAATTATGGCATCTCAATTCCCCAAGTATGCAATAATTAATTAAATTACTTTTTATTAGGACTCAAAATGCATGCCAAGAGCAGTGCTGCTTCAGAGGTGTAAAAGGTTACGCATGTAGCGATGAAACCAATTGCAATTTCATGGCACTGGATACTGCCAACGTGTATGCACACCACGGTCGTGGTGATTAAAGCCCAGTCCATTTAACACTCCACGGGACAAGAGGGAAGGGAGTGTCTCCCTGTATTTCCAAGAGAAGTGAACAATCAGAGGGGACAGTTTGGCAGCTTTCGGCGACACAATCAGTTCATGCCCTTAACTTCAATTCAATTCAACTACTACACACTGCCAACTTCACTTTCGGTGAAGCGACAAATAACCTTTTTCATGTCCGAGGCCTCTCTGCCAGAAGAGTGTTTTGGACGAGCCGTACAAAGGTGTTGTAATTATTAATTTGTAGCACTCTCATGGAACTGAGGCTTCGCACCATAAATATGGAGTCAGCAGCTACTTAAGAAGCCGGGACACCAAATTTTCGTGTCAGTACTCCTTTAACAATCTTGCATTGATGCCAGTCAGTGGTAGTCTGTGCGACTTAGTACAACAGAAATAAAAGTGGAAAACCTCAGCACTATATTGAGAGGTCAACTCATCCCACTTATTGAGCTGAAAGCTGAAACACAGCACAGGTGACCAACATTCCTGAGGGCTTTCTTGCACACCTGTGCTCATTACAAACATTTTGGTGTGCAAAAATAAATTGCCTATAATGTGACTGAATATAACATTTATCTACCGAAATAAATAATAACAATTAAAGGCACTTTTTAATACTCCTAAAGTCATATATAAAAAAAGGTTTCACTAGGCCATTTGACCAAACATTCTTGAAGCCTGTTCATACTGAATCAAATTCGAATGGTGCATAACATAGGAGCCAGTACGTTAAAATTCGCTCACAGTATATCTGCTACTGTTGCTTTTGTGTATCAAGCTCAGCACCTTTACAACATAAAACACATGAGCTGTGCACTACTAGTCACTTTGATGCGCTGGCCACTGTATCTTAAACAAATGCACATTGCAGAAAAAAGCCGGCACATATTTTTAAAATAAACTGTGGCAAACAGCACAAAAAGAACTAGGAAAACAATTGTGTGCAAGGCAACAATATTACAAAACACAAGCAATAACTTAAGCTTGACGACCATATTATGATTGAAGTATTACAGTATTGAGGCAGTTTAACGTCCACTGTCTTTTTGCAATTCCTACTTGCCGAGAAGGCCCCGGTTTTCACTTCGCAGCTGAACCACTTCATATGCAGCAACAGCTGGCTGGTGAATTTAAAGTGAGGCACGGCATAAACATGACCACTTCAGGAGAAGATGCCATTGGCAACACAGAGGATGCAGAAACATGGCGAAATGGTCAGCTGAGGCACATCTTGATGGATTGCGCACCCAACAATATCTTTAACACGAATGAGTCTGCGCTCTTCAAGCTGCTACTAGACAGAATGCCTGCATTCAATGACGACACATGCACTGGCGGTAAGCATGCCAATGACAGGATTTCAGTTGCATTCGAAGTGAATCATTTCTTGTGATTGGGAAGTCAGCCATGCCAAGATGTTTGAAAAGCACCCAACTGCCGTCTAGACTTGTCTACTGCAGCAATACAAAAGCATGGACTGCAAAGCTTTTTGAGGCGTACATGCGCCTCACTGACCACTATGTTGCAGCGAAGAACAGAATTGCAGTTATCCTAAATGCATCGGCGCACACCACACTAGATAACTTTGCAGCTGCGAAGTTAGCATTTCTGCTTCCTAACACATCAGATTGCCCAGCCCTTGGACCAAAGCATCATTTGGGCTGTGAAACTACACAAGAATCGGCTGCAAAGAAGTTTATTAGGCCATGAGTGTGGCCACTGGTTAGTAGCCTATGGCTCTTCCAGGGAGTCTGCATGGCCTCTGAAAAAATTGATTAGTTGAAGAGCTTTGACGCGTGGCTTTGTGTGCGTTAAGTTCAGAAATGCATGTTCTATGAATGTTAACATTTTGTGCGCCTTTCGTGGGTATTCCACATGAAACACCCAAAAGGATGCAAAGAGGCAGGCTACTCCCGAAAGCAGCGAGGAGACTTGAAACACTAGTTGCTTGTCGATGTGCAGTGCAAATCCTTCATCCTGCACCAGACACGGGGTCAGCGGGGCTTCTTCCTAAGGTTAAAAAAAGGAATGCTATTGTGTAATGTCTTTTAGAGTCAATAACGCTGAACCAACTACAAAAAAAACATTTTCGCTTTAGACCCACACGCGAGTAGTGGGTGTTTAAGAGAAAGCCGGACATGTCCAGTGACTATTGTTATCCTGATAAAAAAAGACTTTCTTTCGTTTGTTTTTGCTGCCCAAGTGCTGAGGACAAAATTAGTTTTCAAGAAACATTTGGCTTCACAAAGAAAATATAAGCACCTAATGAGTTAAAGTACTTGTTGCAGATCTTTCCGAATTCACATTTTGGTTGGCTCCCAAAGCAAAGGATGGTGGGTACTGCTCTAAGAATACTTAGCAATAGACTACAGGTCAAAAGCCTCGATTCCGTTTTGTGCCGTAAAGGAACCTGCTACAAGCACATACAGACCGCATGTGTCGCAATGGTGGAACCATTTATTCAGCCACATTTCTCATTTTCCAATTCCAAAACTAAAATAATGCAACTTGTTTTTTAAGGTTGCTTTAGTAAAGCCAATAACCTTATTTTAGGAAAGTCAGACTGCTTTTTTGAAGAGTATTTTATCATAAAGGTCATTTACTGATCTGGCCAAACTTGAGCACCTCTCGTGGGACATTTAGTGCTGTTGAGAGAAGAGATACTTGCTCGAAATTCAAACTTTCATGGCAACAGGTTGGCAAAATTTTGAAACCGCGCACTACATAAATTCAAATAAGAATAAAGAAAAATCTCTAATATGCAACACTTCGTTCTTGCTTTTGATATTGTAGCAGTGATACTCTGCGATAATCAGTTGCAATTGAGGCAACTGACATGTAGTCTGTCGCTAAATATTCTTAGAGCTATAGCTACAATACTTTTCTATTAGTACTTAACCAAATGTGGATTCGTAAAAATTTGCACAAGGCAGTTCTGGCTCTCCAGGCAGTTCTATACTTTTGCATAGAAAACAATGGTCTCATTGTACATGACACTCAGACAACTGATTACAACTTTTTCATTAATATTAAGATAGCCACCTCCATGCCCCCGACAAACATGCGGTACTTGAAGGGACACTAGAGGCAAATACTAAGTCAATGTAGATTGTCAAAATATAATTCCAGAAACCTCACTGCACTTGTTTCGTGCCAAGAAAAGATAAAATCATGTTTGAAGGGTTCGGATGCCTTTGGCGCAATTCATATAACCAGCCCGCAAGTGGCGACTTTGCACACGCAGTCACCGCCCTTTACTGCCATCGGTGAGTAAAACTGTGCCCAACAGACATCACGGTTTTCTGCAAAAAGCGCAAGCACGCAGCCAAGAAGCAACAGAGCAAAGAGAGAGTGTTGGATTCACTGCTGCAGCTGCTCTTGGTCAAGTGGTGTGGATGTGGCATTTTCTGCTACTCGCAGTACGCCAGTTTCTTGAGCCAGCAAAACCAGCTCAGCACTACACGATAACTACTGGAATGTGAAAATACAGGCGATAGAGTGGAGAAAATGAAACCCTTCAACCACCCGCGTGGTTGTCAGGGCTTCGTTTTTCTAAATATGAAATAGAACTGGACATCTTTTTCATCTTACATTGCAATACAATTATCTATTACAAGTGGTTGATAACTAGTGACAGTTTTAATGAGTGCCGTTGTCATCAGGCTAGTACTTGAATGTCCTGGGGGAGTCTGATCGTCTCTTGCCCTTACGTAAATTTCTCGATTACTAAAGCTTCGTTCAAGACAATAGTGAGGCCTTAAATGTTCTTGAGCTCTAATTTATCATTTCAGCTTGACTTAATATTTGCCTTTAGTGTCCTTTAAAAGCATGATGCCTATTGGCAAAAGTATCCTGTGGCAGTTAGAGGAAATAAACAAAAGCATTAGGTTTTGGGCGAGTTGGTTGTACATGGTTCTTATTAGCGTTTTGCACGCACAAAGACGTGACGTCAAACAAAAAAGGGACACACAATATGCGCAAACTCAACTGGCTTTTATTGTGACAGCAACATATATAAACGCTTCCACAATCAGAAAAAAAATGAGATGGCAAGAAAACAAACAAAACCAGGTTTGCTGCAAAACTGCATAGCCACATGTGCCGGCGAAACCAAACGTTGTCACTGTCATACATTTTCACCGCCCAGAAACCTCACTTCCTTATCCCTTAATGCTACAGATGGGGCACTAACACAACTCTGATCATGCCAAAGAATTTCTCTGGCTTCAACTATCTCCCTGGTTAAGCAATTTATGTGAGAAAATAATATTGTGCATCTGTTAAAGATAGGATAACACCCATTGCATAACTTGTAGTGTTCTGCCATGTGGCCTTCAATGCCTTCCTTTACCTTGCGGTGATGTTCTGCTAGCCTCTCGTTTATGCATCGGCTGGTTTGACTGATATAACGCCCGATATAACACCGCACGAGTTCGTTGCATGCAAAGAAAGTGTAGTATATTGGGTTCCCTTGACGTGCGGCAAGTGTTATATCGGTCAAACCAGCCGATACGTAAACGAGGCTAGCAGAACATCACCGCAAGGTAAAGCAAGGCATCGAAGGCCACATGGCAGAACACTGCAAGTCATGCAATGGGTGTTATCCTATCTTTAAGAGATGCACGATATTATTTTCTCACATATATCGCTTATATCATATATATCACATATATTGCTTCTGGGCGGTGAAAAGGTATGACAGTGATGTTTGGTTTCACTAGTGGCTATGCAGTTTTGCACATGGTTTTGCTTGTTTTCTTGCCATCCCGTTTTATTCTTTCCGATTGTGGAAGCATATATATATGTCGCTGTCACAATAAAAACCAGCTGAAGTTTGCGCATATTGTCCCTTCTTCGTTCGACGTCCCGTCCTTGCGTGCAAGTCTAATAAGAAATAAACAATCTGCTTTTAATTCCTGTGTACTCATTTTAATAGCCAAATGTAGCACACTGAAACACAAAGTGAACAGAAAGCCAATCAGAATGATAAATGCAACAGAAGCATCTTGATAGTCAGAATCCTACAGGCACTCACCTGCGTAATGATGCTATCTATGGGCTCCTTGCAGCGCTTTGCTACAAACTGCAGAACTGCCAGAACAGCATCCTCTGTTAAAAAAGAAATCAGATATTGTAGAATGCTTAGGAAACCTTTCACACCAAACAGCTTACAGCTTTTATATAGCGCCTCAGAGCCCTGCATGGGCAATTCATCTACTGTGATAAACACTTGAGGTACACATAACTAGTGAAATAACTTGTGCTTTAATCTTCCAATGGATGATTACCACCAGTAGCAATGACTGTGGGTCTAGTTTCGTCTGCTTGCTGCTCAATGAAACGGGAAGAAATGGTATGTGCTGAAAACTCGCGCGCTTGCTCCACCCTTAGAATTATGGCATATTTTAACATTTCTTTTGGATGCTTTCCCTCATGTTTCATGGTTTCGTAACATACTGCCAAATATTCCACATATCGAAACATACATACATCCTATTTTTTAACTGTAGAGAAAACTATGGTTACAACACTTCAGAATAAGATCGCAAAGAATTCAGAACATCACATTAGACAACCACTAAACCACTCATCTCAAAAATGTTGAAGTGGCAGCAGTGTTCACAATGAACATACAACCAGAATTTTTTCAAAGGTTCCGTATTAGCAAAGTTACAGGCCTTTGCTACCCTCCTCACTGCACTCTGTTCTCTCTGCATATTCCCACCAACTCCATGCAGGGCAGCGAAAAGTAAGGGTTGTGACAACACCCTGCGTGCATTACAGCATGCAAAGGAGGGAGCAGAAAAGCCGGGAGAAGAGCACAAGATTCTTTTAAAAATTTTTGGGTTCTTCGCAGAGCATAGCATTGCTACATTCACAAAGATGGTCATTACAGAATGACTTATGCGATGTGCATGTTTATACAATGTGCAAAAAAAGCCAGAGGTGACTTAAGAGCCCTTTAACTAGCTCATTTAGGTTAACTCAGCTCTACGTTGGAGAACTGAGAAAGCACATAATAATTGCCCATTACTGGCTTAGGTAAGCAACACAAATATAGTTGAGTAAGGTATACACAAAACAACTTGCTTTATAACTCTTGACAAGTACAAGTAAAAAGAAATTCAAGGTTTCAATTCAACCAGCATTGCCGACTTTCTGATACCTGATACCAACCCCACCACCACCGCAGTTGCCATCACCCCACAAAAAACAATTCCTGAACTCCCTTTAAGGGCAACACCGGCGATTTTTCTATGTCCACTGATTTTAATAAAATTTGGAATATGTGTTCTCTTTTGCCCTCCGAGTATCTGTACCAAACTATACGGCTGAAGATGAATTTTAAAGATTGGTTGCATTCTTGACTCGCGACTTTCTACTGGCCACTGTGTTTGTGACATCAGAGACAATACCGTCACTGTGGCTGGAATCCTCACTTAAATTGCCACTGCCTAGTTTGGAAACTCTGTAAGAGCTCCCTGTGTCAGGAGAAATGATCCGCTTGGCTTCTTTGGCGTTAGCACCACATGTACTGCATGTTTACATTATGGTGGTGTAGGATCTATTGTCACACGAAGCAGCTACCTATTTCGGTATCTCATTTATTGGTTATTTAAAATTACTGGTGAACTTCTAAGCAAACTAAATCACCCTACGGGTGACAGAACTGCCAATGCCATTTGAATATGACAATGTTACAATATGGTTGAAAAAATGCGAGTTGCCCTTTAAGAGCGTCATCATAGAAACATATTTACCGGATCCCACTTCGGAAAATGCCACAATCTCTTCTGGCTCTCCAAAGCTCAGAATAGTGTAACCAAGCTGCTTGCAGCCATTCTCCATTGCCTCCATCACGTTTCTTTGGAAAAGTAGGTCAAACTCCACGAGACGCTGGAAAGAAAAGAAAGAATGTTCAAGAATTCTTTTATCTACTAGCAAACTAATGCAATAGCGAGAACCAATTGTGCAAGGACAGCCAAGGCAGCAGATGTCAAACACCTCTTAGAGCAGGCATCACATAGTAGTACATAAGCTTAGGAGCAAGCAACCAGCCAATAAACCTTCGTACGGCATCAGCATACTGTCGAATTTAAAATTGCTTGTTAATAATAATAATAATATTTGGGGTTTTACGTGCCAAAACCACTTTTCTGATTATGAGGCACGCCGTAGTGGAGGACTCCGGAAATTTTGACCACCTGGGGTTCTTTAACGTGCACCTAAATCTAAGCACACGGGTGTTTTCGCATTTCGCCCCCATCGAAATGCGGCCGCCGTGGCCGGGATTCGATCCCGCGACCTCGTGCTCAGCAGCCCAACACCATAGCCACTGAGCAACCACGGCGGGTAAAATTGCTTGTTAGTTACTACATAAGAAAACAGTCAACAAACCAAGAAAGCCAGGTAAATTATGGTTGATTCAAACGTAGAAGCGATAAGAAAAAGGGAAATGAAAGTGGACAAATAAACAAGTAGCAAATCGTCTTTTAGTCCACTTTTTTTGTAACTGCCTTATGAGTGGTATGTTTAAATAAGAAATAATTATTCACGCATAGTTCATCTATATTCATTAAGTGTTTTCTTTTATAGCAGTAACTCACAATCAAGCACCTTGGGTCACTTCATTCTTCTCACTCATTGCATAGAAGAGTTCTCGACAGGCAGAATTAATGCCAAAGAAGGGCTTATCACCACATTATGTGCGCGGTGAACCAAAAAAAGTGAATGGTAGAATAGTCACTATTGTAGTCTTGAAGAAACGCACAGAAAACTTGGCTCCCTACTGTACCTGTTGTCCTTCGCTCCTTTCATTTGCCTTTTTGTTATACTTCCACATTTCAATCAAGCAATTAGTTTCCACTATGCTTTCTCTGCCTTCCCTGTTTTCTTCTTACACAACCAACAGCAATAAAGGCACCTTTCAATTAAGTCAACCGGTGAGTTGTAAGACATCTAAAACATTGCCTCTCCATATAAATTATGCCCATTGGGCGAATGGCAGTACCTTGAAGCTGTATGAACGTGTATAAATCATTGGTATGTGACTGTACCACATTTTTGAAGACAAATGTGACTGGTGGAACACTGTATTAAAATTTTTTAACCTTGTTTATAGCACTATGCTGATCCATATATTCTACAAACTTCATATGCTGAGCATCTTATGGTTGTGCTCTTGTGATTACTTTATCATTACAAAAGAGTTTGCTAAGCTTACTCATCCCAAAATACAACTCAGTTTTGTTATCCCATGTTATTTTGTCACTGCAATACACACACTTGTTTGCTTTGTCCTGAAAGAAAAATGCCAGAATTACTGACTGAAACACTTAAGCCGCTGCCTTAACCTAAAGCTAAGAACCCAGTAAAACAAAAACAAAAAAGATTACAAAAGCTCTTGCTAAAGCATACCGATGCCTCAGTTGCCAGAAAGGGGAACAGCAACAGAGCATCTGACAGCGTAAGGCTGCGAAGTTGATCATGCCTCTCTCTTGCTGTTGCAAGCAGCCTCGGCCTTACTGCCTCTTCATCTTGGCAGCCAGCATTGTCTTGTAGCCATTCATTGTGCAGCCTCAATGACTCGGCAGTTTCCCCATATGCTACAAGATGACTGCAATCCTGAAACACAAAGAAAATCAAGCCCTTTTTACAAGTTGTGAATGCGAAAGCACTAATGTCCAACTGAACGCCACTGAGTAGTCCTTCGAATTTGAACTATTGATGGGCAAGCGAGCGTGTTTATACGGTGTTTTCATTTGGCTTTACCGAGATGCAGTAACTGAAATGATGCAGCAAAACCACAAGAATGCAGAGGTAAATATTTCTGAAGAGCAAGCCTGCAGCATTAACGAGAGGGTGGCAGGTCTTCTTGTGAAACTTAATAAGAGGTACAAAATGAAGATTGTACAGGTATACACGCCCCTACATCCAGTCATGATGACCAGGAAGTCGAAAGCTTCTATGAAGACGTGGAATCGGCGATGGGTAGAGTGAAAACTAAATACACTATACTAATGGGCGACTTTAATGCTAAGGTAGGCAAGAAGCAGGCTGGTGACAAGGCAGTGGGGGAATATGGCATAGGCACTAGGAATAGCAGGGGAGAGTTATTAGTAGAGTTTGCGAAACAGAATAATATGAGGATAATGAACACCTTCTTCCGCAAGCGGGATAGCCGAAAGTGGACGTGGAGGAGCCCGAACGGCGAGACTAGAAATGAAATAGACTTCATACTCTGCGCTAACCCTGGCATCATACAAGATGTGGGCGTGCTCGGCAAGGTGCGCTGCAGTGACCACAGGATGGTAAGAACTCGAATTAGCCTAGACCTGAGGAGGGAACGAAAGAAACTGGTACATAACAAGCCGATTAATGAGTTAGCAGTAAAGAAACTGGTACATAACAAGCCGATTAATGAGTTAGCGGTAAGAGGGAAAATAGAGGAATTCCAGATCAAGCTACAGAACAGGTATTCGGCTTTAACTCAGGAAGAAGACCTTAGTGTTGAAGCAATGAACGACAATCTTGTGGGCATCGTTAAAGAGTGTGCAATGGAAGTCGGTGGTAACTCCGTTAGGCAGGATACCAGCAAACTATCGCAGGAGACTAAAGATCTGATCAAGAAACGCCAATGTATGAAAGCATCTAACCCTACAGCTAGAATAGAACTGGCAGAACTTTCGAAGTTAATCAACAAGCGTAAGACAGCTGACATAAGGAAGTATAATATAGATAGAATTGAACATGCTCTCAGGAATGGAGGAAGCCTAAAAACAGTGAAGAAGAAACTAGGAATTGGCAAGAATCAGATGTATGCGTTAAGAGACAAAGCCGGCAATATCATCACTAATATGGATGAAATAGTTCAAGTGGCTGAGGAGTTCTATAGAGATTTATACAGTACCAGTGGCACACACGACGATAATGGAAGAGACAATAGTCTAGACGAATTCAAAATCCCAAAGGTAACGCCGGAAGAAGTAAAGAAAGCCTTGGGAGATATGCAAAGGGGGAAGGCAGCTGGGGAGGATCAGGTAACAGCATATTTGTTGAAGGATGGTGGACATATTGTTCTAGAGAAACTGGCCACCCTGTATACGCAATGCCTCATGACCTCGAGCGTAGCGGAATCTTGGAAGAATGGTAACATAATCCTAATCCATAAGAAAGGGGACACCAAAGACTTGAAAAATTATAGACCGATCAGCTTACTGTCCGTTGAGTACAAACTATTTACTAAAGTAATCGCAAATAGAATCAGGAGCACCTTAGACTTCTGTCAAGCAAAGGACCAGGCAGGATTCTGTAAAGGTTACTCAATAATAGATCATATTCACACTATCAATCAGGTGATAGAGAAATGTGCGGAATATAACCAACCCTTATATATAGCTTTCATTGATTACGAGAAAGCGTTTGATTCTGTCGAAACCTCAGCAGTCATGGAGGCATTGCGGAATCAGGGTGTAGATGAGTCATGTGTAAAAATACTGGAAGATATCTATAGCGGCTCTACAGCCACCGTAGTCCTCCATAAAGAAAGCAACAAAATCCCAATAAAGAAATGCGTCAGACAGGGAGATACGATCTCTCCAATGCTATTCACAGCGTGTTTACAGGAGGTATTCAGAGACCTGGATTGGGAAGAATTGGGGATAAAAGTTAACGGAGAATACCTTAGTAACTTGCGATTCGCTGATGATATTGCCTTGCTTAGTAACTCAGGGGACCAATTGCAATGCATGCTCACTGACCTGGAGAGGCAAAGCAGAAGAGTGGGTTTAAAAATTAATCTGCCGAAAACTAAAGTAATGTTTAACAGTCTCGGAAGAGAACAGCAATTTACAATAGGCAGCGAGACACTGGAAGTAGTAAGGGAATACATGTACTTAGGGCAGGTAGTGACGGCGGATCCGGATCATGAGACAGAAATAATCAGAAGAATAAGAATGGGCTGGGGTGCATTTGGCAGGCATTCTCAGATCATGAACAGTAGGTTGCCATTATCCCTCAAGAGAAAAGTATATAATAGCTGTGTCTTACCAGTACTCACCTACGGGGCAGAAACCTGGAGGCTTACGAAAAGGGTTCTACTCAAATTGAGGACGACGCAACGAGCTATGGAAAGAAGAATGATAGGTGTAACGTTAAGGGATAAGAAAAGAGCAGATTGGGTGAGGGAACAAACGCGAGTTAATGACATCTTAGTTGAAATCAAGAAAAAGAAATGGGCATGGGCAGGACATGTAATGAGGAGGGAAGATAACCGATGGTCATTAAGGGTTACGGACTGGATCCCAAGGGACGGGAAGCGTAGCAGGGGGCGGCAGAAAGTTAGGTGGGCGGATGAGATTAAGAAGTTTGCAGGCACAGCATGGCCACAATTAGTACATGACCGGGGTTGTTGGAGAAGTATGGGAGAGGCCTTTGCCCTGCAGTGGGCGTAACCAGGCTGATGATATACGTGTAATCTTGCCTTGCTTAACCCTTTTAATGGCCCCTTCCCCTTTCTTTCTGACTGCTCCTCCATCCCTTTGGGTCTTTTTCATGTATGTTACAGCAGACATTGCATGCTACAGCTTACTTTGTCGTCACTTTCTCCCAATTCAGAACTTTGAAAAAGTTCCCTAATTCCAATACCTGTCAAAGTGCAGATTCCACACTGGCTTGGCATGGCTTCCCTGTCAATCCTCAGCTCATGTCAATTTTTTTTCTTTGCATATAGGTTCAGCAAACAATTCATGCCACATAGCTGGTTCTTCGTTGTCCCTTTATCTGATTATTCAACAGTTTATATGTTGATTCTTTAGCCTGTCAATGTGCAAATGGACCTGCTATATTCACTAACCCTGGCTTCCCTGCCGAGACACAGCACCAGAACACAGGCCACAGGCACGTGCCCCACCTACTGTCAGAAGTTTAACTTACAAATTTTGTGTGTTTAAATTTACTCTCTACAGATGGAACAGTGGGTATGCTGTTTTGAATACAAGCTAAGCAATCAATAATGGTGCATATGCTGCATTTATCAGTGCCCCGCAGCCTCTGCTTTAGTGTCGTACTGCGATATGGCATAAGTGTTTTAAACCCAAGCCCGAGTGATGTGTATGCCAATGGTAAATCTGATGAAAATTCTATTTAGGTTTAATTATTGCTTCCATATGTTACATGGACTAAGAAGCAACGTGCAGCAATACAGAAGGAACCCGAATGCTTTTCAATAGATGCAGCTAATAGTTGCTAATCTTTCACTCAAAAGTCAAAGAACAGCAGCTGACTAGAGATGCATGAAATCTGTTTTGGTCATCATGTGAACCAAACTTACACTAAAACAAATGGCTCCAACTCAAACTTAATTTTTATTTCTGTGGTGTGTATGTATAAGAAAACACCTGCAGTCCTTCAGCATCACTGTAGACTGCTTTTTAGTTCATGGAACAAATGGAAGCCATCATAAGACCTGGCATGCAACTTTTTAAGAGATGCCAATGGTCACCATAGCCTATACATTATTCATGGCTTTCTTTTGCACTCAGAAGAAGATAACGCACTATGCTTTTGCATATAACATAACTGATCGCAGTAGATAACCTTGGGGAAATGTGAATGACAATGAACATGATTGATTTTTTTTTAATTTGCATGCACAAACTCACTTTCGAAGTTTCCGTTTTTTCAAATTTTGCCACTAACATAGAGAATAACTGCATGTAAGACAAAATACACTTGGCTGCCTGTTTAGCATGTAGCAAAGTATGCACAGGCTGAATTCGTAAAGAAGCTTACTGTTATGAGACATACTGAAGGATAACCAAAAATGTCCTTTCTTGCCCCTCTCGTTGAAAAGCTAGGTTCACCCTTTCTTGTTCATGCTATAGGCTTGTGCAAACAACTAAATTTATTTTATTTCATTGAACAACGTTCTGCAAATAAAGTATAAATTATGAAATCATAAATATATTTTTTCCCTCTCTAAGTTGGAACATTACGCGATTTGTAAGCTGCGTTTTCTTTGTGTCAGTTACAATTTTCAGGATTCCCGTGTGAAAGGTCTTTCAGTTCGGTCAGCAAAAGGGGTCACTTGCTAAACCACCTGCAACATAAAGATGTTGCACTATTACTGCTTAGATCTTTGCAATTGCACTTCCTTTACTTTGGTATCATTGTGTAGAGGAGAGAAGCCATTACTCTATCATGCATGTGTTCCGTGCAAGCCCCCTCCCTCATTTCCCTGTGACCTCCGGTTTTATACACTGCCTGGAAATACTGGCTGCATGATACTACAGTCACCGACTGATTTCTCGGACTTGCAGTCCAAAAATTCGGACACGCTCGATTATTCGGTCTGCTTCGCGGCACGGCCATTCTCCCCATAGACCATAATGTATAATTAGTATACAACTACCGAAAGTTCGAACACCTTGCAACCTCTCGTCTGATTTTTCGGACACTCCTTGAGCCAAGTCGATTGAGAGCACCATGCACAGACTCTGACCAGTGCATGGTTCGACTTGCTGAATGCCATATTTGTTTTGAACGGAGCTTCCTTGCTGCCCCATGAAGTGGCTACTGCAAATCCCCGCTCATCATCATCGTTTCTGCCTGCTTCTATAGAGTGGCTACAGCAGTTCCGGTCTCAGCTTAGTAAGCCACGTCAAGATAATTTAGCAGCTGATTTGTTTCTTCTTTGTGCACGACGGTGAGAATAGGTTACGTTTTTCGTTTGTCCAACTGGTGTCAGCATGGTGGTGTTTGCTTTGTATGCTGTGTAGAAGTGATGATCCAACGCGGCATAGGGAAACATCACATTAAGTGTCTAATGGCGCCGACAGTGCCCGCGCAGACTGCGCTGGGGAATGCCGGCAAGCGGGTGACGGGAGGCCTAGGACTTGTCGCCTTCAGATGTGCTCCCTACTGACACCGAAAATCTCCTGCCCAGACCTGCGCAATAGTTGCATCGCGATTCTGGACACCATCTCATTTGGCAGTTTCACAGGTGCTAACACTGCTGTACTGACATGTGCAGAGCTCGACGACGGCAAGATCATTCGTCAGGTTTCTGCTACACCACCGGACAACTCCGAGTACAAGCAGTGACTGTGCTTTCAGCTGCCTATAGTGAATGTACGACCCTCTCAGAGATTTAAGCATATCTGATTGCGTGTACATGGAACAGCGTGCAATGGCACATTCACAATTTCTTCAAGCCTACTGCCAAGCCTGAATAAGTGCGTGGAAATGAAACTTTTTTCCTTAATGTGCTTTTTCGGACATTTCCGCAGTCCCCGTGAGGTCCGAATAAACGGTCGGCGACTGTATACTGTCCTAGGTCTGTCACTTTCAGTTTTTCAAGCAATTTACAGCTCCACAAAATGGCAGTGCACTTGCTCGACCATAGTACTGTTGGAAAATGTCGGAAAGCTTTTCAGCTGCAACTCACAAAAAGGCGGCATAACTTCTTGTTTGTAGCTTCACCAGAAGCCACCTGCTGTTTCCGCTTGACCAGGAAGTGCCTTTTTTTTGCCAACATTTCTTCGGAGCAATTCTCTGCCTTCTTACGCATGTTCTTGAATTTGTTTCTTAATGCCAAGACCCACGAGTCTTGTGAAGAATTGGAAACATATCACTACTGTTAAAACTACTTAGAAGTTTATTGGTATTGCCTGTATACACATAGAAGTATGACCATAATTGCAGTTTGTTTTATGCATCGAACATAATTGCTTATTAACAGAAGGTCCGGCCATAAAGTTTGCAACATCCACGCCATAAACTTGGAATAGGCATAACAACATAAAAGTTAGCGTACGTCTAGTTCCGGCGGAATATATATATATATATATATATATATATATATATATATATATATATATATATATATATATATATATATATATATATATATATATATAATGCTGCAGAACACCCCTAGGGCATCAAAACAATGATGGCAGCATGCATCATAAAGCTGGTAGAAGCCCCAACAGTGATCCACTTTTTGCATTTAAACGGACCTAATGCCATGAAAACATGCCAACCTGGCTGCAGTGTACAATAACAATGCTGCAGCCTATGACGTGAAATGGTGCAAGCAATTTCAATGCAGTCAAACAGGCCACAACGGCAAAAAATGAAGTGGCCAACTGTTGCTACTTGATGAATCATAAGTTGATGCCGTATCGCTTGCTGATAGGCAGATAGCTGCTGAACAAATGGTGCAACAGTTTAATTTGATGCTGGGCTCAGATTAAACTCCCAGATGAGTCCCGTCACTTATTTCTTTTCCTTCATGACCATACTCCATGACAAACTATGAACACTGTTTGTAAAAGCTTATCTGTAGCAAAGGAGAAGTTTTGGATGAACTGAAACATACACGTCATTATTAGCACAAAGTAAAACACCAGACAACATAAAGTTTATCCCTTTGATCATCTCTACATGACCACGAGAATCAACAGCCATAATATAACATGGCAGCTCAGAAGTGCAGATACATGGTGCAGTCGAATTGTCCATATGAGGTAGAAATGATATTTCTTTCTTAGAAATGTAAATATGGCGACAGTATGGGATGTATGAAACTTACCAGGCCATTTCCGCTGCCAACTCTGTCAGCAAGGTGTGGGTATGCACTGACAAGCCTCTCAGCAGCTACGCAGTACAACTGTCTAGAAGGGTACCTGTACATCAGGTGAAATAATCATACAATTAATAAATGGGCAATTTTGTATTCTTTTTCCCAAGAAAAACCAGTGCAAAATATTTGCCAGTTTTAATTAAATGCTAATCTTAAGTATAATAAATGCAAAATACACATGGAAGTGATCTCAAAGACTAAAAACATTTTTCGTCTTTGTACTTCTGTCTACACACGAGTTTTGTGGAGCTGCGTCTGCTGTGTACTGTGGGAGATCACACCAGAGCTATGTAGCAGCATGGCATAGATACTACAGCCACGACAGGGTGCTGCAATGTGTCCTCTCACCAGTGCAATGCTCTGACAACTGTGGTCTGATTAGCCTCTGTGAATGACATAGCAGCTTAAGCACAAGTGCCCATCTCGCATTGAGAGTGCGTCATGCACGGCTGAACCAAAAGTAGCATCACAAAAAATATTTTTAAATTCCCAAATTTTGCGCGAGGCCTTGTTAGCCCCCTGTGTAGCTTCTGGCATGCTAGTGGACATGAAAGGAGAGAGAAAACTGCATCAGTGCAATAATACCTCTAACTCTACTTATGCTTGAAGTACACAACAAATTTTGAGGCACAAGATTTGCTAGGCAACGTACTTTACAGCAGTGGGCAGGACATGT
This sequence comes from Dermacentor albipictus, assembly GCF_038994185.2. NCBI lineage: Eukaryota > Metazoa > Arthropoda > Arachnida > Ixodida > Ixodidae > Dermacentor > Dermacentor albipictus. Next base: position 1,741,150 of record NW_027225575.1, on the reverse strand, counting down.
AATGAGGGAAAATAACCGATGGTCATTAAGGGTTACGGACTGGATTCCAAGGGAAGGGAAGCGTAGCAGGGGGCAGCAGAAAATTAGGTGGGCGGATGAGATTAAGAAGTTTGCAGGCACAACATGGCCACAATTAGTACATGACCGGGGTAGTTGGAGAAGTATGGGTGAGGCCTTTGCCCTGCAGTGGGCGTAACCAGGCTGATGATACTTTACAGTGACATCATTCTACAATTAGTTAGAAAAGTGTTTTAGAGCCCCTTGAGCACCAATTCGGAATTTTTTCCACTCTGAAATCTGCACCTGATGCTGCAATTAGTAGTTACAAGCACTTTAAAAAACTGAGTGCAAATTGGTGTTGACACATTCTGGACCAAGTGAAGTGGGTGCCATCGCAGCATTGTCATGTTGCTACATCAGTGCCCCCCTCCTCTTTGTGGCCTGCTGGTTGCCAGTGTCCACTCAGGATGTAGCAGGGGTCATAGGGTGATGTTATCTCGTAAAGGAGGGCAGTTACTTCAAGGAGGGCAAGCAAGCTAGAACATTTCCCAGACTTAAGACCGAATTCTGGGCTCATCATAACAGAAGCAAGGTTTGGGTATGGGCTAGCTGGTATTCCATGGTATCAATCGTCACTTACAGCGCATACATAGACGAGGGACAAAAACGAGGGACAGGGCTTGTCTACGTCATCCTTTTTGTCCCTCGTCTATGTATGCGCTGTACGTGACAATTGATATCATCATAACAGTGTTAAATGGAGCACTAATACTTTTAGATAGATTCTGCTTGCTTTGGAAGCATTTCTGTGTCCTGGCACTACAGCAAGCAGAAAAAGTTACCACACAGGTAGTGTATTCTGTGCAACTATATCACGACCAACATCTTATGGCAACGCTGAACACTTATGATGAAAGGTTGAGTCATTGAGTAGTCAAAATACCGAATTAAAGCTGAAAGCAATAGAAGCATAATGGAGCGCTCACCAAGCTATCTTGAAGCAAGCTGCAAACAGTTTGTTGATAATGGCACGTCGCACTGCACAATTAATTGGGACCTTTCTACGAAGCACTTCCTCGTAATGGTCAAAAGAGGGTAGTACAAAATCTAAGTAGTCCTTCTCCTTCTCCAACGGCACAGACTGTACATGCTGCACCTCCTCTGCACATTCTGTAACAGCACTGCAAGGCAATATACAGATTGCTTTATATAGCTAAGTAACCAAAAAAATAGTAATAAGAAACGCTAACATCCCAAAATGTGTGGTTTTCCCTTTCGGTACTAATAATTTACCTAGACTGAGTCATTTCCGTGTTGCTTCCACCTCGAACAGCAAACGCAGGGCCTGCACGCTGCGAGATGCACATATATTTAACTTTTCAAACGGAAAACATGAGGCAGTGCAATGTAGCTTAATGAATGAATTGTCAAGACAGTAAAGTAACTGTTTTAACTGTGCACACCCCAACCACTTCCAAGTCAAGGTCTTCATAGTGGGTGTTCATTACGCATATACCCATTAAACATACTTCCACTTCGAACCTATATTTACAGCTCAAGTGAGCTATTTATAGAACAAGGCTGAGCTTATATAGCAAGGACATGTAGAATATTGCGAGCTACGCACATAGTCAATATATGGAAACGCATTAGGCAAGTCTGGAGGCACTGTGACTGCTCTTGTTTGTTCACGCTACATGTAAGTATTCATAAGGTGAATGCTCTGTTAATACTGCAGTTAAAACAGAATACTACAATTTTCTGATAACCTATTATTTCTCATTACTATATTATACTATATTATTTCAATTAACATGCCTTAATTGCAAACCATTAAAACTGCTATGATGTATGTATAATTTCCTTTCCATTCTTGGACTTTTCATGCGGTTTGCTAACACTATTTATTTTTATTTTAACAATCTTTTTCACTGGACGCCTGCACATCGGTGTAACAGCCAGATAACAGTCCTGAAATTTCTGTAATTTTTTTCAATATCCTTATACTGTAATCATGGTATGAAGCCTGGATTACTTCAGTAAAAGTAAATTCATGTTACACATTCATGCAACCAGTTGAAAGTATGCATGGCTTCAGACACGAAACTGTCTGCAAGTGAAAGGATCGTAAGCAGATATGCTGGTTCCATTTAAAAGAAACTATGCAGATCCCACGTACAGTGGGAATCGAAGTCATGCGATGCATTTTGTAGGTAGCTGGCTATAGCGTCGACCCTGCGATGGTGTGCCTCCACCAGCTCCTTGACTCTCTCAATTACTTGACGCTCATTGTGGAGTTCAGACAAGCTGGGGGTCAGAAAGAACGTGGGCTTGCCTCGTTGCTCAATCATGGCAAACACATCCCCTTTTCTCTGCACCAAGTAGTACCTCTGTGGTACACGATCCTAGAGCTGCTCAAGTGAACTTCTAAAGAGCGCAATGTACAAGTTCATGCATTTCCTGACGAAGCTTCAGTTTTCCAAGAGCTTCTTTGTGTGCAGGAGCTGATAGCGTGCATGAGGGGAAAACATGCTATCAATTTGCTGTTCGTGCAAAGGCAGCCACCATCCGCTGTTCTGCAGCCGACATACCAGTATCTTGCGCAGGTCGTCTGGTTCAGCACAGGTAGTAAATGAGAATCAGATGCGAGAGTCGGATAATGCAGCTCGACTGACAGTAATGTTGTGACCACACGGCAGCGAGACCGTGAGCACATACCCAGCAGCTCAAGTTGGTTGACACCACCAGCCCCACCGAAATAGAAACTAGATAGGTAGATAGACACACTCAATGCGGCCAAAGTTCGCAAAGAATGCTTCACATTGAAAAAAAAAGAATGACGTACGACAGAAACCCTATGTCGTGAAACCCACTCATCATTCTGCATTCCCAATTTACGAGGCAGGTTAACGGCATCGCTCTTACTCTTCAGTGTTGCTAGCATGGGGGCAATGTGTTTTAGGGTTGCTCAGATAAAAAAAATTGCTCATTAAATTTTCCTGCACCTTCGGAAGCAACTGCTGGAGGTATAAACACTTCTGAGGACGAGTTTATTGTTGCATCATAAAAATCTCTGTCCTTAAAAATCACCTGTCAGTCCTTTGAAAAATTAATTGTGCCTAAACAGCTTTCTGTTTTGCAAAACTGCAATGTAGAAAGCCTGGCATTTTTCAATGCCTGATACAGCTTTAAGGTGTCCAGGCAGCAAGCGAGGCAGACAGCTGAGTGAAGAGGGCACAGGATTCTTTGAAGTATTTCTTTGGCTATTTGCGAAACATAGCTATTAGAAGAGAACTGCAAATTGAGACAAATACACAGAGAAAGGCAAGACAAGTGCCATGTTTTGCATGTCCTCTGTGTATGCGCACCATTTTGCACCCTTCATCTAATGGATACAAAATGCTGGCAAACAAGACATCGTCATCTACTAAAAAATGTGATTTTCTATACAACCTCAACATGTTTATTTTTTAACATTCTTACATGTACCTTACAAACAACTGCTGATATGTGTGCAAGCTTTATCAGTTTTAGTGTGCTGCAATCCCTGCTGCCTCTTACTAGTGCACTCTAGCCTTCTTTAATGGTTCTCCATCCTAGCTTGCTGGCTGCTCTCCTGAAAGTTATGTACCAACTATCAAACCATTAAACAATTATGACCCTTTTCACTTGATGCCAACTACGTCAACCTGTAACCGTACTCACATTCATTTCAGGGGCTATCCTCCGTGCCAATCTTATTTTGGCCTTGTTTTGGATGTTGCTGTGCATATCCAAGTCAACGTAATCTTCAAGCTCCTCATCGTACATCTGGACCTGGCAGATAAATTTAACATTATAATGAAGAAACGAGCCTTCCGAGGTGAATGGTCCATGTTCACAAACAGTCTAATATGATCAAGGGGGAATGTATACAATGCCGCAGCGAAAATTCAAGAGCTCCAAAATTAGACACATGTGCAAGATCAAATGTGGGACAAAGTTATCTGTATAAAGTTTGTGCTGTTAACATGTGCTAGAAATCATGCAACCAAAGCCCACCCAACAGCACAATAATTTGGATAATGCTGGAGTTGAAATTCAAGTAAAGAATGCTCTGTTTACACACTCGTAAACACATTCCTATATTGCTGCAAGCTTATGAAAGAGCAAAATGAAAATACGTAATGCGAAAGTATGCTAGTGTAAAAACTATCCTAAGCCGCAACAAGACTTCGCGCGCCTGGGTAATAAGTTACTAAGCGTAATTACGCATATAACTGCGCAGGTTACTCCTTATAGTTGTCATTCAAAATAAGAGGAATATTGTAAGAAACGCCACAAGTTAGAAAAGCTCAAGGAATGAAGGAGAATAAAATGAAGTCCGCATAAATCAGGTGTTCCGCTTTACACTACAAAAAGCTTAACTTTGAAAGATAATTTCGCTTTGGCAGCACATACTGTCTTCCATTGAGTATATCAGATATACCGTGGTGCTTTGAAATAGTCAGCCCTAGAAATAATTCAACTGGGACACAACGACCCGCAAAGCGCGCCAACAGTTTGCCAGTAAGCGCGAACCGCGCTTGTGAGTAGCGCGCCTTCACGACGAACTTCTCCGTCAGTTTGGAGCCGCAAGTAATTCAACAAAAAGCCTCTTAAAGCTACAATTTCGAGTTGGATTATATCGCAAACGGGTCAGGAATTAACGTTTCGCGGGCCACACTGGAAAAGCGCGCCAACACAGTTATGCCAACATTGCAGCAATTTTAACAGAACCGGCGTCTAGCAATACACAAAAGTTAAATTAAGATTACTTCCATGATCTGTCAGCGCAACGAACTATACAGGCAAAGTTCTTGCGGTGATAGATCAGGAACATATTCCAACTCGCCCAGTTCCCGCTACTTGTATAGTACATTAAAATTACTTACCAGAGTGGTGTCATTGATGTCGGTCAGAGAGCGTAAAGCAAACAGCAATTCGGCGTAGGCGCCGTTTGGCAGCGAAATCTTCTTTCTTTGGCCATCCTCCAGGATAACGAGGCAAACTGTGCCTGCCATAACTGTACGACCGCACTGAAAAGTGCGCGAGGAAGTGGCGGGCACCAGCGCGAACCGAAAGAGGCGCCTAAAGTTTCTATATCTAACGCAAAAAATATCAAGGGACTTGGCATATAGGCGCCAAACCGCGAAATGACGCTACCACAGCGCCGCCTGCGAGAAGTATCGCAATCCGAAACTGGTGTTTTGGTTTCGATTGTCGTTTTTATAATTTCGAGTGTCGTCTGCCTTTGAACTTATGGGTCAAGTTATTTGTTGAAATTGTCGATGATGGCCTCTTTCCGTAATTCTTCCCTTTGTTAGTTCGGGCCAAACTCTGATTCCGCATGTTTAAATGCATGTAAAACGCAGAAATGCTTTTCTGCGATAACCACCGGGTCGATCTTAATGAAATTTGTTAAATTTGAGAGAAAAAAGTTAGAAAATAGTGACTACTGGAAGCAAAATTGTAATGTAGGGCCTGATATTTATTTGTTTTTATTTTCAAAAATTGGTCAACTTGAAAATTTTACAAATGTAATTAATCACCTAAGCAATTAATGATCCCGTCAAGTAATCAACGAACCGGTCATTTGATTCGTTAATTATGATTTAATTCGTTGATTAGTGTCAATGATTCGTTAATTAAGTAATTAATTAAACTTAACTTTGTTAACCGGGCGGCCAGTTGAGCTGACGTTAATTCTTGCTGCGTTCAGTTCAGACAAAAAAGCACGACGTACATGATGTAGAATCTATTGGTACAGCAGCGTATCGAAATTTCCGTTGTTACAGCACGCAGTAACGATCGACGGCATCGTATATCGATGTGATTCTGTGCTGCGTGATTGCCGAGTTCTCGCACGTAAATGTGAGGGATGTAGGGTAAGTTAGATGCAGTGGTTCATAAACATTTCATTGGTTTCTTGTGGGGCTCTCTGCACGTGCAGTGCAGCACCTGTCGGTCGGCATATGAGAAAGAGGGGGGGGGGGTCGTCTTGATCTTTTTTTTTATATACTACAAATAACATTCTTGTTTGTCATTCTCTTTATCCGACTCTTGGCGTTGAAATGACTCCAAGATAGTGAGTTTTTTTTATATGTATATCAACTTCCACATCTGCAAATGGCATCCCAGTATTAAAAAGCAAGAATCGCTCGAACAAATTGGAAATTTCCATTCGGAACTAATTAGATATTTGCAATTCTGCTTTAGGAAGCCCATTGGAAAAATCCTACAAAAACAATTGGACCAATTTTTTTTTTAACACAGTCGAACCCAATTGGCCTCTGAATTGGACTCTTTGGGACCATCATGGAAAAAAAGTTGGAAAAGAAATGAAACCCAGATTGGCCCTCACATCAACATAATACCGATATACTCGAAACTCATTTCGAGAAGCATGCTCATGCATGAACACACACTGTGACAATTCTCTTCGCTGACAACCAATATTCACCATTTCACTATATGAGAGAGATGTCAGGTGCTATATATGTAAGCAATAATTAATTGACAAAGTGATGCCAGTGATTCATGAGAAATAGGTAAAATTTCAAGAGAGATATTTATCTTGATGGAAAGCTGAATTGTTCTATCCAATGATCACACCAAAATACAAAGATCTTCTACTTGAAAACTAACATTATAATTCTGCTAATATTAGTATAAACTACTTTGCTGTTTCACAATATTACACATCAATTGTGTCCACTTGGGACCAATTGTCATACCATGCGACCTCCAGTGATGTCTAACTGGAACCAACTGAACTTTTCATGATGCTCAATTTGAACTAATTGGACTTTGCATGAAGCCAAATTGGAGCTTGGCCCTCCTATGATGTCTAATTGGAACCAGTTGGATCCCATTGAAAAATCCAACAGGCCTCAACAACAGGCCTTCTTTATTGGGATTGCTGCAGCTGCTGCCTGATAATTTTATGGCTTTTGTAGTTACGTAAGAGGGGAAGTTACGCTTATTCAGTAATCTTGTGTTGCAGCCAGTACATCACGCATGGACACATATGCTTGCAACCGGTGCCACCAGAGGACCCACTCCTTGTCATCTCTTTTTTGTCATTTCTGCACTTGGCATGGCACGGAGGACAACTGGAAGTGTGACTTGGAAGGCTGTGAAAAAACTTATAGGCTTTATAGCTCCTTCCGTAAACATGTCAGCCGTCACCACAATCATCTGTTCCTCCAGACAACCACAGCTGATGCATCCTTGGCACCCCGTGCTGACAACCTCGAAGAAACACTACAAACTTATCCTACCCAGCCTGTTGGGCAAGCAGCTGAACAGGCGTGCTTGGATGTTGATATTTTTAACACCAGTGGTCAGCGTGTTGATGTTGGCACTCCTGACAGCAGTGTTCAGTGTGCTATGGTTCTGTCTTCGTTGTTACTAAAGTGGCAAGAAGGCAGGCAGTTACCCGAGAGCACCTTGAATGAAGTTACGAATGATATGATAAACTTCATTTCAGAATTTAGAGCAGACTTCAATGCAACCACTATTACAAAACTTGAGCAGCTCAGAACAAAAACAGGCCGAGAAAACTGGTGGAAAACTTCACATACGTTTGTTCCTCCACAAACAGTATACCTTGAAGATCAAGGTACTTCTGACAGCTATGAATACATTCCAATTTTGGAAACATTAAAGGCTGTCTCAAGTGCCCATGACATTTTCCAAACAAATCGCAAACCTTCTTCAACTCTTCTACAGGATGTGTCTGATGGCATGTACTTCAAGGAGCACTGCTTGTTCAAGAATGCCAGCAATCAGAAACTTCTTGCTCTACAGCTGTACTTTGATGAATTTGAAGTCTGCAATCCCATTGGAAGCAAGCGTGGAAAACACAAAGTCTTGGCTGGATATCTAACAATTCTAAACTTGCCACCCCAATTTCGCTCGAAAGTTGACAGCAAGCACCTTGTTCTTCTTGTGAAAAATTCCACTGTAGCCAGATTCACATTGCACAGAATTGTCCAACCATTACTTGAGGACATACAGCAGCTAGAATCCCAAGGAGTTGCGATTGATGGAGAACTCGTTAAAGGCTCTCTTCTTTATGTCTGTGGAGATAACTTGTCTAGCCATCAAATTGGCGGTTTCCGAGAATGCTTTTCATCGGGGCCAATCTGCCGTTTCTGCTTGGCAAAGAAAGAGGACATCAGTGAGAAGTGGAATGAAGAAGAGTTTATCATTCGAACACAGAAAATGCATACTCAACATATTAATCTGTTGAAGACTGATTCAAGCCTCAGCAATGTTTATGGCATCAGTGGTGAAAGCTGTCTAAGTTCACTTCAGTCATTTGATGTGACGAAAGGCCTTCCGCCTGATGTTATGCATGACCTGTTCGAAGGAGTCATTCCGTTTGCCATGAAACACATCTTGCGCCACATTATGTCATGCCGTGTGTTCACTCTTGATCAGCTAAATGAGAGGCTTAGCTCATTTCCCTTGCAAGGAGGGGAGAAAAAATCACGACTACCTCCTCTGTCCTATCACTCAGTGTTTGGCACATCAGCCATAAAAGGTTCTGCTGCTGAAAAGCTTTGTTTTTTTCGGTTCTTTTCACTGCTTGTGGGCGATGTAGTTGCAAAGGGAAATGCTGCATATGATGTGTACCTTGCATTGCGTGCAATTGTTGACATTGTACTTGCACCACAACTGTGCTGTGGTGCAGCTGCGCAATTGCAAGTCCTCATTGATGATTTTTACATTGCATTTAGAGAAACCTTTCCAAATGTAAAAATCATTCCGAAAATGCACTATATGATCCATTACCCCAGGCTTATTCTTTTGTATGGTCCTCTGTGCAAGTTGTCCTGTATGCGTTTTGAGGCAAAACATCAATTTTTCAAAACAGTTGCAAGGAAAACTCGTAACTTTAAGAACATTTGTGGAACCCTGAGCTGCCGACATCAGATGCAGTTCATGTACTCATTAACCCAACCACTAGAATCTGTGGCTACTACAGGTAGTGCAAGAATGGACATAAACTCACTACCAGACCTTTTGAAGGACAGACTGCATGAGCTTGACATGCATATGGCAGATGTGAACAGTTTGACTTCTGTCAAAGTGTGTGAAAGAAAAATCAATGTGGGTTGTATACTGCCACTCTTTGTACCAGATGATGACCTTCCACACTTTGCCCAGGTTGTGTTGATTGTGTCCTGTGACCAGAAATATTTTCTTTTCAGTTCAATTTTTGAAACAAAGTATTTTGACGACCACATGCATGCTTTTGTCGTGGAAAACACGGCTGACAATGTCACAGTTGAAGACACTGCACATGTGTTTTTTGACCCACTGTACCTTTACAAGGTGAGGAACACAAACTATGTCAACCCTCGCTATGCTTTCTTCACTAGTGCAGACTGACGACTTCTAACAAGAGAATAAAATAGGCAGCTCAGGTCTTGTAACCAAGTACCAGTGACAAACGAACATACAGAGCGGTGTTGCAAGTGGCTTGAACTAGCGAAGAACACTCCTCTTTGCCACATGTTCTTTTAATTCCAAATATTTTGTTGGGCCAACCAGCTTGGATTCAGATGTCACCTAATTTGGTTTGTAGTAAATCACACAACGCATAAACAAATGCAATTAGTTCAATTCAAGCAGAATGACGAAGTATACTTATTACAAAGATGACTACGCATTTTGGACAACCTTAAATCAGTTTAGTTATGCTATATTTTTCAAGCGGACAAAATGAAAACAACAAAGTTAGTGTCAACTGTACCCAGCAAGACTTCAAAGAGATGTGATAGGGGTAAGTGCCCTGAAAGTGCGCATTACAGATGAAGTTCACATTGAGAATATACATATAAGCATTACACAGCTGTGAGCAACTGTGCATGTTTTAAAGTATTTTCTTATGTTAGACTTTTGTGGTGACTTGTGGAGTTGATGAAATGGTGCTTCTACTCATTAATCTCATTAATGCATTGAAATGGATGTACAATGCATTGTATTGCATTTTACAGCAAAAAAGGTGCCAAATAAAAGGCATTACTGAAGTGCAACATGAGCATATTTGGTTGCTTTCATTTGTCAACTATGTTCTGTAATTGCAGTGCTTTTACTCAGCAGGATGCATTGAAGAACTAATTCATGCGTATTCATAACAATGCTTAGTGCAAACAGGAAGACACAAAGAGAAAGGGCAATTGGCAATACTGTCAACCAACATCTTCAGTACATCACACTTCTATACTTACTTCTAAAAGTTTTTATAAGCTTTTTTAATCTTTGTAAGTAGGTATAGAAGTGTGCTAGACATAAAAATACATTCCAGACATAAAAAGCATGAGTGGAGAAACTGCCATTACATCGCAAAGATCAAGGGAGTGATATCAAACAGAAGTTTCTAGTAAACAAAATGCAACGTTGTGCAGAACAACAGCAGCAATAAATCATAGTTTTAACTGGCACCTTTATTATGTCACGGTTCTAGTTACAGGAACCCAGACATAAGAAGCGCAAGCATATTCTGATCAAAGTAATCTACAAAAAACGCTACAGGCAATTATTGGGCAGGAGTACCCTGGATCCATATCGATGTACCTTTGAGTCGAGCTTGCCAGGTGCACATCTTGCAATGCCCTGTTAGGTGCCAGGTCGTTTGTGTCAGTAAAGACTGCTCAGATGCTCCTCCAGGTGCTCATTAATGCAGCGGCCAGTCTGGCCAAAGTATATGTTGCGACATGATGACGGAATTTTATAGGCTACTCCAACAGCACAGTCTACAAACTCGGCATGTTACTTTTTGCAATGCAGTTTCTTAATCCTTCGTGACACACTGCTACAGAACCTCGACAGCTTGAGAGGTGAAGAGAAATTAAGTGCTACATGGTGCCTGATTGCCATGTTCTTCCACTTATAAACTATCCAATAATGGTGCTGTTTCTCAGCACATTTATGTCCTATTCTTTGTGTTTATTAGAATATACCATATAGGGTTTTCAACGGTGGTTTGTTACCATGGGCATATACCAGCTGTAAAAGCCAAATTTCACAGTGGAGCTGTTTACTAAGAGTTCCACAAAGGTTTTCGTATGGTGGCATGCAGTCACATTGCCAATATCAACTTGTGGGCAACAAAACATGGTGTGGAACTCTCAATTTGCTTTGGAATGGAATGATCAATTGCTATGAAGAAAAGCTACCATGCGTATATCTCATTCAAAAAGAAAACAAATTATTTGCTCATATATTTAACTAGTATTTCATAATTTTTGTTCTTTGCATTGTGTAATTTTGGCTTTGTGGTGGATGACACCAAGAAGTTTGTAATAAGAAAGCAAGAAGCTGTTAATGCAATGCAGGCTACATGACTAACAACAACTAGGCACAGCCTCTTTCTATTGAAACCTGAATTGAGACTGTCATTAACAAAAGCCAGCCAAGACTCCACTTATAGGCGGCAGCAACTGCTCTTGCATTCAAGCATAGTTGTGGCTTGCTGTACTTAATGATGGCTTTCACGCAAGCTGTGTGTGAGTGAGCCCATGGCTGACCGTTCCTAATGACGGCTCCCATGCAAGAATTGCTGTGTTGCTGTAATGCAGGCTGCATGGAAGCCATCACTAACAACAACAAGCCACAGCCTCTCTCTATCACAACCTGAATTGAGACTGTCATTAACAAAAGCCAGCCAAGACTGCACTTACAGGTGGAAGCAACTGCTCTTGCATTCGAGCATAGTTGTGGCTGGCTTTTCTTAATGATGGCTTTTACGCAGGCTGTGTTTTAGTGAGCCTGTGGCTGACCATTGTTAGTGGCTGCTCCCATTCAAGAAGTGCTGTGTTGCTGTAACGCAGGCTGCATGGAAGCCATCACTAACAACAACAAGCCACAGCCTCTCTCTATCACAACCTGAATTGAGACTGTCATTAACAAAAGCCAGCCAAGACTGCACTTACAGGTGGAAGCAACTGCTCTTGCATTCGAGCATAGTTGTGGCTGGCTTTTCTTAATGATGGCTTTTACGCAGGCTGTGTTTGAGTGAGCCCGTGGCTGACCATTATTAGTGGCTGCTCCCATTCAAGAAGTGCTGTGTTGCTGTAACGCAGGCTGCATGGAAGCCATCACTAACAACAACGAGCCACAGCCTCTCTCTATCACAACCTGAATTGAGACTGTCATTAACAAAAGCCAGCCGAGACTGCACTTATAGGCGGAAGCAATTGCTCTTGCATTCGAGCATAGTTGTGGCTGGCTTTTCTTAATGATGGCTTTTACGCAGGCTGTGTTTGAGTGAGCCCGTGGCTGACCATTGTTAGTGGCTGCTCCCATTCAAGAACTGCTGTGTTGCTGTAACGCAGGCTGCATGGAAGCCATCACTAACAACAACAAGCCACAGCCTCTCTCTATCGCAACCTGAATTGAGACTGTCATTAACAAAAGCCAGCCAAGACTGCACTTACAGGTGGAAGCAACTGCTCTTCCATTCGAGCATAGTTGTGGCTGGCTTTTCTTAATGATGGCTTTTACGCAGGCTGTGTTTGAGTGAGCCCGTGGCTGACCATTGTTAGTGGCTGCTCCCATTCAAGAAGTGCTGTGTTGCTGTAACGCAGGCTGCATGGAAGCCATCACTAACAACAACGAGCCACAGCCTCTCTCTATCGCAACCTTAATTGAGACTGTCATTAACAAAAGCCAGTCAAGACTGCACTTATAGGCGGAAGCAACTGCTCTTGCATTCGAGCATAGTTGTGGCTGGCTGTACTTAATGATGGCTTTCACGCAAGCTGTGTGTGAGTGAGCCCATGGCTGAACCTTCCTAATGACGGCTCCCATGCAAGAAGTGCTGTGTTGCTGTAATGCAGGCTGCATGGAAGCCATCACTAACAACAAGCCACAGCCTTTCTCTATCACAACCTGAATTGAGACTGTCATTAACAAAAGCCAGCCAAGACTGCACTTATAGGTGGAAGCAACTGCTCTTGCATTCGAGCATAGTTGTGGCTGGCTTTTCTTAATGATGGCTTTTACGCAGGCTGTGTTTGAGTGAGCCCGTGGCTGACCGTTGTTAGTGGCTGCTCCCATTCAAGAAGTGCTGTTTTGCTGTAATGCAGGCTGCGTGGAAGCCATCACTAACAACAACGAGCCACAGCCTCTCTCTATCACAACCTGAATTGAGGCTGTCATTAACAAAAGCCAGCTAAGACTGCACTTATAGGCAGATGCAACTGCTCTTGCATTTGAGCATAGTTGTGGCTGGCTTTTCTTAATGATGGCTTTTACGCAGGCTGTGTTTGAGTGAGCCCGTGGCTGACCATTGTTAGTGGCTGCTCCCATTCAAGAAGTGCTGTGTTGCCGTAATGCAGGCTGCATGGAAGCCATCACTAACAACAACAAGCCACAGCCTCTCTCTATCACAGCCTGAATTGAGACTGTCATTAACAAAAGCCAGCGAAGACTGCACTTATAGGTGGAAGCAACTGCTCTTGCATTCGAGCATAGTTGTGGCTGGCTTTTCTTAATGATGGCTTTCACGCAAGCTGTGTGTGAGTGAGCCCATGGCTGACCGTTGTTAGTGACAGCTGCTACATTCTGAAAGTAGTAGGACTCAGTTTTTTTTATTCATGAGAATAGTACAAACGATTAGAATTTTTAAAAGTAGCACGACACTGCTGCCAACGAGTTTTCCTGTTTTCGTACGCCTTGAGGTACGCCTGGACCGGAATGCTGTTTAGCTTCATCGCGACAGCCTGTTGAACCGCCTCTATCGATTCGTGATGCTTCACTTTGAGCGTCGATATTATTCTCGGGAATAGAAGAAAAGACTGGCGGGGCCAAGTAGAGGCTGTAGGGCCGCTGAGGCAGCGTTGCCACCTTGTGCTGGGCAAGATCACTACGTGGAAAGCTGTGTGTGTCTTGGCGCGTTGTCTTGGTGCAGCCGCCAATTGCTGGCGATGGCTGGACGGGCACGAACAATGCTTTTCCGCAGTCTTTTGAGGACTTCCACGCAAAAAAAACTGCATTAACTGTTGGTCCGGGGTGGTACTAACTCTTTGTGGATGACTGCATGCATGTCGATCAAAAAGGCAAATGAGCATGGACTTTTGCTTGGATTTGCTCATGCATGCTTTCTTGGGGCGTGGGGAAGAAGGGGTGTGCCATTCTGAGCTCTGCCGCTTGCTCTCCGGGGCGTAATCAAGCACCGAGGTCACATCACCAGTCACTACATTGTCCAAAAAGTCGGGGTCCTTATTCACATGGTGAAAAAGATCCTGGCAGATCGCTCTCCAGTTGCCTTTTGCTCCTCTGAGAACACGATCGCGGCATGAAATTTGTGTACACTTTCCTCACTGTCTCGATCTCATAATCTTGGGTTTGAGGAACACTCAAGTCATCAGCAATCATTGTGATAGTCATCCTACGATCACTGTTCAGTAAATTTTGCACTCGCGACACATTTTCGTTGGTCTTGCTGGTCGAAGTGCGTCCGGAGCGGTCGTCGTCTTCCATTCTTTCCCTACCTTCTCAGAACAGCTTGTGCCACTGAAAACCGCCTGATCTAGCCATGACAGCATCACCACAGGCCTCCCTAATCATGTTGTGAGACCCTTCGCCCATTTTACCAAGCTTTACACAAAACTTGATCGCGTATCGCTGCTCCAGTAAAGGCTCCATGATTCTCGATCCGTAACGAGGCGTTTCGACAAGGGTTCACAGTACAAGCGACCTGCAACGGCCGAGAGCCGACTGCCGATTTTTCCCAGCGTTCCCAATATCCCCCTTCACCGATCCTGCGCGCACAGACCGCCTCTCGTCCGCCCGTTCGCGAAGGAAAAAGCCGGTCCTACTACTTTCAGAACAGATCCTGTATGCAAAATGTGCTGTCTTGCTGTAATGCAGGCTGCATGGAAGCCATCACTAGCAACAACAAGCCACAGGCTCTCTCTATCACAACCTGAATTGAGACTGTCATTAACAAAAGCCAGCCAAGACTGCACTTATAGGTGGAAGCAACTGCTCTTGCATTCGAGAATAGTTGTGGCTGGCTTTTCCCAATGATGGCTTTTACACAGGCTGTGTTTGAGTGAGCCCGTGGCTGACCGTGGTTAGTGGCTGCTCCCATTCAAGAAGTGCTGTGTTGCTGTAATGCAGGCTGCGTGGAAGCCACCATTCAAGAAGTGCTGTTTTGCTGTAATGCAGGCTGCGTGGAAGCCATCACTAACAACAACGAGCCACAGCCTCTCTCTATCACAACCTGAATTGAGACTGTCATTAACAAAAGCCAGCCAAGACTGCACTTATAGGCAGATGCAACTGCTCTTGCATTCGAGCATAGTTGTGGCTGGCTTTTCTTAATGATGGCTTTCACGCAAGCTGTGTGTGAGCGAGCCCATGGCTGAACCTTCCTAATGACGGCTCCCATGCAAGAAGTGCTGTGTTGCTGTAATGCAGGCTGCATGGAAGCCATCACTAACAACAAGCCACAGCCTCTCTCTATCACAACCTGAATTGAGACTGTCATTAACAAAAGCCAGCCAAGACTGCACTTATAGGTGGAAGCAACTGCTCTTGCATTCGAGCATAGTTGTGGCTGGCTTTTCTTAATGATGGCTTTTACGCAGGCTGTGTTTGAGTGAGCTTGTGGCTGACCGTTGTTAGTGGCTGCTCCCATTCAAGAAGTGCTGTTTTGCTGTAATGCAGGCTGTGTGGAAGCCACCATTCAAGAAGTGCTGTTTTGCTGTAATGCAGGCTGTGTGGAAGCCACCATTCAAGAAGTGCTGTTTTGCTGTAATGCAGGCTGCGTGGAAGCCATCACTAACAACAACGAGCCACAGCCTCTCTCTATCACAACCTGAATTGAGACTGTCATTAACAAAAGCCAGCCAAGACTGCACTTATAGGCAGATGCAACTGCTCTTGCATTTGAACATAGTTGTGGCTGGCTTTTCTTAATGATGGCTTTTACGCAGGCTGTGTTTGAGTGAGCCCGTGGCTGACCATTGTTAGTGGCTGCTCCCATGCAAGAAGTGCTGTGTTGCTGTAATGCAGGCTGCATGGAAGCCATCACTAACAACAACAAGCCACCGCCTCTCTCTATCACAACCTGAATTGAGACTGTCATTAACAAAAGCCAGCCAAGACTGCACTCATACGCGGAAGCAACTGCTCTTGCATTTGAGCATAGTTGTCGCTGGCTTTTCTTAATGATGGCTTTTACGCAGGCTGTGTTTGAGTGAGCCCGTGGCTGACCATTGTTAGTGGCTGCTCCCATTCAAGAAGTGCTGTGTTGCTGTAACGCAGGCTGCATGGGAGCTATCACTAACAACAATGAGCCACAGCCTCTTTCTATCACAACCTGAATTGAGAGTGTCATTAACAAAAGCCAGCCAAGACTGCACTTATAGGCGGTATCAAGCAACTGCTATTGCATTCGAGGATAGTTGTGGCTGGCTATTCTTAATAATGGCTTTCACGCAGGCTGTGTTCAAATGAGCCCATGGCTGACCGTTGTTAGTGACAGCTCCTACATTCTGAAAGTAGTAGGACTCAGTTTTTTTTATTCATGAGAATAGTACAAACGATTAGAATTTTTAAATGTAGCACGCTTCCGCGTCTACACACTGCTGCCAACGAGTTTTCCTGTTTTCATACGCCTTGAGGTACGCCTGGACCGGAATGCTGTTTAGCTTCATCGCGACAGCATGTTGAACCGCCTCTATCGATTCGTGATGCTTCACTTTGAGCGTCGATATTATTCTCGGGAATAGAAGAAAAGACTGGCGGGGCCAAGTAGAGGCTGTAGGGCCGCTGAGGCAGCGTTGCCACCTTGTGCTGGGCAAGATCACTACGTGGAAAGCTGTGTGTGTCTTGGCGCGTTGTCTTGGTGCAGCCGCCAATTGCTGGCGATGGCTGGGCGGGCACGAACAATGCTTTTTCGCAGTCTTTTGAGGACTTCCGCGCAAAAAAAACTGCATTAACTGTTGGTCCGGGGTGGTACTAACTCTTTGTGGATGACTGCATGCATGTCGATCAAAAAGGCAAATGAGCATGGACTTTTGCTTGGATTTGCTCATGCATGCTTTCTTGGGGCGTGGGGAAGAAGGGGTGTGCCATTCTAAGCTCTGCCGCTTGCTCTCCGGGGCGTAATGAAACACCGAGGACACATCACCAGTCACTACATTGTCCAAAAAGTCGGGGTCCTTATTCACATGGTGAAAAAGATCCTGGCAGATCGCTCTCCAGTTGCCTTTTGCTCCTCTGAGAACACGATCGCGGCATGAAATTCGTGTACACTTTCCTCACTGTCTCGATCTCATAATCTTGGGTTTGAGGAACGCTCAAGTCATCAGCAATCATTGTGATACTCATCCTACGATCACTGTTCAGTAAAGTTTGCACTCGCGACACATTTTCATTGGTCTTGATGGTCGAAGTGCGTCCGGAGCGGTCGTAGTCTTCCATTCTTTCCCTACCTTCTCAGAACAGCTTGTGGCACTGAAAAACGCCTGATCTAGCCATGACAGCATCACCACAGGCCTCCTTAATCATGTTGTGAGACCCTTCGCCCATTTTACCAAGCTTTACACAAAACTTGATCGCGTATCGCTGCTCCAGTAAAGGCTCCATGATTCTCGATCCGTAACGAGGCGTTTCGACAGGGGTTCACAGTACAAGCGACCTGTAACGGCCGAGAGCCGACTGCCGATTTTTCCCAGCGTTCCTAATATCCCCCTTCACCGATCCTGCGCGCACAGACCGCCTCTCGTCCGCCCGTTCGCGAAGGAAAAAGCCGGTCCTACTACTTTCAGAACAGATCCTGTATGCAAAATGTGCTGTGTTGCTGTAATACAGGCTGCATGGGAGCCATCACTAACAACAATGAGCTACAGCCTCTCTCTATCACAACCTGAGTTGAGACTGTCATTAAGACAAGCCAGCCAAGACTGCACTTATAGGCGGCAGCAACTAACTGCTCTTGCATTCGAGGATAATTAATTTGTGGCTGGTTGTTCTTAATGATGGCTTTCACGCAGGCTGTGTTCAAGTGAGCCCGTGGCTGACCGTTGTTAGTGACAGCTTCTATGCAAGATGTGCTGTGTTGCTCTAACACAGGCGGCATGGGAGCCATCACTAACATCAAGGAGCCACAGCCTCTCTCTATCGCTGCCTGCATTGAGACTGTCATTAACAAAAGCCAGACAGGACTGCACTTATAGGCGGATGCAACTGCTCTTGCATTGGAGCATAGTTGTGGTTGGCTGTTTTTAATGATGGATTTCATGCAGGCTGTGTTCGAGTGAGCCCATGGCTGACCATTGTTTGTGACAGTTCCCACGCAAGATGTGTTTCTTGCAAAGCAGCTACTAATAACGTATACTGCAATGTTACTCTACAAAAAGACCTGCTTATAGTGACTGGTGATTACTTGCATATAGGTACACTTTATACAGTTTCCGTGGGGAGAAGTTTATTGATGTTTGACATATTATACCGAAAAAACGTAGTATATTATTAGAATATGTAAAATGCGAATGTATTTCTGCAATTTTGGCAACAAATATTATGGCGCTTATGATTTGCATGCGTGCACAATGAATGGCAGTCATCAATTAAAACAGTTAGTAGTACATCTTTGTTATTTAGGCGAACGTCGAGTACTCTGAAATACGCGATCTAGCTTGCAAGCTGTGTAGGCGCAACGGCGACCCCAGTTAGCCTTGTTTTCGAATGCGCGACAAGGTTCGCATATTAGAAATTCAAGTTTAGCGCACCGCCGCATTTTCGCCGCGCCCACATTCAGAATGCGGTGAATAACGTGCCTTAGGGTAACGTGAAAAGCTATCGTCGCTCCGACATTGACGGCACTATAGACACTGCAACTGTCACGGCAAACTTCATACCACTTGACCACGAACGCATATGTTTGAGGATTATTGCGCGAAACAAGTTTCTCAAAATATTTGTTGAACAAGTCACTCTATTTATACAATGTAGTACATTCTTTATTCGGCAACACGTAGGTCAAGAAAGGGAAGAAAAGGAAAGCATATCGGCCATGCGAGTACATGTACTGATACGATAGTCCAAAAGTTATCACTCATTTGCTCTCATCATGTTGTTGCGCAGGCTCACGAAGGTAGCAATCGTAGTTACCTGCACACGAACGAATCCTTATATGCGAGTCACGGCCACGGCATCTGCCAGATGCGCTTCGTTCTACAAAAGACTGCACTACACACCACTCATCGCCACGTCTTTTCGCCACAATATCCACTTCCATGTAGAAATTCACTTGCAGATACTCCAGGTGGCTTCACACTTGGTTGAAAATTTTATACCGAGTGCCTTAACAAGCCTGTAATTCGACGATAATAATAACAAATGGACTAAGTCGCTCAGCAAGCTGACCCGCATGTTGACAGTGCAGACTGCAGTCGGCTGGGGATGATTCTCTCCGCTCATTGGTCCACGCATTGGTTCGCACGCTGGCACGTGACAGAAATTATCTGTTCAAGGTGGTCCGGGCAATGAAATTACGGATAACGGCCGTCGGACGTAGAGCCTGACACCGGTTCTTCACCGAGTTTACAATTGCCGCTTACGTGCAACACCTGGGTGGAAGACCGCCGCAGAGGGTTGAATGGGCATATTTTTAAGCTCCCATTATAAACTGCGTGCGGTCCCTTCCTTAGAAACGCCCGTTTCACCATTACGATACTCCGATTCCTGGGGACCCGAGAAAAATGAAGGTTTCAGCCCATTTTACTACCTTTCGTGGAGGTACGCATTTTGGGCTCGGGAGGTAAAAGGGGATGTCAGCTGCTAAAACGCCCATATGGGCTAATTTGTGTTTACAGTGTATGCTCGGCGACGTGGCCGCGGCAGAAATGGCAAACATCGATGCCATGGGGGTGCATCCGCCAACGGAACCCCAGAACGTTGGAAACTTGAAACTATGTACGTCGCGTAAGATGTGTCTCAAGTGGACGCGGCTTTCTGCCGGCGCGCCGCCCGTTGCACGACCGACGAGCCAATCGACTGCATTGCGTCAATGCGAACACATCGAAAAATAACGTTCCGATTCCGCTCTGCAAGGCGAACTGGCGTGGCCATGCTCGCATTCAGCGACACAAATCGCCTCAAGTATCGTTCCTGGACCGATCCTCTCTACGACAGGGAAATATCTTGCCGTTCGCGAGGGATACCGCCATCGGTCGGCAGCCTACAAACGGCGAGTTGTCGCGTCTGCTGCTCCGACCGGAAGCAAATGTATCGGTCAGAGTTCATTGCCAAGCACAAGCCCCATTTTTCATGATTCTATGAGCGAGAAAACGGCTGTCTCTTGTCCACTTTGAAGCTATAAA
The DNA here is from genome assembly GCF_038994185.2 of Dermacentor albipictus. NCBI lineage: Eukaryota > Metazoa > Arthropoda > Arachnida > Ixodida > Ixodidae > Dermacentor > Dermacentor albipictus. Next base: position 1,720,778 of record NW_027225575.1, on the reverse strand, counting down.
CAGAATCGTCACGGCCGACTGTCGCATAAACGAAACAAAACGTTTTGTAGCGACAGTCAATGGAAAGCCTCACGCACTAGAAATAGGTGCGATCATGTCGAGCGCTAGTTCGTATTTCGAGTAGTGTAATACAGGTGTCACACCACGCACTCTCCATGGATATCAAACCCGATCAGGATCGAATTTCTCTGTCGCGTGGGCCCTCGTTGAGCAAGCCGTGAGAGGAAGACAATCACAGTCGAGAATTTTGAACGGGATCGAGCTCGATCGCGATCGAAAGTGGCCGTGTGACACTGGTTTAATAAAGAAAAAAAGCAGATAGGAACTCTCATTCTTACCCATACAAAAATGCTTCCTTACTTTCTTGAGAACTTTTATCAACTTTCTATCAACTTTAGCAACATCCTATAGACTTTTACTTTTTAGTAACGTTTGTCCAAATAAAGTTGGTTATTTTTTTCTAACTTCAGTATGTTAAAAAGAAAGTCACTAGAATGTTAATATACACTATTTTAACTTTTTAAAAACACCATTCAATAGGAAGTCAATAAAAATATTTATGCTTTTTAAGGTACTTAACCCAAGTTACGGAAAATGCATGAATATTATTAAATAAGCTTATAATTATTCATTGAACATGGCTGGTGCAAGACAGTCTTGCTTCATGCACAGGTGTAAATTTGCTTCATTTTCAATAAACGTTCTAGTAACACTGGTTATTAGAAAGTTTGTAAAAATGATTTATTGAAAAATGAATGTATGACATTATCTTAATTATGAATGAATATGCAAAGAGTGGCTGCTTTCAAACATTTTTTTGCACAGTAACTGTTTACCTAACTTTTATTCAACTTCCTAGTAACAGATGATAGTACAATGTTCATAGAAAAAAATTGCTTCTAATACCGGACGCAAAGAGGAAATATGGTCTAACCAATTCAAGATGAAGGCGCATATTCTCGTAAACACGACAGCTAGTGCCGTAGGAAGCGTGTATACGAGCGGTGATCATGAATTTGTGCTCAGTAGGTGTCAAAGAAGTCCGTAGGCCATCCACCATTGTAAGCAGACGGAGCGGTACGGACGGCGCACTGATCGGCTCGTGTTCGCCAACAAAGCTCGCTCATGGTTCGGCGCAAGTTCCTGTATATGCTTTATAAATAAGGAAGCCTACCTAGGCACTGTAAACCCAACATTTGGGACCTAAATGCCTGCCCTCCTCCCAGCTACAGCTTCCTTTGAGTGACAAAGTCTGATCTCGAAGGCCGTGCTTTTGCAAACTGCATGCGCCTGTAGCGGTGGCGAATCTTGAAGGCAACATCCGCTGCGTTTTTTTATATATATTTATTTCCTTGAACATTGTATTACAAAGTACAAAGTACATATTTTTACAAAGTACAGAATTTTGGACCCAACAAATTTGTTAAACGGTCCCTACCGGTTGTTATTAGGAAAAACACGTAATTTTCTCATTTACGATACATTTTTCTAAAAACCGCAGAGTGGCGCTACTGCAGTATTTGTTCGGTCGACATACCACTATAGCCACCATAATACCACCATAGAATATGCCACGTTGCTTGTACTGAATGCTCCTTGCAGTAAGGCGGTAGTTGAATTATATCTTAGAAGTGCCTCGACAAAATGTGCTCCTTGTCATGTGCATTAACCATCGCGAACCCTCCGGACTCTTGTAACGCCATTAGTTCACCGTGTGTTTCGTGCGATTCACCAGTGTCGACAGTGAGTGTCCTACTACAGCGCCCGTCCGAGCTGCCTTTGTTCTGCCGAGCTGCCTGCCCGCGCTCTCGTGAAACGTCTGGTACTGGGGATTCGAATCGTAGTGTATGGAAGACTGTTGAAGGTTCTGCTTTTGTGGAGCTGGAGTTCATCGGAAGTTCTGCAGTGCTTGCGCCAAAAAAAGCGTCGGTGCCTCGGTAACTGTGAGACGAAGGAGCGTTTGCCAAGTCTTGAAAGGTAAGCATGTTTGGTGCTTGCGCGCATTCTTGAAGCTTATGATTTACGTGATGAGCGTTGTGAAACTAGCTAGAGCAAAGCGCTTTCTGATCGTAGGCTGGCCATGTTGCTGTGCACATTTAGCAAGCAATTTCATGAAGGCTTCCTCTGATGTTACAGCGTACTTGCATTCTGTTGTGAAATATATGCTACCCGCCTTGATTGCTATGCCTGAATGGGCACACAATTATGAAATCACCGAAAGTTGTTGCTCGTTTGGTAGTTTCCTAGCAAAAAGTTATTCGCTATATAGGCATTCCCGCAAGTACAGTACATGTGCAATGTATACGTCGATGTATCACGGGCTTCGCGCGTTGGCACACGATTGCTATGTTCGACGCTTAAGCAGATAGAAGCTTGTATGAAGATTTTTGTAAGTATACAGTTCGGTTTGGAGGTCCGCGTCACGAGAACCTGTGCGTATTGTTTATGTTCTTGAGTGTCTTCGCGCATTTGTCTTCTATGTTGCAGAGCGGATATAGGCCGATAATATAATAACGAGGTTTATTTTTAATCGAGACATTTTAATCAGACGCTGGCCTTTAAGAAAGCCATAGATCAACCAGTTCTTAAGAACGGGATGTCAGCTTTTGCAATCGTAGGTTACGGCAGTGCGTAATAAAGTAAGGACTGCGATTTTGTAGCGATACTTACCCCTCGATTCTATACCACTCTTGTCGCCCACCGCTAACGGCCGGCCGTTCCAGTACGTAGCACGGGCCGCGGCGTCTGTCAGGCCATTCACGAATAGCGAAAAGGAATACCATCGCTACAAAATCATGGTCTAGCTTTCAGAAAGCTTTTCATGTGCTCAATATTTTTGTTTAATCCAATGCTCTATGTTTTACTACATATTTGAGTTTTATTGTTGATTGTCCTGGTAGTCTGTTGTTACTGCTGATATCGTTCCTTCCTGAAATTTCACTTTTTACAAAATGGCAGTGTAACCTCCTGAGATATAACAGAGACATTTGTACAATTAAACGCAAATTCGTGCAGCTGGCTGTGTGAGGCTCTCTTTGCAATTCCACATGACACTGGTAAATCACAAATTTTCAGGTTCACAACACAATAAAATAAACATTTCTTACTTTTGAAGGCTATGCGGATTCTGGAGGCATCCCTACATTCCGCAGGAACGTGCTGCACTGCTGGAAGTTGGGAAGCACATTGATAAAGCACCTGATCTGTGTGCTTTCTCAAAGGTGCGTACAAAACTGACGCTGCATTTCGAGTTGTAGGATACATTTGTGTAATATGCAATCATTTTACTGTATTGCCATTTTCAAGATTTCTAGTGGCTGATCACGAATTTTATTTTTGGTGGAGTGCCCTTAGTTTAATGAATTTGCCTAAAGTAGCCTCCTCTGAGGTAAATATAATTGGCGGCTTGAGTAATTATGCCTGGTATGCTCCATATAGACTCTATATTAATCTAGCCAAAGTGTCTTTTTTAAGAACCACGAATTGAGGTTTCGTGCTGTGAATAATGTGCTCTAGAGTGTCTTGAAAAATGTGTTCTACCACCTAAAGACATGGTTTAGGCAAAAGCTCCTTAAGCAATGCTTTCGCACAAAAGTTGTATTATCAAGAGTTTCACGGAAGCCTGTGCGGTCGGTATGAAACATGACAAAGACAGACACAGACCACCCAAATACGGCATTAAAAGCAATACAATTCGGCTTCCATCTGGAAGCCTTGTTCACAATGGGGCAAAAAAGTGGAAGTGCACATTTAAGTAAGTTTTAGCATAAGACGGGGATGGGTTCCTTGATTTCAGATGAACGTGTGCCCTGTTGATTGCATCTCTAGGGAATCTGGGTACAAGCATAACTTCCAATTTCATTCCTGGCCGATTATGCTAGACACTATCCAGTCACTATTGCGTTTAGTCATTGCTGCATACTTTGCCAAAGCATTTGATGCCGTTCTTTTCTCATCCACATCGTTCCGATGTTGGCATAGCCATTGTTTAAAGTTGCCCATCGCCCTAATGTAGATAGCATTCATATACACATGTTATGTTTCAAAGGTCAGAATTCATGTCAGTAAAAGTTTTGATACGGTATGTTACTGGGATGGCTATCTCGTTGGTTTAGCATGGCTTGTCACTGGGATTGCTCTCTTGTATGTTTAACTTTTTGTCGGGTTCTTATGGATTTGATTTTGCGCACAATGAGATGTTACAAACACACCTTGCATATACATGAAAAAAAAAGGTTTATAACAGCGAACATATATGCATGGGCACATATATGTGTCAATAAAATATTCGAGCCTCATTTCTGCCTAAAAAAACGTTATTTCTCCTCGAGGGCATGGCTGCTTGCAATAATGAACCTCCAAGCGAAAGTTCTCTCTAATGCTTATTTTTGATATCTAAATACTTATGTGGCATGTACAAACTGTTTGCATCAATTTCTCATTGGGATGAGCGGTCAAAATTGTAAATGTGAGTAATAAGTGCAATAATTAGCTCATTTCACCTATCTTCTGAATCTAAAATGCTATGCTTCTACCTTGCCAAGCCTTTTATGAAATTAGTTTGATGAGGCCCAATATATAGGGCTTTCCAAATTGAAGGTGTCAGTGCCTATTAAAGACTGTGCTAACTATGAAAATGCTGCTTGTGTATGTGATTTATTCACTTTGTGAGACAAAATCATTACACCTAAGTGCAGTCAGTAAATCGAAGACAATTGCATCTTGTTTAATAGTTCTCGAGCACGTGTGCGTCACTAATCGAGCACAGCTTGGCCCAATACTCAATCAGGCTTGAAGCTTTCAATGTCTGCTAATCGCTAGAACAGCACCAGATCTCATTCTGTGTCAAGGAGTGGAACGCATTTGCTTAGATCTAGGCAGCTGATTGTCTTTCTTTCGCATTGAAGTTCCCAATACTTTCTAGTCTTACGTGAAAATACACAGCTCAGCACAATGCATGTATGGTATACGTGAGGGTACTTTGTTCTTTAAACCAAATCAACGAGAAGCAGCTACTTCCGTTTTTGCAAACCTTACCCTATTTCCTAACGATTCCTTGTTCAAAAGTGCATAAAATGAATCTGCTTGTTCTGTTGTTTCACAGGTAGACATCGGTGATGCTGTATATGTTGAAAATGGCCTGCTGAAGAGGCTGCGCCAGGATGCTAACAACTCAGGCTGTCAGTTGGCGGGGGGCCTCCTTAAAGCTCCTTTTAAAGAAGAAGAGGTTGAAGGGAGGCGCTACACATCGATGCGCAGCGATTGTTTGTGACATCGTCACTGCTGGCAGGCCTGACCTGCCTTTTCGCTTCGTTCTGGCTCTTCCTCGTTATCTACCCAAAAAGGCCTACAGGATTTTAACATTTACTGAGCACTGCTTTCTGGATTTGAGCTACACAAAACCACGGGTGAAAGCATTGGAGTTAGTCAATTTTTACGAGAACTTTTGCTAGACAAAAAAAAATTTCATATGCATATCCTCAGAAAAGTTTCTGCAAAAATATTTTGCCTAACAAAAGCACTCGTGGGTCTGTGGCCGGCAGGTTGCCGAAGCCATGTCGCACAGTGCTTGCTTTCAAGGGACAAGAAAGAGAAAATTTATTTGAGCTTTATTAAATTGTTCTTCTACAACACCGAAAAAACAACTCTTACCGTGAGAATCGGCTTGCTAAGCCAGATAACTTGCAAAAACGAAAAGTGGTGTTGCCACCACCACCTTATAATTCCTGCACCAGCTCGCTGTGATACGGAATTTTGCCTGTTCGGGTCTAGTTAAGGTTCTACTGGCCAATATTGATGAATTCGGTTCTAAAGAATAAATTTAGTTGAAGTATGACTCCACAGCGATGTACGGGTGCTACATAAAATTTGAAAAATGAAAGTTAAATCTTCATTTTCTCTTCTATTAATCCGCTTATTGCCACAATGTTCATGAATACAAAGTTCTGAAAGATTGTTTTATGAGTCTAACATGATTTACTGTTTCTCTTTAGTGTCTCTGTAATGGACCTTTACCAACAAAATGTGTGTTAGTATGCCACTGGTATTGTCAGCGGGGGCAAGAGCACCAACAGCATTCTCAATGGTTCTGTACCAACTGATAATTTGAAGGAAGTCCTGTGCCACTAGGGTTAGGCCAACGTGGCTCTGTGTTAATTACCACAAGTGTAATATGCAAAACGTAATGGCCCAGAAATGGGTGATTCAGGGGGGAGTTGAATTAGCTATTTTTATTTCTTTTTTTCTTTATCATGGACTTCTCGCATTCACTTCAAAGTAACTGTGGAGCATAAGGTGGTTTGGTGCTCAGACATGTCTTCTATATGTAAACAGTGCTAGATGAACAATACAAAGAGACACCATAGATGCTGCCTGGCAACATCAAGGGGATTGAGGGCAGCTATAAATAAACATCCTTGTAGTCGCACCTAGGCAGCACTATGTTCAATTGGTGACACAAGCATATAGCATCTATCGCAACCGCATGCCTAGAAACAGACAAGGGCAACACACTCAATTACCTTTTAGACTATCTAAGAAGCACTACAATTTTTAGGCAATGAAATTCGAATCTGGCTTATACCTATGAGTACCGCAATACAGTTGTGCAACATGTTCATCTTCTGTGGAAAAAGGGCTGCATACGTTTTCTTTGAGCACAAGGGGGAGTGGTATCAGTTAATGGCTGTTTTCACATATATATTTTGTCATGTGTGTATTAGCAATCATCACTTTCCTCATCTGAGTGAGGCCATTTTTTAGAAAGTATGAAAGTTGATAGAACATGTTGCTCATGGTTGTTGCAGTTTTGTTCCTAACTATCCATTCATTGCACTGTGCACCCATGTCTTGGGTAACTAGCTGTTTGTAGGTCAGTATGCTAACAGTGGGTCTAATGATAATCTCTAGTATTCTCTCATTTGCTTTTTGCAATACTTAAGAGTTGGATTTTGTATAATGTGTTACTTGTTTATTTTCACTGTACTTTAGTTTCACTACATCTTGAATATGTTGTGATAGTTTTTCTTTTGCAATGAAAGATATGGTGGGCAGTTGCCTACACTAATGTGATAGTATGAATGCTTGCTGTATTTATCACGATTGTTTCATTTCGCTTGGGCAGTAATGGTCATTAGCAGCAAATGCTATTTGCCCTTAATTGCAATATTTTTATGTTGCATAATATTGTTCATAATGATGCATTGAATGCACTGCACACCCATGTTTTGGACAACTGCCTGTTTGAAGAAATTATCTGCATATTCATTGGGTCTAATGTGAACATCTCTACTACTGACTTAGCTTCACTACATCTTGAATGTGTTGTGATAGTTCTTATTTTGCCGTGAGAGATGTGGGCCGTTGCTGGCACTAATGTGATAGTACGAATGCTTGCTGTATTTACCACATGGTTGTTTCATTTCGTCTGGGGCAGTAGTGGCCGTTAGCAGCAGATGTCATTTGGCCTTAAGTGCAATATTTTTATGTTGCATAGTGTTGTTCATAATCATCCATTGTATGCACTGCACACCCATGTTCTGGACAACTGCCTATTTGAAGGAATGATCTGCATATTCAGTGAGTCTAATGTGAACATCTCTAGTACTGACTGTATTTATGAGTTAGATTTTTTATTGTGTGTCACTTTGTTTTCACTGTGCTTTAATTTGCTACATAGTGAATGCGTTGATAGTTTTAACAGTGAGAGATATGGTGGGCAGTTGCCGGCACTAATGTGATAGTACAAATACTCGCTATATTTACCACATGGTTGTTTCATTTCGTCTGGGGCAGTAATGGCCGTTAGCAGAAGATGTCATTTGGCCTTAAGTGCAATATTTTTATGCTGCATAGTTATGTTCATACTGATTCATTGAATGCACTGCACACCCATGTTCTGGATAACTGCCTGATTGAAGGAATGATCTGCATATTCAGTGGGTTTAATGTGAACATCTCTAGTACTGACTGTATATTTATCAGTTAAATTTTATATTGCGTGTTGTTTGTTTTCATTCTACTTTGTGGGATTGCACATTGAATGTGTTGTGATATATTTTACTTTGCTATGACAGATCTAATTGGCAGTTACCAGCCCCAGTCTGTGTATTAGTACAAATATTTATTATGCTTTTCACAGCATTTTTAAGGCCATAGTTTTGTGATGATTAACTCATGCCTGACTTTTTTATGAGAAACATGTCAGAACTAATAAACCATCACTCCTGCTTGGGATCCTTGAAATCATCCTTGTAATCTTTCAATTGTCTTCGAAATGCTTCCACATCAGCCCCAAGAAACTCCAGAATGGGCTTGAAAAATTATTCTCGGAATGAACCGAGAAAAGCTGATGAATGAGGTAAAATATTCCTGCGAGATCAGCTCCAACAAACTACAGAATGGGTTTAAAGATTACTCTCAGGTAGAGCTAAGAAACCTTGATAACGGGGTAAAAAATACCCCCCTATCAGTACCAAAAAACTCGAGAATAGGCCTGAAAATAACTCCCAGCAATAGCCTAGAAAACTGGATAAATGATGTAAAAAAGTAACCCACATCACCTCCAACAAACTTCAGAATGGGCTTGAAAGATTGCTCTTAGATAAATCTGAGAAAAGTTAATGAAAGAGGTAAAAAAATACTCTCGCAGCAGTGCCAAGAAACTCGCGAATGGGCTTGAAAAATAACTCTCAGGAATAGCCGACAGAACTTCGTGATGGAAGTAAAAATATAGTCCCACTATCATCCCTAAAAACCATCACAAAGATTAAAAAATTACTCTCGTTTCTACATACAAAAAACTTGGTGAGAATGCATTTTTACCTCGACTGGTACGTAGTAAAAAAAAAAAAGAAACGGGAATTCGATACAGGATGAGCGGTTTACTCCCATTTCGCGTTATGTTAGTTTAGTGTGTAGACCGCGCTCCGCAACGCCGGCATGTCTAGGGGACAAACGCATACAACACGCGCTAAGAAAGCTCCTCCGTGGAGCCTAAGCATAGTCATATATTCAAGGAACAAAAGCCCCCAGATTTTCTCTCTCGCACCCATTCTTACTCGCGCCTGCGCACAAACGACTCGCGATCCCTCAAATGAACGTCTCGTTAGGGCTCGTGCTCAGCATGTCCTCAGCACCACGCCATATGAGTGCTACCTATCGCAGCGCCCCCAACAGCGTTGCTGTCTTTTGGCTTCACTTTGAATTCATTGAAATAGCGGCCGTTCTGGACACTCTTCATGTTCTAGTACACTCTAGTTTCGTCAAAGTCGTTCGCCAGTATTCGGATGAAGCGATAACAACGGCTCCTTTTCGGAAGTTCGCATTTTTAACAGCCTTTTGTTGACACGCAGTTCAGAAGGTACTTCAGGCTTTGTCGATGTGCTGCCAACGGACTAATCGCGGGCTTCGCTGCGTCTGCTATGATTCCGATATGCAATCACGGCGAATATGGGAAGCAGACTTACAGGCTGTGTAACTTCGATCAGAGCGCAGGAGGTTAAAAAGAAACTCCAAACTTCTGAACAGGATGAGGGGTCCAGGCGACGAGTTAAAGCCGAAAACGACGAGGCGGGAGTGCCTGTGCTTCAATCGCAGATTTCATTCTGTGGCCCTCCGCCGTAGCGGATTGCTCTGGCGCAGTGTTCGTCGGCCACTCCGACTCTGCCATTCGTATTACAAGGGAATTCACTATAAGCGGAGCATGGCGTTGCGTAGAAAATGCTTCCCACACAGAAAAAATTACTAGAGGCAACTCTAGCGATGCTGTCTACGTGGACCTACAGGCCCATGGCAGTTCAACCAATATAAAAATTTTAATCTGGGGTCGGACGTGTCAAAACCAAGATCTGATTATGAAGCACCCCATAGTGGGGAAATTCCGGATACATTTTCTTTAAGGTGCACCGGATGTATGCAGATATTACGAACGCGTTTTTGCATTTCACCCCCATCGCAATGCGACCGCCATGGCCAGAACTTGAACCCGCGACCTTGTGCTTAGCAGTGCAGCACAAACGCTCTCAAGGCGGGTGGCTCTGGTGGATGCGCATCATCATGGGAATGATGGGCAGTACGGGGATTTGCCTATACTTAATCCCTCTGGCCTCAAACAGCTTTGTAACATTGCAGATTGATGATTTGCAAGAAAATATTCCCTTATAGATATAACGACTCGCAACGGTTACGCATGCGCCCAAATACTAGTGCGCCTTGGTGGGTCTAGAAAAATTGTGCATGGGAATTCAGAAAAATAAAGCGCAGAGTAGCTGACCACTTCAATAATTAGAGACATAAGAACACCTGAAGCCACAAGTGGGAAGGTCAGACAATCCATGTGGTAACAGTCCTCCCCTTAAATAGCTAAATTATCGATTCCAGCACCACAGTTCAATCTAGTAATTTTTTGCAGGAAACACTATATACGAGTGGGGGTACACTTGGCAACTGTCGTTTTGCAGGCAAGCTGATTGTGCGTCAGTCGCGGTTCGGAAAGACGCACCTGTCGAGCGTCCGAAATCTAGTCCGTTCTCTGCTGTGTATGAGCGCGTGAAATGTCAGCAGAGCGTACAGAGCGAGCGACGCTCAGGTAAAACTGCGTAATAGCTGCCGTTGTCATCAATATACATGACAGTCATGTGTACATAGAGATTTTCAAAAGATCCATACGTTTACCTTTATTGTTTGCGCATTTCTCAGTGCAAAAGCTCCTTCGTCGGCTTCGGCGAATCACTGCTTGCCGAATTTCGCGTAACCCGTCATCGCGCAGCTAAACCAAGAGGCCATGTATAGACCCTTTTCACGGCGATCCCGTTGGCGCCGCCATCCTTGATCACGTGGTGACGCGTCCATCTCTTGCCTCAACTGCCTCCGTTGCCACCGTGTTTACCATGGATGTGCATGACGCTTGTGCGGCTCAGGAAATGTTTCGGTGGATATCGTGGGCTGTGACTGGGCGGACATGAAGCTTTGGCCACAGCTTCAGAGGACATGAAAGTGCTTTCGGAGCTCATTATGCCTGATCCAAACAGCGTGAGCAGCTTATACAGTGCTTGTAGTAAAAGCGGGGTAGAAATGTATTCCAAGCTGTCCAAACATTCCGCTCAATAATTTAACCAGGATCAGTGCGTTTTGCTCTTTGTACTTCATTTGGTAAACACTTCCATTCAGCGGCTTGTCATGTTTCTCATTCAGTAACGCTCTTCTGTGGAGTTATTTCATTGTTCATTTTCTGCTTAATCACTCGCGAGCGTGTTCAGTTGAGATAGAATTATTCTTGCTGCGCACAATGTTTGGAACGTAGGTGTTTTGTACTTTTAATAACTTTTATCAAAGATGTATTATCGCTATTCCCTCGCTTACTCGGTGGACAGTCATGAAACGTTCAGCTTCCAACATTCGTGTGCTGTCATTGTAGTCGCCGTCACCCATGCTTCGGCGCATTGATTCCACTGTGCGCCCACTCACTTATTCTTAATACGTTGCCGATATAGTGGGCGTAAGGTTGCGTGTGAGTTGGGGTAGATAACGTGCGAGAAACGTGGTATGCTAGGAAGCAGCGCTACTCAATTTGTCACTGTGTAACAAGCACTATACTTATACTCTTGATTTTGTACCGCGGTTGAAGTCCTTTCTTTGTAATTTAGCGACCCAACGCTGACGGATGAGTAAATGTTTTGATCCTCGAGGAAAGCCGTGCATCGCGAAGCGCCGGCAACACATGCAGTCCTTTTATAGCAGCGGTCGGTCAACTTGGTCACACAGATTCCTTCTATTCCTTAAAATGTTAGTGACAATTTTGGCAGCCAACTACTGCGCACGTCTTCCCTCAACCGCTCCACATTTTGCGGCAGAAGGGAGCACAGTGCCTTAGCGAACACCCAGTTGCATTTCCGACAGCTGATCGCACAGTATACATATAGCAGGACAGAAGCGGTAACGGTTTCGTATTCGTGCGCTTTCGCTGAGGCAACGTGCTGCACGCCGCCGCAAGCACCGTCTCGTTTCTTTGGAGCAAACTATACTTCGCGAAAAGGGTGTATAACAGACAATGCGGCACACAAGGTGGACGCTGTGCATGTTTTATGGAGGACAATCGGGCGACAAACGTGATGCTCTTAATTTTATGTGTGAATGCCCACAAGTGGGGTTTGAAATTAATCAGTTCACTAGTATATATATTTGGCAAACTAATCATTACAACTAATAGTGGAACTCGAGGACTATTCCGCGGTGCGTGGGAATAGTATACCGTGCTTTGGTTTCGTTAGCTTTATCGGCTCGTTCACCAAGAAGAGACGTGCCACATAAGTCGGAGTTCCTACTTTATAGACGCGAAAAAGGGGGCAGGCCTAAGGGCTGGAAACCTCCACTGGAAAGCGATATACACCTACTTAAAGAAAACGGTGTCAATATACCCAGAGTCAACGTGATCAGTGTACTAGGCTTTTTCATTGATGCAAACGGTTTCCGTCGTGGACACGCGGGCAAAGTCATCAACTGTGCTTCCATCCGGACGACGAACCCCGAGGTGGCTGAGCAAGTGGCCATTGCACTCGCCATGCAAGATGGTCGGAGAGAAAGGGTGTATAGCGATTCAAAAGTGGCCGTCAGTGCATTCCAGAAAGGCCGGGTAGCCCGGCAGGCAATTCAAATTATAAAAGCCGCAAAACACGGCGACACCTCAATACACTGCATCCTTTGGTTCCCTGCCCACGTCGGGGCGATCGAAGGGGTTCCTTTGAATCTCAACGAGTCTGCGCATGAGGCTACGCGTGGCTTTACCGACCGTGCTGCCCTGGGATCGGGCGACTCTCTCCCCGGACACAGAGACGCTCCTATACCGCACAATGAATTTACTTAATTATTTTACTTAGAGAGAAGGGCTTTCCCGCCGCCTCACTCCAAGCTAAGCAGGCCGCAGGCGGTCACACTCAGACTTCTGCAAACGAACTCCTACCCAAATCCGGCTTCCTTTAACAGCATATATCCCGAGATTTATCTGACTTGTTCTTGCGTAGCTTGTGGTGAGGTTGCTACTTTGCCTCATATGCTCTGAAAGAGTGGGACCAAGGAAGAGTGGGACGCGCTCCTGTGAAGTCCCGTCTTTGAGGACCAAATACTGGCCGTCCAGCGTGCCCGCGATCGGGCCGGCAGACTAGATCTGTCAGTCCCGTCGTGGGACTAGCCGGGTGCGCGTTTTATCGCGTTTTGTTGGACCAGATAAAAGTTTGTTCACTCACTCACTCACTCACTCACTCACTCACTCACTCACTCACTCACTCACTCACTCACTCACTCACTCACTCACTCACTCACTCACTCACTCACTCACTCACTCACTCACTCACTCACTCACTCACTCACTCACTCACTCACTCACTCACTCACTCACTCACTCACTCACTCACTCACTCACTCACTCACTCACTCACTCACTCACTCACTCACTCACTCACTGTGGAAACCATACGGAGGTCAAGAAAATCACCGTTAAAACGGATAACGCGTACAGCATGATCGAACAGCGGACAGGAAGACACAAAGACATGAAAGAAGATAACATCATCAGGTTAATCAACTCTTTCGTACTCTGTCATATTTCATACGCCGCCTGCCATGTACAACTGGACGCAGGCTCAACTCAAGAAACTTGACGCAGTGATCAAGAACCTTGTTAAAAGCGCATCGGGGCTCCCAATCCGAACCAGCACTGAAAAATTGCTCATATTAGGAATATACAACACGACTATGGAGATCGCGGAGGCTCAAGAAATATGACAAATAGCGAGACTATCTATAACCAGCACGGGAAGATCAATCCTGGGCAAAATCATGATCAACCCCATTACGAATCCAGCAGAGTACACTAAAGTTAATCAAGAATTCGCAGACAAAATAATTGTCGCACCGCTACCCAGGAATATGCACTCAAAACATAACATCAACAGGAGAGTTGCACGAGCCAGGGCGTTAATCAAGAAAATGGATAAAGGGGGCAGAGGAGCCTTCTTTGTTGATTCGGCTGCCTTTACGGATCGAACTAAGTTCGCGGCGGCAGTAGTGGATCATCAGGGCAATTGCACCAACTGCGCCACGGTCTACACTAGGAAACCTGAAGTCGCTGAACAAGTTGCTATTGCATTCATATACTAACAGACGATAGATTCACAGAAATATATAGTGATTCGAAAACCGCTATTAGAGCTTTCGATAGGGGAAAGATTGCCCCACAGCCTGCAAGAATATTTACATAGGACAAACAAATGTTACACGTTACAATTATTGGTTCCCGGCGCACCTTGGTTTACTTGATGACATTCCTGCCACTCCAAATGAATCGGCCAACAGCGTCGCCCGCGAACTTACAGACCAGGCCGCTTTTACATATGGTTTTGATTCTGCTGGATTGGAGAACCTACAGAGAGATACGCTCATTACATACATGAAATTACAAATCATTACTACATGGGAAGCAGGGAGTTTTCACCCCCCCCCCTCACTATAGGCTAAACAGAGCACAAGCAGTTACACTTAGGCAATTACAAACACAGTCTTATTATTCACCTGCACAAATAAAGGAATGGTATGACATTGTAGACATGGATAGTATATGCAAATCATGCAAAAAGGAGATATGCGCGCTCTGGGAGTGTGGGTCACTTGGCGCTGGCATTTCCCAGAATCGGGTTTTAGGAATGATTAGGTCCCACGATCATATCCCTCAAGTCCTGGCTGTCCAGTACGCCCGTGATAGGGTTAGGAGGCTTTACCTCCCGGTCCCAACATGGAACTAGCCATGCAGGTGACAACACCTTGTACAGGACCAGAATAAAAATTTTTCCTCCCCCTCCAGGTGCCCGAACTTAAGGTTTGTTCGATTTGGCTGCACTTTCTGCACTATTTTCATTGTGGTACCGTGCGAATGCAGCATAGTGCATGTCAGTTGCAGAGTTCAAGTGCAGTGCCTGCGCTAGCGCTGCACGGTTATTTCGAAAATGAATAGAAAAGTGCAAGCTTTGTTGCCTGCTCGGCGCATTTCGTTCGTTTCGCGCATTGTGTCGTAGCGTCTGCTCTTGCGACGCTCCACAGCGTGCTGCGGGACGTGTCTTAGCGTCTGCTGTTGTCGCCACACCATCCTACGGGCGCTCTTTGAGTATAGTGTTCCTCCTCGCGGTTCGAGAAGTGTTTTGTATTCAAGTATGCCGGGCTCAAAGTTTGGCTCCTGTGCTGACGTGCTTCTGCAATGTGGCAGCGCCTCCCATCAACTTAATGCAGACCTGTCGTGAACCTTTTCGAGAAATACGCGTGTAGCAAAAGGGAAGGCATTTTCTTTTTCGTTGTCGCAGTAATCGCTATCATGGTAGTACTAAGGAGACTAAATCAAACAAGTTGGCATTGATTCATGTTGAAAATCTCGTGCTGTAAAAGACGAAGATCAAGGAACAGCACACCACGAGCGCTTAAGGTGTGTTCTCCCTTTGTCTTCGTCTTTTCTAGCGCTAAATTTTCAACGTAGCATATTACTATACGGCGTGAAAACAGAATGGTGGTCGTGAATGCTGTTCTTTCGTGAAAGAACTCGTTCCAAGAGAAACACATGTAGTCAAAGCGTCACATGACTTTACTAAGCTGCCCTCACATCCATTCAGGCATCGAACTTGTGTACCTCACATTCTTCTGCCGCTGCACAGGAACTGTATTAGCCAAAGTGGGAGATGTTTGCGTCCGCGCACCGTGAATGAACTAGCTCTGCATGTCGTCCGCTGTCGAAAGCTTGCACGGCGCCTGCACATCGAAAGTAGCGAGTACAGGACTGTGAACTCGTGCAGAACTTGCCTCGCACGAAGTCAAATCGAAGAGCGCGGTGCATGGCGGCGCGCGCTGCGCTGTATACAATCGAGGATAAAAGTGCTACACTCCCAAAACTAGCGTAAAGTGCAGCCAAATCGAACATACCAATAGTTGCCCCGACGTTTTCTTGCTTTTGTTTCGCGGCGTGGCAATTTTACCATGCCACGTAATTGGACAGTTTTAGTAGAGAGTTTTAGTATAGCGTAAAGCAGCAAACGCAAAGAATTAGCGTTAGCGTTAGCATTGCGTGCACCACACTGCGCATGCGCTATACGTAAACGCTGCTGGAGCTCTTACGTACGTACGCTATTTTCAGGATTTATCGTTGAACGCTAACGCACGCAAGGGGAGCCTTACGTACGGCAAGATGGCGGTGCCAGTCGAAGTGAGAGCAGCCCGCTTCGGATCTATCGAGTCGTCTGCCTGCACTGCTAGGCTCTGTCCTTCCCCACTAATGCTCGTGTTTGCTTTAGATTTGTGTGATGATGCTTCGACAGTGGCGCACAGGTGACAAATGTGCGTTGTTTACGATATGGGCGTCTTGCGCTGGAGTTTGAGGTATAGTAGCGGCGCCTGGTGGCGGCGCGGGAAACGACATCTGGGTCGTACCAGCTTGGGTCGTATTGAGCCCTGGCTGTGGCGAAGTACGTTTCTAGGCCAAGTTTTGCGTCGATTCGCACTTTTTTCTGCTATGTTGCGAGTGCGAAAAGGCTCGTCACTTCTCACAGACCATGCCGACCACGCTACGAGCTCACCGCAGCCTATAGTTTAACGAAAACGGACTCTCCGGTGCCGTAGGACGTAATGCTGGGAGCAGAAGCAATCGGTGACGCCGATCTGGAGAGAACTAGCCCAGCCTCGAAAAGGCGTCACCCTCATTACTTCTGCGTCGTGGGCTGCCATGATCAAGAAGGCCTGAATCCCAACATCAGATTCTACCGTTTTCCTTCAAGACCTCACGAAGTGGAGCGTCGGGCGCGCTGCATAGCTGCAGTTCGTCGCGCTGAGTAAGCGAAACTTCGCGCCATGCTGACTGCGAATTCGCCTGTCTTGAAGCTTGCTTGATTATCTGCGTTCTAAATTTCGGTCTTTTGCGCCTACAGTGCCGACAGCAGACCGACATAGCAGCAGGCATGGCTGGTAATTCACGATTCGAGACCCGGCCACAGCGACGATTAACAATTCGACCGATGCGAAGTGGTGAAGTGACCTGGTGTGTGCAAATGACCACAAATGGCCGGGCAGATTCGGTGACCATTCACTACCTCACTACGAGCAGCACAGGTTAGAGAGTTAAATGTGCTCATGCTTGACCTCAAGCCAGCATGTTGAGGCAGCGCAGCAAGGTAGTATTGATTACAGCAGATCGATGTTCGAGCGCTGTCATTAAAAGTTACATCAAGCGAGTAGCGCACGAGCTCGCGCTGCAGCGCGATTCGCACGTACGTGCGAGCTCATATGCATTGCATCACTTATTACCGGTTATTAAAAGGGACAGATGGCCGCTACTACAACGCAGGCATAACTACTTGTTTAGCGGCATGCAGTCAACAAAGATTGCAGGGGACCCGCCGTTTCGCGGCATGTCGAAAGACCGCTGCCGTCGCGGCGTGTACGATCGTGCGCTCGAGCAGTTCGTACATCGCGGCGCGTACCGTCGTGTGCTCGAGCAGTCCCGTACACATGATGTCTGCTTATCGCTGCTGTGGATTCATTTATAGCAAGCATTTCCTCGCGTTTGTGCGCCTGAATCTAGCAGCGTGCAAACCTTACCTGAAGTTCCACTTCGTACGCGACTCGCTTCACTTGCGATTGACACCGCGCTAAAACTTCGCCGCTTAATTCTTGAACGGCGCACACGCATTCGGCACTGCATAATTTCTTGCCTTTACGCAGCGTGCCACCCCTGAAAAAATCTTCGGCGCCCGATATTCGCTGCAGGCCGTGATACAACACAACCGAAAGTGGCGGGTCCTTATTGTAAACGTGCTTTCCTAAGCAGACGACCGAGCTTGGTACGACCCATTTTAGGACAGAGGGCGCTTTTTAGCACCTTTTTCGCAGCGCCCCCAGGGCAATGCAAGAGCCCCATACGTTCTCGATTAGCGGCGCAGTAGGCTTAACGAGAGGGCGTGCTCATAGAGTTAGTAGAACAACTCTATAGGTTTTCTAATGTTTGCTGTAGCCGCCTCGAGATGGCGCCCAAGTGTATTTCGCTCGTTCGCTTGGTGTAAAACCGCATGTCAAGCGGATGCATGTCACATTTTCCGCGGCAAAACAAACTAGTGTGGTCGGTGCTGTGGTCACGATGCGTGTGCGCTACACCAACGACGACGACATGAACCTCCTGAAGGAGGTTTTCGCCGTGAACCCATTCGGACAGATGTCAAGATGGACGGCCGTTGCAAAAAACGTAGGAGACGCCATTGTACCTGCGAAAACCTTCAGTGTGCGCGCAGTGCGGGAGCGACTGGATCTTCTGCTCGCCTACTTCAAGGCAAGGGACGAAGCAAACCTTAAGAAGTAAGCATAGCATACCTTTCTGCTCTTATTTTTCTCAGAATAAACATTCTTGCGACGCAGACGAAGTGAATGTTATTCGTTTTAGCAGACCCTCACTAGCGGTCCGCTGCAGTCACGCTATGCGTGCCCAGAAAGTGCAGAGTAATGCGTTCATTTTGGATTGTGATAAGTATTTTCCCTAGAAGCGCGAGCGACGCATTGTGACTTCGCTGCAAAACGACAAAAGAAACAAAGTGGACGCACTACCTATATATTCACACGTGTCTTTGTTCATCTTTCACCGATGACCACTTTTCACCTGCTAACAAATGTTAAACGTTATCACTAGGCGCAGGACGCGCCTGCATTTATTGGAAGTTTCTCGAACGTTCTCGATGCTTATATCCGTTGTGTATTGTCACCGACGCTTATGTATTCTGATTGTATGAGCGATGCGAATTGTCTAGAACTTTCAGATCAGATTTTGACAATCGCCAACTGTGTGTTCACCGCTGTCGTTGTGATTCGAGTGTAAAGTGTAATTTGTTTTTGTTTAGGACTTGAGACTGACTCCAACTAAATAACTGAATTTTATTAGCCCGACGTTTCGGAGCGCATTCGGCTCCCTCTTCAGGGGGTTGTCCTTCGGGGGGTGGCGGTGTGCCGCTTTTAAAGGGGCACTAAAGCGAAACAATAAATCAGTTTAGACTAATGAAGCATTGTTTGAGAACCCTGCAGGCAGTAATTAAAAAAATCGTTTGATTATTAGCTGAGAAAATGAAGGTCAAAATATCAGTATTTAAATTTCACGCCAGAACCCCAGCGCCGGTACGTCAGCGTGACATTGGGGATCCCAAAGTATCTTTTCGCATTTGGGCCGCGTTGGCTGAATAAAGGTTCCCGAAACTTGCCATGTTTAATATTTGGTTCCTTTAGAACACAGTGTAGTCAACTGTACCGCTATACATAATTAGTAGGCCCTAGAAGATGCCATCAAAATCCAAGACGTCACAGCCCCCAGATGCGGAAACTTAAGTAGGCGTCGCCACCCGTATTCCGTTCTTGCGCTTTTTCTGGCTTCACAAACGTCTTATCTTTGCAAGAGTGGTGTTTTTGTTGTTGTAGAACGATAATTTACTGATGCAGAAGAAATCATTTTTCACTTTAGTGTCCCTTTAAAGCGTCTTTTGTAAAGAAAGGAATGGGGAGCACGGGAGTTCGGGAGACACTTCACAGACGGAAAGGTGGAGGGAAACAAAAGGGGGGGGGGGGTGTTGACAGCCGTCGTGGTGCTGGGATGACCGGTGCCGGGGAGAGTACTCGCGAGGGTGCCCTTGATGGGAGGCGGGGGGTGGGGCGGTTACAAGGTCGCGCCGACGTTTTTGTGTTGGGGAAAGAAGCGAGAGTCTACCTGGCTGTGCGTCCTTTTCTTCTTTTCGCCATGTCGCCAAGGCCATGGACATACACCGAGGGTAGTTTCCCTTCACGCGGTTTACGTTATTCCCCGTATTCTGAATGTGCCATGACTCCAGTAGTAGTCTCTTTCGCCAGTTCGTCTCTGTTTGAAGGATTTCAGTTTCCCGGAAAGCAATTTTGTGGTCGGCGCCTTCAGAGTGTTCAGCGACGGCGCTGCGAACACGGCTGAATGTTCTGACGTCGTTCTCGTGTTGTCTGATCCTTTCTTTTAGATGTTTGGTTTCCTCGATGTACGAGGCCGGACAGTCGGCACAACTGATTTTGTAGACGACGCCTTGAGCTTTTTCTTTAGGTGGACGATCTTTTGGTTTAGGGAGGAGGATATTAAAAGTGTTTATTGGTTTGTGTGCCACTTTGAGGCCTTCTTTTTTTAATATTCGGCTGAGCGCTTCGCTGGTGCCTCTGACGTACGGGATGGACACTCGCTTCTGGGGTTGGGGAGAAGTCAACGGCTGAAGGTCCCACATTTTGCTTTTTCTTTTTTGTTGTCTGGTTGTTTTTCGAATGAAGTCATCTGTGTAGCCATTCCTCTCAAGTTCGTTGAGAACCGTTGTCTTTTCTTTCTTTTAATCCGAATCTGTTGAGGAATGAGTTTCGGCTCGTTTGAATAAAGAATTTAGAACAGACGTCTTGTGGTTTGCCGGATGGTCGGATTGGAAATGAAGATAGCAGCCTGTGTGGGTTGGTTTTCGGTAGACTGAAAATTTTAGAATGCCGTCTTTCCGCGTAACTTGTACATCTAAGAATGGGAGTGATCCGTTCTGTTCGCGCTCATATGTGAACTGTATATCCAGGTCTATGGAGTTTAAGTGTTTCTGCAAGTTTTCGACTTGGCTCGTCTTCACGATGCAAAAACAATCATCCACGTACCTAGTGGAGACTACTACTGGAGTCATGGTACATTCAGAATACGGGGAATAACATAAACCGCGTGAAGGGCAACCTACCCTCGGCGTATGTCCATGGTCTTGGCGACATGGCGAAAACAAGAAAAGGACGCACAGCCAGGTAGACTCCCGCTTGTTTCACCACCACAAAAACGTCGGCGCGACCCTGTAACCTCGCCCCCCCCCCGCGCCTCCCATCAAGGGCACCCTCGCGAGCACTCTCCCCAGCACTGGTCACTCCCCCTTCCTTTCTTTACAAAAGACGCTTTAAAAGCGGCACACGGCCCTCCCCCCCCCCCCCCCCCCCCCCGAAGAACAACCCCCTGAAGAAGGAGCCGAAGGGGCTCCGAAACGTCTGGCTAATAAAATTCAATTATTTGGTTGGAGTCAGTCTCAAGTCCTAATCAATTTCCCAACCAGGCGGGCAATTTTGTTGAAATGTTTAGCTTCAAATTTGTTTTTGTGGGCCCAGGTTCGCCCGATAAGGAATCAGCTTCGGCATTCATAGTTTTATGACTGTTTTCTTCACCGTCACTATTACGTGATAACACACACACACACGTGTGTGTGTCGTCATGTGTGCAATGAAGCATACAACTGTAACGCATTGAAACTTTGCAGGTCCGGGACAGAAGAGCAATACACCGAAAAAACTCATCTACTGCAAGAAATTTGGGACTTGGCGCAAGCGCACGGGTACGTAATAAAAAAAAAAAAAGCTGTCAGCAGCAGCGCGCCAAGCCGCCGCAGCCCTCCGCGACAATGCTGCTGGTAGCTTTCAACCACTGGCATCGGATGTTGATGATTCAGGTACATTTTCGTTCGTAGTAGTGTACACGGTGACAATGCATCAGCATTTCAAAGTGCTCCAGAAACCGGAGCTAATGCAATACCGTGATCACTGATGCTGCCGCTCTGAGCTTGTCTTTCGTGCTTACATTAACCTGTTAAAATATTTAATTCTAGTGATCTAACCTACTAACGCATGCGAAGTTACACCGTACATTTGAAATACTTTTTTCCCATGAATAGCGCTTTCATTCGTAAAAATGTCATTGCAAAAAAAGTGAGGAAGTGGTAACGTTTCATGAATATGCATACTTCATATTCACTTGTGTCACACTACATATATACAACAATTGCCAAGTCACTGCACATGTGCAACGTTTTGTTGCAGAACTTGGGACTCCTTCTTTAAGTGTCGAGGAGGCAGGCGAAACGGCCCAGGATCTTTTAGAAGAAATGTATACAGACATTCCAGATCTGCCACCATGCGATGCCAGCCCACAAGCAGGCCCTAGCGGCATCAGCGGTCCATCCGCAACACAGAAGGACGACACAGGCCGCACAGCTAGGAACCATGATGCTAGCAGTGAGTATTAATCAGCACGTGACATGCTGCATTTTTTAAGAGTCGAGACACTGACGAAAATGACAATTTACGTTCAAAACAGACCTTATCTGAATCTTGTAATTTGGCTTTTGTACTTCAAAACTTCGTTTACATTCCTGCTTGACAAAGTCTAATGTGCTGTCTCTCAACTGCTGGCATCATCCAAGTACAGGCATGTGGCATTACACTTATTCCAAATCTTTTTTATAAATGCATATATCGAAGATGGTAGTGCCACATGCCTACCAACGTTGGACGTGTGATGTGAAGAATGAATTATGTACAGGCTACACTGAAAACTGATTGTGGAAACGTAGTGGTATTACTCCATTACGTTAACACTATCCAAAATGTTCAATGCAGGACGGAAGAGGACCAACACTGCAGCTGGCAATGCGGACCATGAGTTCCTAGAAAAAAGGTGGTTCCATGAGAGGCAATTAAAAGAAACCGCTATAGAGGTGGAGCTTGAAGAAATAGCTTTGAGGAGAGAGGAATTACAGATGGAGGACCGAAAATCGGAGAGAAAATATGATTTCCGACAGAGTGAGATGGAGAAGGAGTTTAAGCTCCGTGAGAGAGAAATGGAGCTGTGGGAACGAGAGCTCAAGCAAAGGGAGGAACTGAATGAAATCCTGAGCTCAAATCAGCAAGCCTTGTTGCGAGTTGTTGACACGCTTGCAAGCAAAGTTTCTTTGCAATAAACATCACCAAAAGAAACAAGTGTGTACTGTTGCTTTATTCTTAAAAAAGTGCGTTGTTGGAAGCACTTGCACGTCTTATGAAACAGTTTAGAAATTACTATATACACACTACAACGCTAAACTTATGCATTTAAACTTAAACATATGCAATTTGTTCCGCTGACTATTGCGTGGCAGGCTTCAGGTAATCCAGAAGACAAGGAGGCTGCAGGTCAAAATATGAAGACACCTGGTTACCATACAGACAAGCGTGGCAATTGACGAGTAGGACGGCCACTCTGTACATACGAGGTATGGACTGAAGTAGTATTTTTTGTTGTTTTTAAATATAGGAAGGCAAATTCAGAGATGATCTCAAACCCCCATTCAACTGATTGTCTGACGCTGCTCATAGCAATATTAAAATCCTGCTGTTGTTTTGTTAGCCTTGCCCCCCCATATGGCCTCATGAGTAGCTGACGGAGTGGATAGGCAGGGTCGCCATACAAGACAAATTGGTGGTTGTCTCCATTCAGCTGTTCAAGCTTTTCATAGAGCCCGCTCTCCCGGAGGATCCCTGCACATGAAGCATGAAAACAAGCATAGCAGCAGAAATTAAACACGTGGATAACCATTGAAATAAACAAGTTTATTGCGATGAAACACAAGTACAAGATGTGTGCCAGAGAAGCAACTGAAACCCGGCCTGTGCACTTCATAATTGGGATCATATGGTACTAGCAAAAGGTCCCAGAAAAAAAGTATTGCATGTAGGCAAACTTATTTCATTTAGGTACTGCACCCTGGTACCTGCTTACCTTACCTTGTGCATATTAGACAACTATGCAAACATGTTAAGCACAGGTAAAATGAGTTGCACACATTTTTTTCTTTTACATAACGAGGAACATAAGTCAAAAGAAGAGCTTCGATTAGACCACACACAAATAAGTTTGGCTCCTGGTGCTTAAGGGCCAATAAAAATACAGAAACCATTTCCGTAAAGCTCACAAGCCAATATGAACTTCTATATAAATTTCAATGCACACTTTAACTGCGTTCATAATTCTTTGTAATATCTGTTTAGTACCCTTATAGGGTTGCCATATCGTAAACATATATTCATATCTTGACTTACCAATAGATATACGAACACTCGATAACGTACCAGCATCATGCCTGCTCCCGGGGTACGGGCCATCCAGCTCGCATATCAAGCCGTTTGGACACAATAACGATTGGTACTTTAAGGCATGTAACCGCTTGTGCCCAGAAAAATAAATGCGCTGATCTTGTCACGGTCTGCAAATGGGCCGCACCGTTCCGTTTATGAAGGCCCAGCAATTCTTCAAAGGCGCACCTTTACGATGAACCACCTGTAAACGAAAGAACAAACGGTGACGCTGCAGAAAAGAAACAAACATCGGCTGAGATAACTGAACATTACGTAGATGAGATAAATTTTGCGGCACCATGGATGGAGCACGCGTTGCTGAAAACAATATCACATTCAAACGAGGAACGCTTAGCTCGCTCATTGCTTCCGAGTTCTCGGGCGTCAACCACTGATGAACGGTGAGTTCATCTAGGAGAAGGCCAAACTTGCTTTCTACATGGAGCATTACTTTGTTTGCGACACTTGAAATCACGGAATAGTGCCACGCAAAGTATTCCTGGAGATCACATAACCGGTTTGGATACGCCAGCCTTCGCAGACACATGCACAGCGATTCGTAGCCCGAGACGCGCACTCCCTGAGCGCTCGTCACATGTTCCGGTATCTGCAGGGCACGAGAAGAAGTGGGAAATCCGCTTTCTGGAAGCGAAATTGCCGGCGAAACGTACTTTGCGGAATGGCCTCGATGTTGAGCAGGCCGCTTCTTGAGAATACGTACAACCTGCGCGGTCGCTCTCGTTCCCGAAGCAGGAGGGCATCTATATCATCCCAACTTAAAAAGGACAGGTAATATGGGTCCCACAGAACACTCGATCGCGGCATGCTAAGAATAATCGGTGTTACGCGACCCTCAATATAACAACACCGAAACCAAAGACATACATGCGTAATTAACGCAGCGATTGAGGCTTTGGATAAGCTTGACTAAGGGACACACTTGCGGATTCGGCATTGGATCAGCTCGACATTTTGTGTGGATTTGGCTTTCCACTACTTTGTGTTTTTACTTCTAGATGGCGCCGTATATGTTTGCGTTAGCGTTAGCGTTTTGCTCCGTTCCGCTATTCTAAAACACTGCCTTGTGCCGCGCAGTGCAGCCTTTCTTTGCGTTAGCGTTGCGTCGCACGCTAACGCTAACGCAAGCGTTTTACGCTATACTAAAACTCTCTAGTTACACGTACGTAGAGGCTTCACGTTCGCAAACGTGAAAAGCCTCGCACCTTACGTGCACGCCACCTGAAACGCTTTTAGCTACACGTACGCGACGCACGCCAAGAGGGACCCCGTAGCCCCATCTATCGGGAAATGTGAACACGGCGGTAGCCAATTCAACCCTGTCGCCGTGTTTCGATGCGAGCCGTCTGCGCGCGCGCGGCCCGCTATCGCTTGTTCGTGATCTTGCGGAACTCCCAGGCGAAGCTCTCTACGTGCGCAAGAAACGCACGCAAAGAATTGAATCTCGCGTACGTCCGTGAGACGCGCGCGCGCCCGCTACGTTCTACGCATGCGCACTTCTCACACGTAGAAGCTCTACGTACGCAAAGCCTCTACATACGTGTAACTAAAACTGTCTATTGTTAGGTGCGGTTACGCGCGCTCGATTTCAGTTTCGCGCGCTAAATAAGACGGGACTGCTCGTGCCAGCGTTGCTTTAATCCGTTTTAAACGTCGATTTCTTGTGGGCTCGGTATTAGCTCTAAATGTCTAACTGACATCGACTGCCTACCATTGATCATATAAATTGAGTTAGCGAAAGTTACTCATTAGGTCACTAATTGATCGCTCTGGAAACGATCGGTCAAGAAAAAGTGTCATTGTGTCTCGAATCCCCTTAATAACTCGAGGCAGTCATCACTGAAACATCTGGTATAATGCGAATGACTGAGGCGAGCGACGCACCCCATAATAACCTCGACTGAGCCGAGATACGACCTGTGGCCGCGATTTGAGTAATGGCCGGGCTTCGTAGGGGCGCCACGAATTCGCGCTTCCAACTGCAGCTCAGTAATTCTCTACATTTTTTTTCTTTTTGCAAGTCATGAGACAATATGGCATCTTTATAAAAATGAAAATTTTGTCTCTTCCACCTAACGAAGCGCGGGCTCTCTGAACATCGCAAGAGCGCGCGCACAAGACAGCACCTCCCCCCCGAATCGCCCCGCTCACTAATCATAGCAAAACTCGTTGCCAGTTCAGGTCTCGTGTAAGAAACGGGAACGAAGCCGTCCGCGTGCACGACGCGCGTATTAGTTACTGTCGTTCTAACAAATGGCGATCTGAGAATCGCGCACGGAACCTCGGCAGGCGCTGTTGCACGGGAGAACGAGCTCGGGAGTGGAAGAAAACAAAATACAAAATGCGCCGTGGGTGAGAAGCGGGAGCCGTGACAGCGAAAGCGGTAGTGCGCGCGCCACTGCTTGGGGGGTGCGTTTTTACGCGGCAGCAGCCGATAGGGGTGCCAGGGGCAGCGACTGAGGCGTGGCCAATCGCGGCCCGTCAAATTTCCCGCCTGGCTGCTCGCCGCCATTTATCTGCCTCGCGCGTCGGTCGACGCGGCTTGCAGCCCTTTTGCGGCACGACGCAGCGGCAGCGCCGCCTTCTCCGGGCACTCTTCATGCACTGGCGAGCGATGCGCTGCATCTCACGGCACGGAGCGGCAGTGTTTCGCAGTTTATCCAAGGTTTAGCTTTAACTTGGGCGGACATTAGCCCGTATAGCTGCGGGCGACAGCGCGTGGCGCGCCAACTTCTTTGCACAACTCGAAGAGCGGCGCCTAGGCATTGAGATACACAGCTTGCGAATGCTCAGATGCAAGCGGTCGCCGACATGTCAGCCATCATTTTGATGGGACGAATTATTGGCCTCAATCGTTCATATTGCGGGCATCTATCTAGCCGAGTTTGCCTAGCGCCCGCACGGCAGGCGCACGCGGGCAAGTGCACAGTCGCGTTTTGCAGCACGCGGCAACGGCGCGTGGAGTCCCGCGCTTTCTCGTTCCATTCGATACTTCTCGTGATAACGCGCTCTCCGTTCGATCTGCCGATTTCGTGTTCCATCCAGGGTTATTTTGAGCCAGCGGTCGCGGAAGTTCTTAAATTCCCCCGCTGCCTGCTCGCCTGCATGGTATGTATACACATACACATGGTATGAACACATGCTCGCACATGTACTCGTTTTGCGGCTGCCGCGAAAAAAATGGGTCTCGCACCCATTCGCGCGTTTGCCGCGCGTTGCTGCCGCTTTTCGTGAAACTTGCCGGGTGCGACAGCACCGCTCGCCACGCGCGGCGTGTCGTGCGCGTTTTTGTCGCTAGTGTTTAACGCACTGTAGGAGGGACAGCATGTGTGTGCACCAACAGATGCGCTGAAGCGTACTTCTAGATGGCTCGAAGAACGCAAGAAGCGTCGCGCCGCGCAAGCAAGACGTCGTTAGCCTAGACGGGTGCAGAGCGAGAACATCGGAGAGCGTCAGACGAAGTATAGAGCGTCCTCGAGTGTCTATGCTTTACGAAAAGTTTGCACTCTATGGGACTTAGGTTGTCCTAGAACAACAATCGTCATCTATGTTACCTTCGTTTCTTTACGCTACGCGCCCGCTGTACTTCCAGGTCCCGAAAGCCATGCGCGTTATCAGCGCAACATAGTATTCCTGACTGGAAAGTAGAGAGCGCTGAAAGTCATCGAGAGATAGAGTGCTCTTTATTGAAATGCAGAGAATTCTGCCGGCGTATAGGGGTGTGTTCCACCATCGTCATCATCAGCCTGGTTACGCCCACTGCAGGGAATGGGCCTCTCCCATACTTCTCCAACTACCCCGGTCATGTGCTAATTGTGGCCATGTTGTCCCTGCAAACTTCTTAATCCCACCGCCCACCTAACTTCTGCCACCCCCTGCTACGCTTCCCTACCCTTGGAATCCAGTCCGTAGCCCTTAATGATCGTCGGTTATCTTCCCTCCTCATTACATGTCCTGCCCATGCCCATTTCTTTTTCTTGATTTCAACTAAGAGGTCATTAACTCGCGTGTGTTCCCTTTCTTTCTTATCCCTTAACGTTACACACATGATTATTTTCATAGCTCGTTGCGTCGTCATCAATTTAAGAAGAACCCTTCTATTAAGCATCCAGGTTTCTGCCCCGTACGTGAGTACTGGTAAGACACAGCTGTTATACACTTTTCTCTCGAGGGATAATGGCAACCTGCTGTTTATGATCTGAGAATGCCAGCCAAACGCACCCCAACCCATTCTTATTCTTCTCATTATTTCAGTCTCATGATCCGGATCCGCGGTTATTACCTGTCCCAAGTAGATGTATTACCTAACCACTTGCAGTGCCTCGCTACCTATCGTAAACTGCTGTTCTCTTCCGAGACTATTAAACATTATTTTAGCTTTCTGCACATTAATTTTCAGACCCACGCTTCTACTTTGTCTCTCCAGGTCAGTGAGCATGCATTGCAATTGGTCCCCTGAGTTACTAAGCAAGGCAATATCATCAGCGAATCGCAAGTTACTAAGGTATTCTCCCTTAGCTATTATCCCCAATTCTTCCCAATCCAGGTCTCTGAATACCTCCTATAAACACGTTGTGAATAGCACTGGAGAGATCGTATCTCCCTGCCTGACGCCTTTCTTTATTGGGATTTTGTTGCTTTCTTTATGGAGGACAACGGTGGCTGTGGAGCCGCTATAGATATCTTTCAGTATATTTACATACGGCTCGCCTACACCCTGATTCCGTAATGCCTCCATGACTGCTGAGGTTTCAGCTGAATGGAATGCTTTCTCGTAATTAATGAAAGCTATATATAAGGGTTGGTTATATTACGCACATTTCTTTATCAACGGATTGATAGCGTGAATATGGTCTATTGAGTATCCTTTACGGATTCCTGCCTGGTCCTTTGGTTGACAGAGGTATAGAAATTATGGGGTTTCACGTGCCAAAACCACTTTCTGATTTTGAGGCACGCCGTAAGGACTCCGGAAATTTTGACCACCTGGGGTTCTTTAACGTGCACCTATATCTAATTGAAATGGTGTTTTCGCATTTCGCCTCCATCGAAATGTGGCCGCCGCGGCCGGGATTCGATCCCGCGACCTCGTGCACAGCAGCCCAACACCATAGCCACTGAGCAACCACGGCGGGTGGACAGAAGCCTAAGGTGTTCCTGATTCTATTTGCGATTACCTTAGTAAGCACTTTGTAGGCAACGGACAGTAAGCTGATAGGTATGTAATTTTTCAAGTCTTTTGCGTCCCCCTTCTTATGGATTAGGATTATGTTAGCGTTCTGCCAAGGTTCCGGTACGCAAGAGGTCATGAGGCATAGCGTGTTGCAATTGTGAGTTCCACGGTTTTAACGGTGTGTTCCGATTCTGGCCAGCTTCAGAGACAGTCTACGTAGACAGCTAAAGACACATGCAAGAAGGCTTCGAGACCATGTACACTCTAAAAACGTTTGCACGCTTTGGGGTGTATATCTGCCGCACAACAATAATCGTCATCTGCGTTGATGCGTTTCCTTTCTTGAAAACGCCGCGCCCGCTACTTTTCTGTTGGGAGTGCTATGTCATGCTGATAACGCGCGTGCCGTTCGTTACTGGAAGGTGCCGTGCTCGCAGAGTTAAAGAAAGGAAACCCATCAAGGCAGATGACGATTATCGTTGTTTGGCGGAAGGGGCACTCCAAACAGTGTAAACTGTTCTTAGAGTGTACACTGTAAAAAACGTCTGCACCCTCTGGGGTGTATATCTGCCACACAACGATAATCGTCATCTGCCTTGATGGGTTTCCTTTCTTTAACTCTGCGAGCACGGCACTTTCCAGTAACGAACGGCAAGCGCGTTATCAGCATGAGAGCATTTCCTGTCGGCAATGCTATCATGCTGATAACGCGGGTGCCGTTCGTTACTGGAAAGTGCCGTGCTCGCAGCGTTAAGGAAAGGAAACGCAGCAAGGCAGACGACAATTATTGTGGTGTGGCAGAAGGGGCACTCCAAAGGATGTAAACTGTTCTTAGAGTGTAATGGAACGCGTTTCTAGCCGTCTGGAAGACGCACGCAAGAGGATGGATGGATGGATGGATGGATGGATGAATGTTATGAGCGTCCCCTATGGAACAGGGTGGTGGGTTGCGCCACCAAGCTCTTGCTATTATACTGCCTAATGTCCTACCTAGGTTAAACAATGAAAAATGAAAAGAAAACACTAATAACTACCACGTCCAAATTTTCTTATCCCCTATTGCGAACTGTGCTTTTGTACGTCTCCGTATTTTCTCGTTTCCCTACTTTTCTTCCACCAATCCTCCAATCGCCTCTTACTAATGCCTATTGCGGACCTGTTTGCTTTACCACTGCTCCCGCTGAACCAAAGGGCAACAAGGAGGCCAGTGGTGCCTAAATCGACCACTGGGTAGACGTCTTCACATTCTAATAAAACATGCTCCGTCGTTTTCCTAGCTTTACCGCAGCAAGCACATGCTACTTCTTCCTTCTTATATCTCGCTTTAAAGGTGCGTGTTCTAAGGCATCCCTATCTCGCTTCAAAAAGTGATGAGCTTCCCTTTGAGTTATCATAAATGGTTTCTTTCCTGATTTCGTATTTTCCTCTTAAGTAGTTACTCATGGCAGGTTTCTTTTCCATTGCCGCCACCCATGAGATTATTTCAGCCTCTCTGACTTTGCGCTTGGCCTTCTTTGTTGCTGTGTTGCCCACCTTACAGGTCGCATACTTGCTGGTAAGTTTCCTAGTTCTTTTCCTCCACTGTGAATCGATATTTTTCCTGTACAGATGCCTAAACACTCTCCCAGTGCATTTATTTTCTTCCATATTCCTCAGCCGTTCTTCATACTCAATCTTACTGCGAGCCTCCCTCACTTCAAAATCAGTCCAGCCCATATCACCCTGCATAGCTTCATTTGTAGTTTTCCCGCGAGCGCCCAATGCGAGGCGACCCACTAACCTTTGGTTCCCATCGAGTCCTGATTGTACCCCTGGTTTTAAGCAAACAACCGCATTTCCAAAAGTAAGTCCTGGAACCATTACACCTTTCCACATACCTTGGACGATATCGTACCTATTGTATCCCCATAGCGCTCTGTGTTTCATTATGGCTGCATTTCTCTTCCCCTTTACTGTTATGATTTTTTCCTGTGCTTCCATATATCGGTTGCCTTCGTTTATCCATATACCAATGTATTTATATTCTGTGACCCGAGGTATTTCTTGGCCCTGTATCTCCACTGTCTGTTGTCTGTTTTCATTGAATACCATAACACCTGATTTTCTAACACTAAATTTCAAACCTAAATTGTTGCCTTCCTGTCCACAGATATTAGCCAGACGTTGCAAATAACTTTGCTTGTTAGCTAGCAACACAATGTCGTCCGCATAATACAAACCTGGGAGTTGCTGCTCTACTAATATACCCGCCTGTTTGTAGAGAGATTAAACCCGATATTCCTTGTAGCGCCCTCTCCATCCTCACCATCAGCGGCGGGGATAAAGGGCACCCCTGCCTCAGTTCCTTGTTGGTATGAACTTTCTCCTCGCACTTCATCCCTTCCAATTCAACGCAAACGGTATTTTCAAGGTAAATTTCTCGCAAAAGCTGTAGACAATCGTTACCTAAGCTTTACCCTTCCAGAATATCCCACAAAATGTTGCGGTCTACGTTGTCGTAGGCTCCTGTAATGTCTAAAGAGGCCACATACAATGGTATGTTTTCTGCTTTTGATATTTCAATACACTGAGTAAGAACAAACAAGTTATCATCTAAACGCCTACCTATTCTGAAGCCATTGTGAAGCTCTCCCAAAATTCCTTTATTCGCGGCCCATACTTGAAGCTTTATATTGATTGCCTGCATTGCTAGCCTGTATATTACCGATGTAAGTGTCACCGGTCTATGCGAGTGAATTCTGTCTTTCTCCCCCCTACATTTATAAATGGACTTCATTCTACTTCGTCGCCAACTGTCTGGTATTCATCTATCTTTTAAAGCCTTTTCCCCTGCTTTCACCAGAGCTTCCTGACTTTTTGGTCCTAATTCATTTATCAGCCTAACGGGAACCTCGTCTAGCCCTGTGGCTGTGCGCTTAGGAATGTTTTCTTCCGCTTCTCTGCGACGTGACGCCACCTCGCAACGACAAAAAAAAGAAAGTTGAGCAAAGCGCGCATAATTTCAGTTTTTTAATTATTTGCCCCTGCAAACCTATGAAAAACACGATGTAGCTTACAATAAGGGGGTAGGACCGCGTGTCTACGTTTTCTTGTGCGTAGACAACCTTCCTGTCGGCTTTCCAAGAGTCTTTCTCAGCCGCCATCTTGTTTAGGCAGGAAAGTAGCCTGCATCGTTTTGACTTCGATAGTGTCTTCACGAAGCTGTCTACTTCGACGTCTTCGTGAGAATTGGAACGAGGCTTAAGATGGCCGCTGTCCGTGTAGCTAGTTAGTTAGTTAAATGGGTGTTTACTGGAGCAAAAGTGGCTACGGCTATGCTGCGCCAAACTTAAAATCCAGTTTATGAAGAAAAACGCTGTGTTAATAATCTATATTTTATGTAAAAATCCAGTGTCGGCTAGAAACTTACGACGTCAGATAATGGGACTAGCGAATCATCACCTAAAATTAGCGCAGGGTGTAAAGGTATGTGCAGTTGATATAATTTGTGCAAAAATGTTCGTCTGTGTGTTTCAATCGGCGTACAGGCGCCCAAATCTTTAACTGGCGTGCGCGAGCGGCGACTTTTCGATGTGTCAGCGCCGTGTGACGGGGCGAGGCTGGAAACAGTCTGAAGCTAAGCGCATGCGGACAAAGCCCGC
Organism: Dermacentor albipictus; assembly: GCF_038994185.2. Lineage (NCBI taxonomy): Eukaryota > Metazoa > Arthropoda > Arachnida > Ixodida > Ixodidae > Dermacentor > Dermacentor albipictus. The sequence continues at coordinate 1,687,979 of NW_027225575.1, read as the reverse complement.
TCAGCTGGGCCAATCGTCTGCTAGGCTGTTTCCAGCCTCGCCCCGTCATACGGCGCTGACGCCCGGAAAAGTCCCCGCTCGCGCACGCCAGTTAAAGATTTGGGCGCCTGTACATGTCAGTAATATGTGCATAACTGTTAGTGGCTCTTGACATTTCTCGCATGTTGGTCTGTCTTCATTCGTAAGTAAGTAATTGTGTGTGAGGTGTGTGTGCCGAATGCGTAGTCGGCATAAAACTACTCCGATGAACCGCTACTGATGATAGCATGACTTCCACTCGCCAACTATGGGTTTCGTGAGATGTAGCTTGTCGGCACAACGGTCCCATTCGCGCTGCCATTTTACCGTTAAGGCTTTTCTAATTGCATGGATGCTGTCTTTATATGGGAGTGTTGCGTCTGTAATGACTTTGTGCGCAGCCATCAATGCATATCTATCAGCTGCTTCGTTACCGGGTATCCCAACATGTCTTGGGACCCAGCAGAAACGAATTGACCTCCCGTATTCGTAAAAAGCCACCATATTTAAAATGTCTCCAATCAGGGGTTCACACTCAGATTTCCGATGTAGAGCCTTCAGTGTGCTTAAAGAATCTGTGTATATGACTGCATTTTTGTATTTATCAGCGATAATCTTTTTAACAACAACCCATATAGCGAAAACTTCGGCCGTAAAAACAGAGGCGTGTTATGGCAATCGAATACTTGTTTCCCAATTTTACGTTACGACCCCCACACCCACGTGTTCTTTCGTTTTAGAGCCATCAGTGTAGAATTCCATGCGATTTTGATATTTTTCCTGAAGAACACAAAATTCTTGTGTAATGTGTTCGCGTGGGGTGTCTGTCTTTCTTTAAGTGTGTCAATGTCCAGTCACATAACGGTTCAAAATCATGCCATTGGGGCAGACGCTGTGGCTTTCTGGCAACCTGGAGGACTTCGCAAGCAATGTCATAATCCCAAACATATTCCTCATATCGCAGGACAAGCGGTTTAATCATGTTCGGTTTATTTGTATAGTGTAGGAGTGAGTTGCATTGTGTGAGGATGTTGTAGTATATGTGTTGCGGTGATGACTTAATTCTGAGTATGTAAGAGAATGTGAGTACTGCTCTGCACTGCTGTAATGAGGGTTCATTAGACTCGACGTATAAACTTTGAATAGGTGAGGTTCTGTAGGCCGTGTAGCCGTATACGTAGCCGTCTACGGCGAGTATTGGAACGCAGCCAAGGTATGTCGGGGGGCCTACATGTTATTCTGTATGGGGAAGGAGAGAGAGGTAAAGGCAAAGGAAAGACAGGGTGAATAACCAGAGAATATCTCCGGTTGGCTACCCTGTACAGGGAAGGGGGAAAGGGACGCGATCGATGAGAAAAAAAAACAATACGAAAAGAAAAGAAAAACAAAGAATTGGGAAGGAGATCGCGAAGGAAGGACCTAGGAGGAGGAGGAACGCAGAGCTTTCAAGGAACTATAACGAACGACGATGTAGATATCACGACGACACACGATGATGACAACTTGAGTATTTTCGAAGTAAACTTGAGATTTGAAACGTGTAAAGCGCGCGTGTCGTCATTCGAAATACTCGTATAACATTCGTTCTCACTGTTATCTGCCTCTTAGTTTTTGTTTAGGAACTGAGAGGGGTGGGGGTGCGGGAGTAGGGCCTCTCTTGTTTGCGAATACTGCAGAACTGACGTTTATTTATTTATTTATTTGTTTGTCTCGGCGTCACAATGTCACAATGCGCTGCACAGAAGGCGGAATATAATGGGCGTTGGTAGCCTTATAATACCTTGGACCACACCTAGGTCAGCTGGTATAGCCCCCAGGCAAACGGAAATTGCGTAACGAGTGTCAATTTCTCCCCTGATGCTTGGTAGGCCAAACTCCGAGAGGAAAAAAAAAACTAAGAAAAAAATGACGTCTGCTTCCACGGCAACGGTTTTGTTGATGCGCGAGGTGGAAACGCCATCCCGCTTGTCGCCTGCTATGTGAGCTCGACGAGCACACGACTTTCTCTGAGGTCGCTGACGGACACCAAAGACGCTTGCATCAATTTTATCAGCTCGTTTTCCTCTTTCGGATTTTGTTTCAACACCCTTTGGCTTCTAATTTTCTGTTGTTGCTCACAAAATATGTGCAATGGATCTGCGTGAAAACTTATCTTTCCCTGTTCAAGATGCGTAAGCCAACATGCCCTGCCACGTGGTTACATTGTTCCGGCAAAACATAAACAGGCAGAAAATGTGGCTTATTCACTGACTTCATTAGCAACCTATCGCAGAGCAAGGCATTCAATACCACTACGATAGTGTACAGCTGATCATACCTACTACGATCATACATACGTAAGGCAGCTTCCTAGAATTTCTCATTCACAGAAAATTGCTTCAGAGGCCGTATGTTTATTTGCTGTCCGCAACACAACTCTATTAAAGCAATTTTTGTCGCGACAGTTGTTTCTGAATAATAAAAAGATTATCAATTGTCAGTATTAAAAATTAAATTATGGGGTTTTACGCGCCAAAACCACTTTCTGATTATGGGGCACGCAGTAGTGGAGGACACCGGAAATTTCGACCACCTGGGGTTCTTTAACGTGCACCTAAATCTAAGTACAGGGGTGTTCTCGCATTTCGTCCCCATCGAAATGCGGCCGCCGTGGCCGGGGTTCGACCCCGCGGCCTTGAGCTCAGCGGCCTAACACCATAGCCACTGAGCAACCACAGCGGGTCTTATCAGTATTTGTGTAGCCCTGAATTATGGACGACCGCACGACGCCAGCGCTCGTTTCTCCCCTGGCAGAACGATTTCATCTCCAACGGGTGTAGGTTTCCGCCGCCGCTCCCTTCACGATTGCGCCCGCGTTCAGTTCGCGCTGCGCGCGAAACGTCTCTTGTTTGCGACGGCGCCTCTTCGGATGACCGGAAATTATTATTGTGTTGTTAACTGTCACGACAGCAATGTAAACACGAAAGGGTTGATGCCACCAGTGAAATTCTGCCGATTCACAAGAAAGTGGTGCGAAAAAAAGCAGACGGCAGACATGGATTACTGCTGTGCGCCGAGCGAAGTAAACAACTGGCAAATGAAGCGAGCTCGTTCATTGATCACTCTTGAGTGTATGACGGTTTTTATATGTAACCCACATGAATTTAATAATTACTCGGTACATAATCCTTTTATTCATATAAAAACATTAAGTTGTTTGACGAGAGCTTGTCCTGTCTCCTTTCTCGTGTTTCGTTTGTGTGTGCGCTGCCCAAGAATGGATGGTGGTGGTGAAAAACGTTTATTGATGAGAAGGCCAAAAGTTCAAACATTAAAAAGCAGCGTTGTGGGCGGCCTTCAGGCAGCCGGTTGTGGCGTGCAGGCCATGCCTAGTCACGACGTCTTCCGCCCAGTTCACCCGCTGGAGTTGGATATCCGGCTCGGTGCTTGACAAAGCAGCCTCCCACTGCTGCGGACTGGTTAGGCGCCACGAGGCGGGGGGCAAGTGTACCGGGCAGGAGAATAGGTCGTGAGCGTAATCGGCGCGGGAGCCGTCACATAAGTGGCAAGCCGGCGAGGGCGTCCCGGGGTGGAAGAGGGCAAGATGTGCGGGAGTAAGATAGGTATGGGCCTGAAGGTGGCGCCATAAGTGTTGGTGGGGCTGGGAAACGGATTGGTGCGGAGGGGGGAAGGTGAGACGAGAGAGGCGATAGTGCAGCGTGATATCGCGGTACGTGAGGAGCGCGTCGCGCGTATCCATTTCCAGCGGGGGCGGGCTTGCTCAGTCAGTCGAATATCGAGCGATGGAATTGGCCGCCTCGTTATCAAGATGAGGCGAGAGGGAACGGTATCGGAACGCAAGATTACGATGGCCGGGTGTGCCACCGGTCCAACAGCGTAGTTGGAGACCGCAGGTTTGGAGTCGCTGAAGATGTACTTCGCGGAGGTTTGCGTGATGGCAAGGGCAATAGCTGCCTCCTCGGCCTCGACAGAGGTAGAAGTGTAGACTGAGGCAGTAGGAGTGGGTTGGAGAGAATTGTCAGTGATGGCAAGGGCATCTGCTGCGTAGCGGCAGTACGGGGCAGCATCTACGTAAGCCACGGCGGCCTGCCGTTCGTACTGACGCCAGAGCGCGGAGGCTCGCGCTGCTCTACGGGAGGGGTGGTGTTCGGGATGTATATTTTTAGGGAGGGGAGTAACGGTTAGGAGGGGGAAGACATGGGAAGGGATGGCCAGTGATGTGGGAAGAGGAATAAGAGGGGAGAGATTAAGGGTGGAGAGAAGTGCGCGACCAGGGCGGGTGCGGGAGAGACGGAGGAGCTGGGCCGTGTGATGGGCCTCCGTCAGCTCCGTCAGGGAGTTGTGGACGCCCATCGACAGCAACCGAGCCGTCGACGTAGATGTGGGAAGGGACAGGGCTGACTTATGTGCGTGGCGAATGAGGCTGTTGAATTTGTCTTCCTCGGTACGAGAAAGGTGGAGATACAGATGAGAGTAAATGAAGCGGCTGAGAACAAAGGCTTGGGCCAGGCGGCGGGATCGTGTTCGCGCATGCCGTGGTGGCGGTTTCAATGCGGCGCATGAGGCGAACAGTGTGGTGTACAGTGTTTGTGAGTCGAGTGATGAGGGTGGTGTGCTTGCCATTGGACTGAAGACAGAGTCCGATCACGCGGAGGGTAGAGACGAGAGGAATGGGTGTGCCGTCAAGGTAGACGGTGAGTGGAGAAGGCGACAGGGGGGCCATCCTCCCAGGCCGAAGGAGCAGAAGCTCCTATTTGGTCGGGGAGCAACTCAACCCGATGGCCCGTGCGTGAGTCGCTACCGCGTCCACACCTGCCTGTAGAGTGGTCTCCATGTCGCCAAGATTGCCGTTGGTCACCCAGCGGGTTGTGTCATCGGTGTAGAAAGCATGAGACCGAGCTGGGATAGCTCGTAGAGCACGTGCCAGCGGGAAGAGGGTGATGTTGAACAGAAGAGGGGACAAGACATAGCCATGGGGGGTACCCTTGTTGCCAAGGGAGAAGGAACGAGAAGAAAGTGGGCCGTATGAGATTTCGGCTGTGTGGTGGGCGAGGAACGCGGGGACGTAAGCATGGACACGGGGTCCGACATGGAGGGAGGAGAGAGCGTCCAGGATGGCGGTGTGCATGGTGCACATTGTCGAATGCTTTAGTAAGGTCCAGCGCCAGGATAGCTCGAGTGCGTTTGTGATGGGAGGGGTGTAGGACATCCTCGGAAAGTTGGAGCATGACATCCCGGGTGGACAGCTGGGGACGAAAACCGAAAATGGAGTCCGGATAAAGGTCATGATCATCCAGATAGGTCTGGAGGCGGGCCGGGATGACATGCTCGAACAGCTTGCCGAGACAGGAGGTGAGAGATGAGGCGGAGTTGTTCGAGGGCAATAGGTTTGCCGGGTTTGGGGATGAATGAGACACGTGCATGGGTCCAGGAGGATGGAAGAGTGCCAACCTGCCAATGTGTATTGAGTAGATCAGCAAGGACTTCGAGGGAGGGGATGTCTAGGTAGCAGAGTACCTTGTTAGTGATGCGGTCCGCTCCCTGGGCCGAGGTGGTACGGAGTGTGAGTAGCACCGCACGAACATCGCCCACGGAGACGTCCGCATCAAGGTCAGGGTTTGGGGAGCCGGAGTAGGTGGGAAGCGGAGTAGGTGGGTCGGTGCAGATGCAATGGTCCCGGAGGGCCGCCAGGAAGTCAGTATCGGTGAGTGGGGAGGAATGAAGGAGATGGGAGATATCCCTGCGCTGGGAAGCTTTAGTGTGTGTAGGGTCTAGCAGCACCCTGAGAAACGACCACGTGTTGCGGAGGCCCAGGTTGCCTGCCATGTGGTCGCAGGTCTGGCCCCACTGTTGTCTAACGAGAGAGGCGCAGTGCTCCTCCATGTCCAACGCGAGTCGGGCCAAACGGGGGCGCAGGCGGCCTAGGCAGAGGCTGGAAGGAGACGGAGCGGTGGCGGCTGGTAGACTGGGCACCACGGGAGACAGAGTGGCGGCGGGGGCGGGAAGGCCGGGAGGTCTTGAGGATGGGCACGGTGGGTGGCGCTGGTGGGAGAGGCTGGTGCTTGGAGGTGGCCGGGGGCGATGACGGGCTGTTCCGCTCGAACCGGAGCACGCACGGGTGCGAGCCCGTGACGTGGGCTCCCTTGCACGGTGTGGCAGCGGTCCCGTGGCAGCGGTAGACCCCGCAGTTGAAGACGATGGTGGAGGGAAGAGTAGAAGCGCCGACGAAAGTGATGAGGATGGACTGGGAGCGCCCCATCTGGCATGCGTCAGCGATGGCGTAGGGGGTGTTCACGTTCATTGACTGGAGGTCTTGGACGATCTCGCCCTGGGTTTGGGAGCCCACTGCGTTGTGTATGATGCCGCGGAGGGCATTGTCGGGTGCGGCCATGTAGGCACGCAGGGAGTAAGATATGGCACCCAGGTGGAGTTCCGAGACCCGGAGGTAGACGCGAGCGCGTGGCTCAGATGGGGTGCTTACAGTAAGGGAGTTGTACGGATTTATCCGTACACGGTCGGTGGTGCGTGCGGTGGCGTAGTCGATGGTGGCATGAGTGCAAAGGATTTGGAGCAGGGCTTCGTTAGTGGTTGTGCGGAGGTCAAGCCCTTCTCCCGGTCTGTAGATGATCTTGAAGTCCTCCGCTGGGAGGCGAGGTAGGGGAGCGTGACGACGGAGAGTGGTAGTGCAGGCAGTCTTGGATGGTGGCGAGGCAGGCGGTGGCGAGACGATGGGCTGGTGGGCCGCGGCTGCACGGTGTGCTTTCACGGCACGGACCCAGCGTGAGTCAGCTTCAAGCTCGGCAGGGCTGATGGAGGTGTCTGCGACTTGGTATTCCATGTGAGCGTGTGAGCTGTATCGACGTAGGCGGCGAAATCGGGCGGCGTCGACAGTAGGCGTTGCGCGGAACGCAGCTCCCGCGTAGGCAGAGTCCGCTTCAAAAAGGCGGTCGGTGGAAAACGGCGGGAAGGCCGCTTCCCATATGACTCCCTACGATAGCGGCCCGGGCAAGGGCGGTCGGTGAAGGTCGCGTCGTCTCGGTGGTTACGGAGCGCGCTGACAACACGTCTGTTCACTTCGGCTGACTCGTTGTTTCTCCGCCCAAGAATGGAAACCACTTCTGTTGTATGCGCTAGCAGTGGCCCAAGTTCACGCGTGCCGAGAAATTCAATATGTGCCCGATGCATTGAACATGACCGGAGTTCATTCCCGCATCACCACTGCACCGATCGATCGACTTACTGGACGATACACGCCCGCGTCTTGGTCGCGCCGGCATTGCTGAAGCAGGAATGATTACTAATACTTTCAACTTCCGTCTCTTGAGCACTGTTAAAAAATGGCCAAGCTGTCTACATTGCTGCCTCTATTCCATATTGCAGGGGACGTACTAGTTAAAGTTCTATGCGCATGTCGTACTTGTGCTATGCAGTGTTATGATTGGGGGCTCAATCCCATCGCTCGTGATCCGTTGTCAAGATTGGAGTCGGGCATGAATTAGAAGGTAGCTGGCCCATGTCGTCGTCCAACTTATCCACGCTGAGGACATTGAAGAAGGGAAGGACTGCTTCTCATCGAGAACGAGGAATATGAGTTTATTTACAGTATTTATATCAGTCTAACATGACTGTTTGAGAAAGTACTTCAGTCTAACATGACTGCTTGAGAGAGGGGGACCTGAGCAGCCGCACAACAGCGGTTTTTGAACACTCGGTCCTCTCCCGATACAAGGTGATGCGAATGTTCGTTTAGCCATCGCAAACTAACCGCCTCTCCGGGGCACGGTTTACACACACACACGCATACACACAGGGGCGATGGTCCGGAGCCGCCGTCAGAGGGGCTTTGTAGAACTCGGGAGCCGTTCCGGGTAGCGCGTTGTCTTGCGTCTTGGCCGGTGCGTGGGAAGGAGTGTCCGTCGGCGTCCCCGCGGCAGCTCCCCCGCCGGTAGGAGATCAGGTCCGCTTTGTCGTGTTGCGCACAAAGCCTGCTTCGTCGAACTGCTTCAGTCACAACGCATCCTAGCTGAAGCGACGGAGAGTGGAGGATGCGCGTATTGATATCGACACAAAGTCGACTTAGTCACGCCGTGGCTAGAGGTTGGCGGCGATGCTCCCGGGATGTTGCCTCCACAGTCGCAACGGGTTGGCAAAACTTCACACTGCAGCTGGCCATTCTTAAAGGGACACTAAAGGTTACTATTAAGTCAACGTGGACTGTTGAAATACCATCAGAGAAACCTCGAAACGCTTGTTTCGTGCGAAGGAGAGACTTATTTTAAGAGAAAATGCGTTCTGAAGCGTCCACGTACCTCTAGCGCAGTTCAAATCGCCGCCCTCCGATCGAGGAGTACTGACATCATGGTCTCATAGTGACGTTGCGCCATCGGTGAGTAGAACGGCGTCCGCAGACGGCGCTACGGCTTTTCTGCGCAAAACGCAAACGCGCGGCCAGAAACAGAGCCAAGACAGAGCCGACAGCAGAGCGAAAGCGGGAGTATGGTGGCTAGCGGAAGGAGAAACGAATTACGTCCCACGGCACACGGATAGTCCGTTTTCGTTAAACTATAGGCTGCGGCGAGCTCGCAGCGTGGTCGGCGTGGTCTGTGAGCCTTTTCGCACTCGCGACAGGGCATAAAAAAGTGCGAATCGACGCGAAACTCGGCCTAGAAACGTGCTTCGCCACAACCAAGCTGGCGTGACCCAGATGTTGTTTCCCGCACCGCCACCAGGCGCCGCTACTATACCTCAAACTCCAGCGCAAGACGCCCATAAGCTGGTACTTCATTCTATGACGCAAACTTCGACGCTCGTCACAATGGACCCTGACACCGACAGATTGGCTCGCGATGGTGGGCTCAACTTCAGCGATTTGAGCACCGACGAGCGCGACCTGCTGCTGAGGGCTCGCACTGCCGGCGTCGTTGCGTACTACGACGGCGGCCTAGACACCGGCTCTCCGGAGCGGGAAAGCAACGAGGGCTTCCCACGACATCACATGGACGTGGCATTCTCGCTGCTTGTTTCAAATGAAAGTTTCGCGAGCCAGCAGAACCCTCACAGCACGACGCGATAACGAAAGTACTGAAACTCCAAAGCGTGCGCGGCGCAGAGTCGAGTGCGCAGAGTCGAGCGAAAACGAAACCTTTCGAACACCCATATTACTGAAGGGCAACGTCAAAATTTCATTTTTTCTTAGAATCGAATAGACGTAGACAAGCAGCATTTTTTTTGTCTTATAATCGAATGAAATGATATTTTTAATACGAGTAGTTGAGTATTTAGTAACACAAATTATGAGGAGTCCTTTCGTCATCGGGCTAGTACCGGAATGTCGCTGGGGGGTCTCAAATCGTGTCATGCATTTACCTCAATTTCTCGGTTACTAAAGCTCTGTTCGCGATAAAATTGACGCATTAGACGTTCTAGAACATTGCTCTACCACTTTAACTTGAGTTTCTGGTAACCTTTAGTGTCCCTTTAATATAGCAGCGATATATTTTCCTTATTTCCGCACGGTGTCGATGGAAGTCCGTTGTCTCCAGAGACAACACGGATTTGTAGCAAACGTATTGTGAGAAACTGCAAAAATGACTTTAGCTCGTATGTGCCTTATGTATGTGCCACATCGTATGCGCTGACGATTTTTCGGGCGGCATATACGATATCGTTTCCAATTACCTGCTCAGCGTCACTTACATGGTTAAGCAGACGCTGCCCTTTCGCCGCATTGCAGCGATAAAAATAATCGTCAAGCGTACAGATCTTCTTAAAGGCAAATAGAAGCGTGTGCAGTCTGTTTCACACTTAGGGGAAAACTCGGAACGTATTGCAACGCGATGCGGCGAGCAGTTGGAGTCGTGTGGTGGCAGCAGCTCGAGCAGGCGCAGACGCTCGAGGGGCGGAGTCGCGATCTGCGTTGTCTGCTACTGCGGCGCGCGCTGGCCGCATTGTCGGGAACCAAGGGCCGTGCACCGATTTCATCGCTACTGCGGGAACTGAGCTGATATTCTTTACTAAACGTGGCGCGTCGCCAAACTCTGAGCCTTCATTGGCGATAATGGAGTTCCACAAACCTCTTTTGACAGCATGCTTCGTTTGTTCTTTCGAAAGGCCAGGGTACTGAGCGCTTGCACGTATATTTCTTCACTGTGTGTGCTACCGTAATAAGCAGTGACAAGACGCACCAAGACGTGCGCGCAACGTGCTGAGTCTTTGTTTATTTATTTATTTATTTAAAAATACCTTACAGGCCTCAAAGTGAGGCATTGAGTAAGGGGGGCAGTACATAGAAAATACATTGAATACAAGGCAAATCTATAAACCGTATCTGTTTTCAACCTACAACCAAAGTACAACTGAGATGAAAAAAAATTATTTAGATCACGATTCACTAGGGAAAACAAGAAACATAAAAAACATAATATAATAACAAGGAATAAATCATACAGATTTTTCAGTGAAGTCGTGTAATTAATAACAACAGTAATGATGAAAAACAATGACAGAAAAGTTACGGACGCGACATTCCAACGAAACGGTAAACATAGCGACATAACAGCAATAATGCGAAAATAAGCTGTAAATATAGTGCAAGTATAGAAAGCATTGTGCGACAAACGTAAAACTTCACTTTTCGTTAGTCATGTATTCAGTCAAGGCATCACGGAATGAATCGTAGTTAGATTGGCTTGCAATGCTGTCAGGGAGCGAATTCCATATTCTGATAGCACGAGGAAGAGCAGAGCAATGGAATGCCTTTGTAGACCCGTAAAGGCGGGCATAGCTGAAATGATTATGAAGCCTATGTGACGTGGAGTAGGGTCGTTTCAAGCATGCGGGTGTTCGAGTGGAGTGAAGGAATTTGTGGAACAGTGTTAAAAGGGCAATGTCTCGGCGAGTGCTCAAGGATTGTAATGAAAGTTTAAGTTTTATTTGTGTAACACTAGACTGGTAGCTGTAATCGTTTATGATGAAGCGGCTTGCTCTATTCTGGATCCGTTCTAGCGATTCAATTAGGTATTTCTGGTGAGGGGACCAAATGGGAGATGCATACTCGAGCTTGGGACGAACGAGAGTTAGGTAGGCTAGCTTGCGAACATTTGAAGGAACATTTCTTAAGTTGCGTCGCAAGTACCCCAACGATTGGGAGGCATTAGCTGAAATGGACGTGATATGGTCTGTCCAAGAAAGATTTGATGTGAATAGAACCCCTAGATACTTATATTGTGTAGCTGTTGTAACAGTGTAATTGTTAATATGGTAGGGATACTGTGAGGTTGCCGACTTCCGGGTAAAAGACATTACTTTGCATTTTGTGGTATTTAATGTCATTAGCCATTTATTGCACCAGTTATTGATTTGTTGAAGGTCTTGCTGAAGAATGAGATGATCATCTGAGTTTTTAATTGGGCGATAAATTATGCAGTCGTCGGCGAATATTCTGATGGTGGAGGACAAATTTTGAGGTAAGTCGTTAATAAATATTAGAAAAAGCAAGGGACCGAGGACGCTACCCTGTGGTACACCAGAAGAAACGTCTGTTACGGAGGAAGAGTAGTTATTTGCAATAGTAAACTGCTGACGATTAGACAGGAAATTTCGGAGCCATGACAAGGTCAGACAGTCTAATTTAAGTGCGGAGAGTTTTGATATTAGGCGACAATGTGCCACACGGTCGAATGCCTTCGAAAAATCAAGGAACAAGCAATCAATTTGTAAGTTATAATTTAAGTTAGTGTGTAGGTCTGTTGTAAATTCAAATAATTGTGTATCGCACGAGAGGCCCTTCCTAAAGCCATGCTGATTATGAAAAAGAAAGTTGTTAGTCTCAAGATGTCTGTAAATATGCGAAGCGATAATGTGTTCAAGCAACTTGCAGGGAATGCATGTCAATGAAATGGGACGATAATTCTCACAGGAGTTCCTGTTGCCATCTTTAAATACAGGCATAACTTTCGCCATCTTCCAATCTGCGGGAAGGTGGCCTGTCGCAAGTGATTGTCTGAATATGTAAAAAAGAATTTTGCTAGATATTTCTACGGTATTCTTTAAAATCTTTGAGTTAATACCATCTATGCCACATGAAGAAGACATTTTAAGGTTATTTATGAGAGAAGAGAGGCCCTCCAAAGTGACTTCAATAGGTTCCATGTATTGGTAGCCTAATTCTGAAACAAAAGGTATATTTGAAGTGTTCTCTTGTGTAAATACAGAGCTGAAGAATGAATTAAAAACCTCCGAACATTCACTGGCTGGAATAGAAATATTGCTGCTGTTATGTAATGACAATTCATCTGATTCGTTGTTAGGCTTTATTATTTTCCAAAACTTGGCAGGATTGTTCTTAAGCAGCTCAGGAAGATCATTAGAAAAATATTTATCTTTAGCTTCGCCTAAAGCTGAGCAGTACGATTTCAGGTACGTTTTGTAATTCTGCCACGCTGCTGATGTGCGATCTCGATTAGCGATATTATACAAGCGTTTCTTCTTGTTCCTCATGCGATGAAGCTTTTTAGTAAACCAAGGGTGCAACTTATCGTTAGTTATATTAACGAGTGGAACATACTTGTCTACTAATGCGCACAGTGTATTTTTAAACATGAGCCAGTTTTCTTCAACGGATCTATCGTAAAATGATGGCCACATTGTGTTTTCGAAGAAAGTTTCAAATTCTGAGATTATTGTTTTATAATTGCCTTTATTGTAATCACGAATTTGTTTTGTCGTTTTGCCCGTAACCGGTGGCGTTGTGTTTATCGTTATTTGGAGCAAATGGTGGTCGCTGAAACCATCCAAATATTCTATGTGACCTATTGTTTCAGGTGCTGTACTAAGAATGAGGTCTAGAACATTGGCACCACGTGTGGGTTTCGTGACAGCTTGAAATAGATTAAAGTCTAACGACAAGTTGATGAATTCAGACGATATATGACAAGGAGATGATAAATTCGTCCAATCGATTAGTGGATAATTGAAATCCCCAAGAAGATAAATTAAATCAGCCGGGAAGAGTTCAATGGCTTTGTTGATTGTGTCGCGGAGAGCATTAATGAAAGAATTGTTAGAATCTGGTGCACGGTAACAATTACCTATTAGTATTCTAGAAGATGACATCGTGCAGGCCACCCAAACAATCTCGAGATCAGAATTAGTGTTGACTAAAAATGACGTAATGGTTTTCTTTACACCAATCAAGACACCACCTCCTCTTTTAATAGTGCGGTCACACCTATATATGTCGTACATGTTTGAAGATGAAAAGATTTCATTATTTGTTATTGCAGAATGCAGCCATGTCTCTGTGAAAGCGATAATGTCCGATTTGCTGTCTTCCAAGAAGGACGAGATGACATCGCGCTTTGATAATATGCTTCGTATGTTGGCGTACGATAATGATAGCGAGGGTGAAGTCGGGGTTAGCTTTAGTACTTCGTGACTCTGTGCGCATGCTCCAAACCGTAGCTATCTATTCAGCGGGACAACTGCACTTGCAGAACCATCGTAGATATAAGTTCTCGATTCAATACGCAGCTTGTCCACTGAAAGCCTTATTCTGGGTTTTCGCAAATTCAATTAGCTTTTGTCTAGCACGTCGAGTTTCCGGTGAAAAATCTTCGCGAATGGAATATGACGTTCCCTTCAGTTTGTGTGCCGAAGAGAGAATGCGATCTTTGTCCTTAAAGACGGTCAGCTTGGCTATGATTGGTCTCCGTTTGTTCTCGCAGTATCTTCCCAACCGATGCACCCGCTCAAATTGTTGTTCACTTATTTTGATGCCCAGCTTATCCCCACAGAAGTCAATTATTTTTTGCTCCGACTTTATCCAGTCTTCTCTAGGGTTATCTTCCAAACCGAAGAAAAGCAGATTCGAGCGTCGCAGCCTATTCTCGGAGTCATTACAGCGTGCCTTAATAACCGCCACCTGCTCAGACACCACGCGTACGGCGTCGGAATCTGTCCCAGCTTTAATTGTGCAATTTAACTCCACTGCCTTTTCCAAAGACACAATCTTATCACTTAAGATTTTAATTTTGTCGTCAGCTTCCACTTGCTTCTCCCTGGCAGACTTCAAATCGGCTATCAGGGAAGCTTGACACTCTTCAAGCCGGCGGATAGCATCTATAGCTTGGGCAAGTGAATCTGCTTCACCTTTTGTCATAGGGCCAGGATTAGATTCTATATCTCCCGAAAGCAACAGCAAAATAGCAGACAAGGAACGAAATTTGCAAGTAAACAGAGCCATCAAAAACTTCAATTTTTCAACAGACTGTGGTGGGCACGACACCGCCAACAAAGAGTAATTACTACTTCTAAAGCAATGCGCAGCTTTCAGGTAACTAACCTGTAATAATAACCAGCGTGAGTGCGACATCTTGGATGCGATGTCGTGCCCGAAGTGGGAGCCAGCCAGCTGTCCTTTATATCCTGCCTCGGCCGCCGTGAACGCACGTGTAATCCCAGGTTGCCAGGTGGACCACTTGGATTCATCTGTAACTGGTGGGTGATGTGCTGAAGTTAGCAATCGTCGATGCGGATTGGCAGGCGGTAGCAGCAGGTCGGCACGCGGTTGTCGATCCGGGCGAAGACGCATGGACGATACCATGAGCGTTATCGTAGCCTGTAATAATAACCAGCGTGAGTGCGACATCTTGGATGCGATGTCGTGCCCCTCGAAGTGAAACGAAAGTGACTCGAAAGTGAAACGAAGCACTCAACAATGATAACCATTGGGGTCGAACACGATGAAATAAACGAATACGAAAAAAGGATTGTTTTAGGTTCAGACAATGAGCTGGAAGTGATTTTTCTCGACAATCATTCGCTACACCAGACAGACCCTGCCCGCTGGCGGTGAATTGGACACGTCACGCCGGGAACTTCAGTTAGTATCTCGTCATGTCCCCAGCGGCAGCGATGACAGCGCCCATCCTGGAAGGCAGTGAAGTGTAGAATGACTTGATCAGGGATCTGTTCATTCGCAGCACGTCTCAGTCGCTGACGATGGTGGATCGAAGCCTATCCTCGGGCGACTGATAGAGGGGTGGTGCGGCAGCGATACTTTCAACGAGCCCCAGACATTTTAAATGATGTTGTCGCCCGGGGATTGAGGCGGCCACTCCAAGAGAGTGACTGCGCGCTCTTCCTGCAGTTTTTGCACAACACGAGCAGTGTGGATCGGCGACCTATCACGTTAGAATATATAGTCGCCTTACAGAAACGGGCCGTCAAGAATGTATGGAATCAGTACGTCGTCTAAGACTGCCCTGCAGCGATGAACTCACTTTCGAGGCGTATCAGTGGGCGTCGCACGACGCTTAGTAAAAAATACCGTCTCATTTTACGCAGTAACGATGAGATCGGCGCCCTGCAACTGACAGTGGGCTTCTTCGATTTTCCACTTCTGGCTACCCGCGGGCTGTCAGAGCCAGCCAGAGCGTCTTCGTTTTTCTCGGGTTGCTCCGCCCACCGCGCTACGCACTTCCGCCGGGCGTTCGTTTTGATCGCGCTGGACGGTTCTGGCTACCCGCGGGCTGCCAGAACCTGCCAGGGCGATTTTGGTCGAGCTGCTCTCTGGAAGTTCTCTGGCTAGCAGATGACTAAAAGAGGCGATGGGGGCTCGCCGCCATCTTTACGGGGACTTCACGGATTGCAACGCGGGCTCTTGAGGACTTAAATTTACCTCGCTCAGCCAACTGTCTACGGTCATCTTCGGATTTCCTTACTTCTAGCGTTATCTTTTTAGGTGCTAACGCTCCGTTCCGCATCGCGAAGCTGTGTGATACGAACCGTGGTGAACCGTTTGAAGCGTGTGTGTGTGTGTGTGTGTGTGTGTGTGTGTGTGTGTGTGTGTGTGCGTGTGCGTGTGCGTGTGTGTGTCCTGATTGCTTCTTCGCGGCGGTGAACAGCGCGCCGCGCTCTCATGCGTGCGTGATATCTGCATCGTGTTCCACGCAAGCTGTAGACGCTCATTCACACATTGCGGTACATTTTGGGTTTGTCTTTCTCTCGTGGCGTTCCTTTTCACATATTTCGCGTATGTATATCTCTCCTTTCTCAGCAGTTAGCGAAGGCTTTGCAGTTAGCCCGTGTTCGCTCCGTCTCTCCGTTGTATGCTTAGGTGGCAGCTCGAAACCGATATGTGTTCGAACTGCAGGCCGTTGATCTAAGAATACACTGATTGCACTCGGTACATTTTGACACACGTAGATTGGCTTATTGCTCTCATGATTGCAACCAATGTTGTTTTTCGTGTGAAACATTTCGCTGGTCACAGGCGACGTGCATTTCCACGCGCCAGCCGCGTCCTCAGCTCCTTAAATGAGAAGCACCATCAGCCACAACAAACTTTCTGAAATCGAAGCCCAAGCAGGTCGGCGCGAAATTTTATGCGTATGAGACGTACCCGATAACCTGCTTTTTCATGTCTTATGATGACACAACGCCAACTCATCAATGTCGCCGGTGGGAGACGTGATCGCTGCGAGCAGGGATCCTCCAGCTATCGCTTTCGAGTATACAATCACGATTCCGCGTCTTGTCATCCGCCTCGTCGGAGGCCATCTGTTGCGCTGCGCAAGGCGAGGTTGGCCGAGTACGCGTCCTGCGCCGAGTCGCGCGAAATCGCTCGACAGTGATCGTATTCCTGAATGCAACTATATATTTTCAAGCTGGCAACGCATAAATGGGCCGACTACGCCGAGCGCGCGTCGGCCTCGACGGGCGCTGCCATGCTGGTAGCATGTTTACGTTTGGCCAGCTGTACCGGCGTTTGATTTTGCAAACTTCGGGCAGGTTCGGGTTGTCTTGGGATCCCAGCCCACGTGACTTATTGTCAGAACCGGAACTAGCTGGCTGCCGTCTGGCTCCCAGCGGGCTGCCAGAACTCCGAAAATTGAAGAGGCCCAGTAGAAGGTTTCCCGACAATGCGGCCAGCGCGCGCCGCCGTAGCAGATGACGCCGTTCAAGATCCCGCCCCTCGAGCACCTGCGTGAGCTGCTGCCGCCGCCTGACTCACAAAGAACACTGGCAGCTAGACACGACACAGTGTACGTAGACGCCGCTGCCTACACTGAGGACAGAAACCACAAAAAAAGCGAAGTCACAACGGTGATCAACTCGGACCTAAAAGAAATCACCAGTGCATCAATTCGGAACTGTACGGTAGTTGAGGCCTAAGAGGCAGCCGTGGCTCTAGCGGCAGCGGAGGGCTACCGATCCAACAGGTCCTTAACCATACTCACAGACTCACAAGCAGCATGCCGCAACTTCTTAAACAGCAGAATCAGCCACTGCGCGCTCCGCATCCTCCGCTCAAGTGACAAAACCGTCAACAACCAGGCCAAACACACGATAGTTTGGGTGCCGGGACATACCGACATCACGGGAAATCAGGAGGCGGATAGGATAGCTCGAGGGCACGCAACAAACCGAGCATCCAACAATCCCGACCCCGCTGAGGAACCCAAGCCGGTAGCCCAAAGTTATTCAGAGATACTAAACTACTACAGAGGCATCAGAAGAAAATACCCGCCCCCTCAAAAACAACTAAATAGAGAAGACGCCGTAGCATGGCGACAGCTACAAACGGGAACATTCCCGTGCCTAAACATGCTAAGCAAGATCTACCCCACGCAGTACGAGAGCAAGTGCCCATGGTGTGGAGACAAACCAACCCTATACCATACCACATGGGCTTGCCAGAAAACGGATGGGCTAGCCATTATAAAAAACCCGAGTGCGGAACAGTGGGAGAGGATGCTATCCAGCGACATCCTGAAAGTCCAACAAGGACTAGTAAGGCGTGCACGCAGGGCAGCTACCCTCAGCGGAGCCCTGGACTAGGGGAACCAACCCTGGAAAGGAGATGGAAGACACCATCTGAAGCCGCAAAAATCACTGCAAAATAGAGCAAATAAACATTTTTCATCATCATCATCATCATCATCATCATCATCATCAAGCGCTCACCGCATCGCGATGCAATGCGCTCCGAGTTTTCCCCTAAATGTGAAACATACTGCACATCGCCCTTCGAATGAAATGTCCACACGCGGCACGAAACGTGCCCAAACACGCGCAGTGCAGGAGGCAATCAAGGCGGTGCGAACGAGAGGTGGGAGAGGAGTACCATAGAATAAAGAACAAACTTAGAGAAGGGAAACTGTACCTTTCGCAGTGGTTCGAAAATAAGCAGCGGCAGCGCATGGAACTTACCTAGGTGGACGCCAGATGACGTTGCTCAATCCGGAAGCGGAAGTACACTTTTTTTTAGAGCAAAATCCAATATGGTCGTTTTTCACGGTCGTGTACGCTGGTACGCGCCGTGCTTGTCCTGCCGGCTATGCGGCATGCCTCAATGCCTTCGCTACCGCGTAGCTGGTGCGTTCTAATTGCCAAGAGCCTCTGCTGACGCCCATACAAACAAGCCACAAGTGAGTGAACAGAACATGCGACTTTATTGGCAGAAGAGAAGCAGTGTACATTCTCGTGCAATAGCAGAAATAAAATTTGCATGTCGAGATACGCTGGAATCATTGACGCGAGCTCGTAAAGGGCTCACCATCGTCGTCGCACGTGGTGGTCAGGTAACGAGCGACAACCAGCAGCGGAAACAGATTCGACAGTGCGCCACCTGTTTGCAGCGACAGTCGCCGTTAAAAATGCCCAAATTGCATTGCGAAGCAATTGGGTGACGCAGGCATCTGCTGCCGCAGCCTACACAGCGACATGGACTACCCATCATTTTAGCATTAACTCCTTTCCAACCTGCACGTTTCTTTTCTTTCGGAGGCCACTAATGTGTGGCTCACACTTGGTGTCCCACATTGTCTTATATGGACAAGTCGCTGTTGTGGGCATCACCTTCATCAGTCACTTCTGCGGGCCTTTCCACCCAGCTTCATACATCTCCGACCATGTAAGCACGTGTGCTGTTCTCTGTTCATGCCTAATCGCGGCCGAGAAAGGCCAGAGGCACAATTTGTCCATGGCTGCAGCAGGAGAGGGCGAATGGGGAGCATGAATCACGGTGCAGGAAAATTGGTAGTCTTATGTCGCTGTGCAGGCTGCAGGAGTGAATGCTTACTTCTAGAGACTGCTTCCCGATGCAACTGACTAGGCCGCCACAGTCGAGAAGCATAACATGGCGACCATAACCGAGTAACATAACATCGAAATTAAACAGCAATCAATCACCACATAAGGTTCAGACAATACATTATACAGTGGCTATGAACCATATGGCAACAGTGAGCATTCACATACACGGGTCTCTTACGGTACTTTCAGCCGCCCACCTACAGGCGTAATGCTTGCCTTCGTCACATGTGGTGGTCTAGTAACGAGCGACAACCAGCAGCGGAAAGAAATTGGACAGTGTGTCACCTGTTTGCAGCAACAGTCGCCGTTAAAAATGCCCAAATTGCATTGCGAAGCAGTCTGGTGACGCAGGCATCTGCTGCCACAGCCTACACAGTGACATGGACTACCCATCATTTTAGCATTGACTCCTTTCCAACCTGCATATTTCTTTTCTTTCGGAGGCCACTAATGTGTGGCTCACACTTGGTGTCCCACATTATCTCAATATAGCGAAGTCGCTTTCGTGGGCATCAGCTTCATCAGCCACTTTTGCGGGCCTTTCCACCACATTTCATGCACGTCCGACCATGTAAGCACGTATTCTGGTCTCCGTTCGTGCTTAATCGCAGCAGAGAAAGGCCAGAGGCACAATTTGCCCATGGCTGCAGCAGGAAAGGGTGAACGGGGAGCACAAATCACGGTGTGTGTAAATTGGGAGTCTATGTCTCTGTGCAGACTGCAGGAGCAAATGCTTACTTCGAGAGACTGCTTCCCAGTGCAACCGACCAGGCCGCAACATTAGAAAAACATAACACTGCAACCGTAACCAACTGACATAACAGCAAAATTAAACAGCAATCAGTCACCGCATGAGGTTCAGACAATACATTATACATTGGCGACGAACCATCTCACAGGCATAATGCTTGCCTTTGTCGTATGCGGTGGTCTAGTAACGTGCGACAACCAGTGGTACTAACAGATTGGACAGGGCCTCGCACCTGTTTGAACCAACAGTTGTCGTTGAAGATGAGCAACTTCCATTGCGAAGCAATCAGGTGACGCAGGCATCTTCTGCCGCAACCAACACAGTGACATGGACTACCCGGGATTTTAGCGTTAACTCCTTGCCAACCTGCACATTTATTTTCTTTCGAGGGCCGCTAATGTGTGGCTCACACTTTCTGTCCCACTTTGTCTCAATGTGGACAAGTCGCTTTTGTGGGCAACACCTTCGGCAGCCATTTTTGCGGGCCTTTCCACCCATATGGCTATCAACTTCATACACTTCGAACCATGTAAGCCCATATGCTGGTCTCCGTTTTGAGCAAATCATGGCCAAGGTAGGCCAAAAGCACAATTTGCCCATGGCTGCTGCAGGCAAGAATGAACGGGGAGCACCATTTACGGTGTGTGTATACTCGGAGTCTATGCCGCTTTGCGGACTGCAGGAGCAAATGCCTACCTTGAGGGACTGCTTACCAGTGCAACTGACCAGGCACCCACATCCGAGAAACGTAACACAGTTACCACAACCAAGTGGGGCAGCAAAACCAGATTCTGCTATCAATCACTTCAGTGTAGCTTGCGCAAAGACCCAGGCTATCGAGGAAGAAGGCTAAAAACATGAAGAAAACTAAAATGGTGCATAGCACATGGTGCATAGGTTAATGCAAGACACA
Source organism: Dermacentor albipictus (assembly GCF_038994185.2). NCBI lineage: Eukaryota > Metazoa > Arthropoda > Arachnida > Ixodida > Ixodidae > Dermacentor > Dermacentor albipictus. The sequence goes on along the minus strand of NW_027225575.1, from coordinate 1,667,199 downwards.
TGTCGATGCTACATTAGCTATTTCAGGAGACGAATTGTGCATGACAACGTACACTAGAAGATACTGCTACAGATATGTTAGGCTACTAGGCAATGACTGGTATTAAGTATCAGCGAAGAATCGGTTGACCTTTATGGGTGGATGAGGATGAATGATCTCTAACAAAAATGGGCAATGAAAAAGCTTGCATTTATAGAAGAAAAATTACACTTGGCACAAACGGAATTGACATGGCTAGGAAGCTGATTAAGGGCAAACTGACGGAATTCGATCTTTTGGCCAGCGTCGTCCGTGCTTGGTCGGATGTTGCAGGTGCATCTGAACACGAAGAATTTCTAGAAAGTCCTTTTTGAGTTACCTGGATGACTCGGCCAAATGTCCGTGCTGGTGGAGTGCTGGCTGAAGCTCTTTTTAGTTTTAACACAGTCCTCTGCAGACTTGATATCTCATCTATATTCTTCTGCATGCGCTTCTTTGTTCGTGCTGTAAAAGCCTTGCAAATTCGGCTCCAGCCCCTTCCTGCTGGCGCAGATAGGAGCTCCAGTGATGACCAAGTTGTGCTTGGCATAGGGCGCCTGAAGTTAAGGCGCTCGAGCGCGCTCTAGCCAGCAGAGTGCGCTCTTTTAAACTTAACGGCTAAAAAGCGACTTCCGGTGCGTGATTACGGAGCGCGCTCTACGCACACCATCCTGGAAACGGTGCGCGAGAGCGCGCGCCTGCTACGGCGTCCGGAAAAATGACGTGTTTCCTACTCTTTCCACTGATGCAACTCCGTTCTCCTTGCCCACTCGTTTCTCCCGCCACCGCGCAGCCGGGCGCCTGAAACAGGCGTGATCGGGAACTTGGCGTGTTGGCGCGCTTTGAGCTTGGCGCGAACCGAAAATGACGGCACGTTCATTACTTGCCAGACGCACAGGTACGTAACCGAATAGTCGCAGTTTGGCGCCTTCTCGTCGCTACATTCATGTGTACGACTTCTTCAGGTCCTCATGTTATCATGGAAGAGGTTGGGGCAGTTGACGTGACGTCGGGTGAAGCGTCTTTGCCCTTGGATGGCGTAGTGCACATATTCGGTGATGGTGAGTACTAATAAAAGAGGAACATCTTCAAGGACCAGTCGGTGCATTGTGACGGTTGTTGACTAATGGCGCAAGCTACGTAAAGGATAACTCACTAGGATAAACCCGAAGACAGTTGAAGTGCTTTGTGTTATCGTTCACCCGGTCTGCGCAATTAGTTAACCGCTGCACGTAATCGCACCGTCTTTGTCTGCTTTTTACATTCTGATGTCCTCTAAATATGTTTTCCTTTTTTTTGTTTCCAGATGCTAACGGTCCTTCAATGCCACTTGCAGAGCCCGGAAACGAAGGCTGTGAGTATGCGTTGTTTTTGGGGACACAATATCCCAGCTTTCACACTGTCATTTCACATTTCACTGTAAGCACGTAATTTTCCACGAAGGCATCATGTCCCCCTAATATACATAATTTGTTGTACGTGTAGTACATTGTGACTATAAGGTAGCATCCGTGTGAGGCTATGTGTGCTGCCAAACCTTCCCACAAACCGACACGCACCTTTTTTTCCTGCTAGCTTTAGTAAAGTTGATCAACACGCTGCGTCGGGCTGATTGCTGACGACGCATTAAATTTATTGGTCGCCTTGTCACTCACTGTTTCTGCCTTTTGGTGGATTGTATGCTTTTATTATTTATTTATTCACAAATTACCCTGCAGCGCCCATAGTTTGGGCGTTAGGGCAGGGGGGTTACAACATGGAATAAAATACATTTTCACTTGCATTGTGCACTTGCTTTTCATTCAGCCTGTTCCAATGGTTAACTGGTCGGACAAAAATGAGTTAGCATACATGTTCGTCTGAGTGGCAGAGCACTCCAGGATTTTACAATCATGATCAGTGTGCCTTGAGTGGTAACGAGGTTTCCTGAGGTAGATTTCGCTGCTAAATCCAGCATTGTTCTAGTAAATCAAATATGAACATTTTAACCTGAGTTTATTCCTTTATCATTTTACAGACTGTGTGCAGATATTGCACCCAGCATTGATAAACTGAATGCATATCTTTTTTCAGTTATTTGTATTTGTTATTTCTGTTATTGTAGCATTAAGTAGTGCCACTTCGTGAAATGGTAACATAGCAGTCATGCAGCATATGTTGCATTTTTTTTTTATTTCCCAGGTGACCACATGAATGAGTATAACCTCTGGGTGGCCGATGATAGTATCGACTGGGACCTGGCGGGTGACCACAATTACAACAGTAATTCCACGCATACTTTTTAAGCAGTGTACCTCATCATCATCGTCATCATTTATTGTAGCCTTAAAAATGGGTCTTTTACAAGGCATTACCTAAGGGGGGGGGAGTTAAGAGATACCAAAGGACATGTCATAACATGCATGTAATATTTGACAGAACAGCTGAACAAATTAATGTGAAACAAGATAATATAGTTGCTGTCAATGGTATCACGGGTAGTAATAACATTTATAGAAGATATTAAGGAATCAGATACTGAGAATAAAAGTAATGCTGAAAAATAGATGTATCGACGATATTACAGGCAATGAGATGCAAAGCAAGCACAGTGAGGAACAAAATTACAATCATTCTTTAAACCCGACACTGTATACATGTTATTAAAAAAAGTGAGAGGCATACAAGCTTTTATTGAAACTGAAAGACTACATAGCATGAGGATCAAACAAAAGCTGATGATAAGGACACTCTAAATTGAGCTGCGTCATGCTCGAGAATGACAGCTGCGGGTACACTGTTCCACTCTCGAATAGCTGAGTGGAGGCAAGATTTGTTAAGTGCAGCTGTAGAGCCATGAAGATGTTGGACGCTTGTTGGAGCATTGTCACTGCTGATGAAAAATATATGAAGTATTACCCACATTGTACTTTGTGTGCAGGCTTGTTATGGGCTGTTTTCTCTTCAGTTCTCGTCACAGATACTGACATTAAAACTTTTATTTCTGCAGGTGACCCTAATGCAGGCTCCAGCTTTCCTCGTGCTGAAGCTGGTACACCAAGGGATGCCACAAACTGGTCCCATGCTGAGGTTCTTCTTTTGATTGCAAGCTACCAGCGTCACGTACTAGATTTTCATGACAGGAAGAAAAAGAGAAAACATATTTGGATTCAAATAAGCACAGAAATGAGGGAGCGTGGCTATTTGAGAACAGCCTCCGATTGCGAGATGAAATTTAAAGGTCTAAAAACAACCTATGATAAACATCGGCAACACAAGCGGAAGAGTGGAAGGGATAGGAAGGAGTGGCCCTTCTAGAGGGAGATGGAGAACCTGTTGTCTTCAAGTGCAGAGTACCAAGCACCCATTTCATCTAGCATGCCTACGCAGCCCTCCACATCAGCCACGTCACCTATTGGCGTACAGCCCTTGGGACCGGCTCAGGAAACTCATGAAGCCACTGGTGAGAACACTGATGGTTTTTCTGATGAGCGTTGCTCCCAACACAATGCGGCACAAGTTGCTGCCAAGGCAAAACGCTGTAAAACGCCAGCAGCTCTGCTGCAAGACATCCTGAGCAACATGCAGGCATGGCAGGATGAAGAACGCCAACGTTACAAGCAGCAACTAAAAATGGAAAGAATGAAGCTGAAAATGCTAAAGCGCATTGTGGACAGCACCATTTAAGATGTTTAATAATTAAACCAGTTATTTTCTGGAGTTAACTAAAACAGGAACGCTATTTTTTTTCGGCTTGCATTACTGCCAGCAGCCTAGGTGTCTGGCTGTGGAATGCACACTCAGAATGTACATTCGACAATTTTGTTTTGCTATGGTCAATGAAAAGTGCTTTAGAAAGCGTGCAGAGTGTATGCTGTCAACCTTATAAATTCTAGATTTCTAAAACAAGAAATGTGGTTTTTAGGAATGACTCACGTTGAATTTAAAATAGTAACAAGTTTATTTCAGTAAGCTGCTGATTAATAAGTTGGCATTACCTGCACTTCCAAGTGTTGTCACTTGTGTCCGATCGGTATTCAAATGGGATTATACTGGTGCCAAAAATCTGAATTTGTTTAAATGGACAACAGGCTTTGTTCTGCCGATCTGGTTGCCTTTTCTTTTTGTGCCTTGCTATGGTTTTTGTATTGTCTTTTCATGCTAGAGAATACTTTTGTTTGCATACTTGGCAGCTTGCCGTTTGTTCAGCTTTGAAGTTTTTTTTTTGGCTCTGTGTCAAAATAGATTTGTGCTGAAGTTTCTATCGGTGACACTACTCCCTCTACCTTTCTGTTGCAGTAGACTTTTCTTGGTGGTTGCTGTCTTTGACATTTATAACGCTTTCACACTTGGTTTATTGGCCAGCCTGCTCTTTATTTTTTTGCAGTCTCAAAACAATCAGCTTGCTGTTTGCTCTGGTTCAAATAGTTCTGTGCTGAAATTGCTTGCTTGTGGCATTGCATGTCTTCGTGTTGATGTTGTATATATGTGTAGGTATTGACATACATAGTTGCCGTGTGGTTCCAACACTTTAAGAGTTTTTTTAAAGCATCTTTTGCTAATTTTTTCAACAGAAAGCCTTCTGGGAACGAAAGTGGTTTCTATGTAGTGCCTTATGCTGATATTGTATATCTTGTAAGGACTTGAAGAATTTTATACTGACTAATCACCTGTTCCCATGTATGTTGCTGCACATCTCAATGGAAACACATGAAAGAGCAATGCTACTTGAAGTACAAACACTAGTCACATACACGAAGCAGTGCCATTTCTGTTCATATTTTGCTTTATAATAGAGGGGGAAGTACTCAGTTTATTTCACAAGTGTTTTATTTATACCAACAATTCACAACATAAAAATGTCCGAGGACTGTACATGAAATGTTTTTTGTTATGGCTACTATTGTTTACCAAAACGCAATAAACCGTGGTTAATACAAACATTTAAATGCTGAAGCTGCCAGTATCTGTTTGGTTCCATGCCTGTTTTCTGCAAAGCCAACATTACTGCTCGGCGCTTAAGTGCACCCCTGCTCTCCGAAACTCCTGTGGAGTTCCCATCAAAAGATGGATCGTCGTCATCACCTTCCTCCTCCAGGCCCTCACAATCAAAGGAATCCTTTGACATAAGAATGATGTTGTGCAGAACACATGATGCCAGCACATATTTACTAATGAGTGCAGAGCCTTTCATGTCAAGGTATTTCAACCGCCTGAATTTGCCTTTTAGCTGTGCGAATGCACGCTCAATTACTCATCTTGCTGCGCCTAGTCTTTTATTGAATTTTATTTCTTGTGCACTTAGATGGCCATTATTTCTGTAAGGTCGCATGAGTCCGACAGACAGTGCATCGGCCGAGTCACCAAGATTATGGAAGTTTGCCGGTAACTTCTCTACTAGCCTGTCCAGGCCTGATGCACTGAACACCTTGGCATCGTGCATTCTTCCTGGAGAGCCTGCATGCTCATGGGTGAATGCCATGTTGCTATCACAGCACCCCTGCAGGATGATTGAGTGAAACTCTTTCCTGTTGTAATAAGCATCCTGCTCGTTCTCTGGGGCTTTGATAGCGATATGGCAACCGTTCACAGCACCGACAACTCCAGGAAACCGTCACTTTCGGTAGAATTCATGGGCTACATCCTGCAGTGACAAAGGCCACTGGATAAAGTCTGGTGCTGTACCTGCCCAAAGTTCAATGATGTTGTTGACAACGTAGTGCAGCAGGCCCTTGTTGACTCCAAAACGGTCGGCAACATCTCGGAAGGACACTTGGTTGCCAAGCAACCACAGAGCCATTAACACCTTTGTATGGAAAGGTATCCTTGGTGTCCTTTCCGTGTTGAGTCTCTCCTGTGTGATCTGCAGCAGGACCTGGAAGCCAACAGCTAGCGCAGTTTTATGACTGCTAGCTTGTACTTCGTGCGTTTAGCATCAATAAGAACCGTGCAGTGAGCACTGATATTCTTAGTAGACTAGTTACAACATTGAATCTGATACATTAACTTGGTCTTCGCGAAACAAAGGCAGTGTTGTGTACAGCGACCTTCTGCAAAAATAATGCACAGACTGTCCATGACTGCAAAGCAGAGGCGTCAGTTACGGCGCGCAGATTAAACCGCGTGCGTTGTTTCAAACTGATAGGACTACTTACCTCAAAAGTGCTTCTGTCCATCCTGAAGTGCTCTTTGAATTGTGTGTCCGTGTATCTGGGCACAACGTTGATGACATAATTCTGGATGCCTCGGATCATACGGTTTTCTGTCCTCTTGCGATCTGCAATAAATTTCGATGGAGGCGAAATGCAAAAACGCCCGTGTGCTTGCGTTGTACTGCACGTTAAGGAACGGCAGGCGGTCAAAGTTAATCCGGAGCCCTCCACTACAGCGTGCCTCATAATCATATCTGGATTTGGCGCGTAAAACACCAGAAAGAAGCAGATCTGCAATGTCAGTCGGCATACCGAGGAGCAGAAATAAATCCTCTGATAGGGTACATCTGAAAACAGCACGAACAGCTGGCATCGCATACGTAAGCTGCTGCTGCTGCCTCCGTCGCCGCGCGTCAAGTTCTTCTACCTCTTCATCGTCCAACAAGAACTGCAGGAGTACGGTCGGTGGGGCCATTTTTGAAAAGCGCGCGAAGAGCGATAGCGGATGCGGAAGCAACGTAACATTCGCCAGACGGCACGCTCGTGCACCCGAAAGCAGTCGGCGAAAATCGCCGTTAAGTTAATCTCCGAAGGCGTCGCACTCGAGCGCACTCGAGCGCACTCGAGCGTGCTCCTTTGGAGTTCGGAGCGCGCTAACTTAACGCGCCCATAGACTCTGTTGGGGCAGAACGGTGACACATGAGATACAGCACAGATTAGCCAAACTCATGTGTATTTTCTTTTATGTTCGAACCAATTATACTGAACCATAAATATGAACGAACATTGATATCTGCTGCAAACAGCAAGCCAATACAGCATATATCAAACATATTTATTTCTGAACCATGTGTTTACCTTGTAGTAGTAGCCAACGTCCACACAACGACCTTGTTGTAGCAGGCAGCAGCTTCCGTTGAATGCGTGGAGTGTGTTGCTTTATACTGGTGCCGTCCTCATTACTGCATGTCTGGAACAGAAAAATTTGAGTGAATCAGAAATCGAAAAAGCAAGATTTTGCAATATGAAATGCAAAAAAGTGTGACATATATATTGTAATGGTTTGCGACTACAAAACACATGCAAATGCACACTGTCTGTTCTAGGGTGCTTAAGCAGCATGTTAGATAAATATTGCTATTGTCCATAAAATTGATGTCTGCCTAACTACAATGCATGTCAACAGCTTAAGTATTATTAGATCACAAATGAGAACATTTGTGCGTTCATTTATACACTAGAACAGATCACACTGCTGGTTCCACAAGCAAATGCATGAAAGTCATGAAGCTATTAGAACTGATGCATTATTTTTCTGCACGAACGTGATGCACCGCTTCACTACTGCAAAAATAAATGTCCTACGGTAAACCAAACTGAACAGCAAGAACATCTGGAACCAACAAGTACGATATATGAGTGAATAATCATGCTTGAAACTGTTTAATACATTAAATTCTGTACTTTCACTTCATTTCAGCAAAGGAATATTCGGTTTTGTGGACGAAAGAAGTTCCCGGTGGACTCGAAAACAAAGTTTAATATGTATATTGATAAGGCTACTCAGTCACCTACGACCACGGCTACAATAAGATGAAAAATGAGACGCGCGTTCCGATATCGCTCTTTCTTTCCTGGTAGTGTGTGTATAACGACAGCCTCGCAAGTAAAGGTTTATTTAGGAAACAGCAACTGAGATCCTGACTGCCCATATGTAATGCAGGATCTAGTTCGTTAACTTGTACCCGCCTGGAAGGTAATGACACGGATTTTATATAACGATTCAAGCAGCGGTGTTAAACGACTCACTCTTATTGCCGTTGTCAGCCGCAGCAAAATCCAGCTCCAGTTTCGATGCAGACGTGTTCCGAATGGCTCACGACCGAAACCCAACTTCCGGGCTTACATGTCGCTTGCAAACACGTAACTTCACCCCAAGTTAAATAACAGGAGACATCGAAGCGCAAGAAACTAGCTTTAGAAACAAAGAAACAACCAGTCTGAGTGTACGAAAGAATGAATCCGTGCTGCCGTGCACTCGAAAATACCGGTAAAAATTTTAAATCCAGGCCAGAGGTCACGTGAAAGATCGATGATGCTGAACGCTATTTGCGTTTATAATGACGAAGAAACAATAAAGTTACTAACAAAGAGTACAATAACTAATTAGCAATAATATTTTGCCCTGTTTTTTATGTAACAAAAATGCTTCGGTAATTGTAAGAGAAAGTTTGTAAGATAACATTGCGCTTATTACGACGCCTCTACCGGGAAGTGTTGGAACTAACAAAAGCATCCCGAAGTGATTTTTCTGGCAGTAGCAGCGGAGAGGCCTGGCACGCTGTCTAAACCTGCTGAAAACTTTTTGCAGATCCGCCGATCAACTGTTTTCGGAGCCCCAACTACTGCGCAGTCTCCGAAGTCACGCAAGATATCTTCCTTCGACGTCAAGAGCCACATCATTGCCGCTACGACGGAACCGCCAGGGGAACCAAGGCATAAAAAGACGTCCCCACGAGCCTGCCGTCATTTCTGGCAGTAGCAGCGGAGAGGCCTGGCACGCTGTCTGAACCTGCTGAAAACTTTTTGCAGATCCGCCGATCAACTGTTTTCGGAGCCCCAACTACTGCGCAGTCTCCGAAGTCACGCAAGATATCTTCCTTCGACGTCAAGAGCCACATCATTGCCGCTACGACGGAACCGCCAGGGGAACCAAGGCATAAAAAGACGTCCCCACGAGCCTGCCGTCATTTCTGGCAGTAGCAGCGGAGAGGCCTGGCACGCTGTCTAAACCTGCTGAAAACTTTTTGCAGATCCGCCGATCAACTGTTTTCGGAGCCCCAACTACTGCGCAGTCTCCGAAGTCACGCAAGATATCTTCCTTCGACGTCAAGAGCCACATCATTGCCGCTACGACGGAACCGCCAGGGCAACCAAGGCATAAAAAGACGTCCCCACGAGCCTGCCGTCATTTCTGGCAGTAGCAGCGGAGAGGCCTGGCACGCTGTCTAAACCTGCTGAAAACTTTTTGCAGAACCGCCGATCGACTGTTTTCGGAGCCCCAACTACTGCGCAGTCTCCGAAGTCAGGCAAGATATCTTCCTTCGACGTCAAGAGCCACATCATTGCCGCTACGACGGAACCGCCAGGGCAACCAAGGCATAAAAAGACGTCCCCACGAGCCTGCCGTCATTTCTGGCAGTAGCAGCGGAGAGGCCTGGCACGCTGTCTAAACCTGCTGAAAACTTTTTGCAGATCCGCCGATCAACTGTTTTCGGAGCCCCAACTACTGCGCAGTCTCCGAAGTCACGCAAGATATCTTCCTTCGACGTCAAGAGCCACATCATTGCCGCTACGACGGAACCGCCAGGGGAACCAAGGCATAAAAAGACGTCCCCACGAGCCTGCCGTCATTTCTGGCAGTAGCAGCGGAGAGGCCTGGCACGCTGTCTAAACCTGCTGAAAACTTTTTGCAGATCCGCCGATCAACTGTTTTCGGAGCCCCAACTACTGCGCAGTCTCCGAAGTCACGCAAGATATCTTCCTTCGACGTCAAGAGCCACATCATTGCCGCTACGACGGAACCGCCAGGGGAACCAAGGCATAAAAAGGCGTCCCCACGAGCCTGCCGTCACTTCTGGCAGTAGCAGCGGAGAGGCCTGGCACGCTGTCTAAACCTGCTGAAAACTTTTTGCAGATCCGCCGATCAACTGTTTTCGGAGCCCCAACTACTGCGCAGTCTCCGAAGTCACGCAAGATATCTTCCTTCGACGTCAAGAGCCACATCATTGCCGCTACGACGGAACCGCCAGGGCAACTAAGGCATAAAAAGACGACCCCACGAGCCCGCCGTCATTTCTGGCAGTAGCAGCGGAGAGGCCTGGCACGCTGTCTAAACCTGCTGAAAACTTTTTGCAGATCCGCCGATCAACTGTTTTCGGAGCCCCAACTACTGCGCAGTCTCCGAAGTCACGCAAGATATCTTCCTTCGACGTCAAGAGCCACATCATTGCCGCTACGACGGAACCGCCAGGGGAACCAAGGCATAAAAAGACGTCCCCACGAGCCTGCCGTCATTTCTGGCAGTAGCAGCGGAGAGGCCTGGCACGCTGTCTAAACCTGCTGAAAACTTTTTGCAGATCCGCCGATCAACTGTTTTCGGAGCCCCAACTACTGCGCAGTCTCCGAAGTCACGCAAGATATCTTCCTTCGACGTCAAGAGCCACATCATTGCCGCTACGACGGAACCGCCAGGGCAACCAAGGCATAAAAAGACGACGCCACGAGCCCGCCGTCATTTCTGGCAGTAGCAGCGGAGAGGCCTGGCACGCTGTCTAAACCTGCTGAAAACTTTTTGCAGATCCGCCGATCAACTGTTTTCGGAGCCCCAACTACTGCGCAGTCTCCGAAGTCACGCAAGATATCTTCCTTCGACGTCAAGAGCCACATCATTGCCGCTACGACGGAACCGCCAGGGGAACCAAGGCATAAAAAGACGTCCCCACGAGCCTGCCGTCATTTCTGGCAGTAGCAGCGGAGAGGCCTGGCACGCTGTCTAAACCTGCTGAAAACTTTTTGCAGATCCGCCGATCAACTGTTTTCGGAGCCCCAACTACTGCGCAGTCTCCGAAGTCACGCAAGATATCTTCCTTCGACGTCAAGAGCCACATCATTGCCGCTACGACGGAACCGCCAGGGGAACCAAGGCATAAAAAGACGTCCCCACGAGCCTGCCGTCATTTCTGGCAGTAGCAGCGGAGAGGCCTGGCACGCTGTCTAAACCTGCTGAAAACTTTTTGCAGATCCGCCGATCAACTGTTTTCGGAGCCCCAACTACTGCGCAGTCTCCGAAGTCACGCAAGATATCTTCCTTCGACGTCAAGAGCCACATCATTGCCGCTACGACGGAACCGCCAGGGCAACCAAGGCATAAAAAGACGTCCCCACGAGCCTGCCGTCATTTCTGGCAGTAGCAGCGGAGAGGCCTGGCACGCTGTCTAAACCTGCTGAAAACTTTTTGCAGAACCGCCGATCGACTGTTTTCGGAGCCCCAACTACTGCGCAGTCTCCGAAGTCAGGCAAGATATCTTCCTTCGACGTCAAGAGCCACATCATTGCCGCTACGACGGAACCGCCAGGGCAACCAAGGCATAAAAAGACGTCCCCACGAGCCTGCCGTCATTTCTGGCAGTAGCAGCGGAGAGGCCTGGCACGCTGTCTAAACCTGCTGAAAACTTTTTGCAGATCCGCCGATCAACTGTTTTCGGAGCCCCAACTACTGCGCAGTCTCCGAAGTCACGCAAGATATCTTCCTTCGACGTCAAGAGCCACATCATTGCCGCTACGACGGAACCGCCAGGGGAACCAAGGCATAAAAAGGCGTCCCCACGAGCCTGCCGTCACTTCTGGCAGTAGCAGCGGAGAGGCCTGGCACGCTGTCTAAACCTGCTGAAAACTTTTTGCAGATCCGCCGATCAACTGTTTTCGGAGCCCCAACTACTGCGCAGTCTCCGAAGTCACGCAAGATATCTTCCTTCGACGTCAAGAGCCACATCATTGCCGCTACGACGGAACCGCCAGGGCAACTAAGGCATAAAAAGACGACCCCACGAGCCCGCCGTCATTTCTGGCAGTAGCAGCGGAGAGGCCTGGCACGCTGTCTAAACCTGCTGAAAACTTTTTGCAGATCCGCCGATCAACTGTTTTCGGAGCCCCAACTACTGCGCAGTCTCCGAAGTCACGCAAGATATCTTCCTTCGACGTCAAGAGCCACATCATTGCCGCTACGACGGAACCGCCAGGGGAACCAAGGCATAAAAAGACGTCCCCACGAGCCTGCCGTCATTTCTGGCAGTAGCAGCGGAGAGGCCTGGCACGCTGTCTAAACCTGCTGAAAACTTTTTGCAGATCCGCCGATCAACTGTTTTCGGAGCCCCAACTACTGCGCAGTCTCCGAAGTCACGCAAGATATCTTCCTTCGACGTCAAGAGCCACATCATTGCCGCTACGACGGAACCGCCAGGGCAACTAAGGCATAAAAAGACGACCCCACGAGCCCGCCGTCATTTCTGGCAGTAGCAGCGGAGAGGCCTGGCACGCTGTCTAAACCTGCTGAAAACTTTTTGCAGATCCGCCGATCAACTGTTTTCGGAGCCCCAACTACTGCGCAGTCTCCGAAGTCACGCAAGATATCTTCCTTCGACGTCAAGAGCCACATCATTGCCGCTACGACGGAACCGCCAGGGGAACCAAGGCATAAAAAGACGTCCCCACGAGCCTGCCGTCATTTCTGGCAGTAGCAGCGGAGAGGCCTGGCACGCTGTCTAAACGTGCTGAAAACTTTTTGCAGATCCGCCGATCAACTGTTTTCGGAGCCCCAACTACTGCGCAGTCTCCGAAGTCACGCAAGATATCTTCCTTCGACGTCAAGAGCCACATCATTGCCGCTACGACGGAACCGCCAGGGCAACCAAGGCATAAAAAGACGTCCCCACGAGCCCGCCGTCATTTCTGGCAGTAGCAGCGGAGAGGCCTGGCACGCTGTCTAAACCTGCTGCAAACTTTTTGCAGATCCGCCGATCAACTGTTTTCGGAGCCCCAACTACTGCGCAGTCTCCGAAGTCACGCAAGATATCTTCCTTCGACGTCAAGAGCCACATCATTGCCGCTACGACGGAACCGCCAGGGCAACCAAGGCATAAAAAGACGTCCCCACGAGCCTGCCGTCATTTCTGGCAGTAGCAGCGGAGAGGCCTGGCACGCTGTCTAAACCTGCTGAAAACTTTTTGCAGATCCGCCGATCGACTGTTTTCGGAGCCCCAACTACTGCGCAGTCTCCGCAGTCACGCAAGATATCTTCCTTCGACGTCAAGAGCCACATCATTGCCGCTACGACGGAACCGCCAGGGCAACCAAGGCATAAAAAGACGTCCCCACGAGCCTGCCGTCATTTCTGGCAGTAGCAGCGGAGAGGCCTGGCACGCTGTCTAAACCTGCTGAAAACTTTTTGCAGATCCGCCGATCAACTGTTTTCGGAGCTCCAACTACTGCGCAGTCTCCGAAGTCACGCAAGATATCTTCCTTCGACGTCAAGAGCCACATCATTGCCGCTACGACGGAACCGCCAGGGCAACCAAGGCATAAAAAGACGTCCCCACGAGCCCGCCGTCATTTCTGGCAGTAGCAGCGGAGAGGCCTGGCACGCTGTCTAAACCTGCTGCAAACTTTTTGCAGATCCGCCGATCAACTGTTTTCGGAGCCCCAACTACTGCGCAGTCTCCGAAGTCACGCAAGATATCTTCCTTCGACGTCAAGAGCCACATCATTGCCGCTACGACGGAACCGCCAGGGCAACCAAGGCATAAAAAGACGTCCCCACGAGCCTGCCGTCATTTCTGGCAGTAGCAGCGGAGAGGCCTGGCACGCTGTCTAAACCTGCTGAAAACTTTTTGCAGATCCGCCGATCGACTGTTTTCGGAGCCCCAACTACTGCGCAGTCTCCGCAGTCACGCAAGATATCTTCCTTCGACGTCAAGAGCCACATCATTGCCGCTACGACGGAACCGCCAGGGCAACCAAGGCATAAAAAGACGTCCCCACGAGCCTGCCGTCATTTCTGGCAGTAGCAGCGGAGAGGCCTGGCACGCTGTCTAAACCTGCTGAAAACTTTTTGCAGATCCGCCGATCAACTGTTTTCGGAGCTCCAACTACTGCGCAGTCTCCGAAGTCACGCAAGATATCTTCCTTCGACGTCAAGAGCCACATCATTGCCGCTACGACGGAACCGCCAGGGCAACCAAGGCATAAAAAGACGTCCCCACGAGCCTGCCGTCATTTCTGGCAGTAGCAGCGGAGAGGCCTGGCACGCTGTCTAAACCTGCTGAAAACTTTTTGCAGATCCGCCGATCAACTGTTTTCGGAGCCCCAACTACTGCGCAGTCTCCGAAGTCACGCAAGATATCTTCCTTCGACGTCAAGAGCCACATCATTGCCGCTACGACGGAACCGCCAGGGGAACCAAGGCATAAAAAGACGTCCCCACGAGCCTGCCGTCATTTCTGGCAGTAGCAGCGGAGAGGCCTGGCACGCTGTCTAAACCTGCTGAAAACTTTTTGCAGATCCGCCGATCGACGGTTTTCGGAGCCCCAACTACTGCGCAGTCTCCGCAGTCACGCAAGATATCTTCCTTCGACGCCAAGAGCCACATCATTGCCGCTACGACGGAACCGCCAGGGCAACCAAGGCATAAAAAGACGTCCCCACGAGCCTGACGTCATTTCTGGCAGTAGCAGCGGAGAGGCCTGGCACGCTGTCTAAACCTGCTGAAAACTTTTTGCAGATCCGCCGATCAACTGTTTTCGGAGCCCCAACTACTGCGCAGTCTCCGAAGTCACGCAAGATATCTTCCTTCGACGTCAAGAGCCACATCATTCCCGCTACGACGGAACCGCCAAGGCAACCAAGGCATAAAAAGACGTCCCCACGAGCCTGCCGTCATTTCTGGCAGTAGCAGCGGAGAGGCCTGGCACGCTGTCTAAACCTGCTGAAAACTTTTTGCAGATCCGCCGATCAACTGTTTTCAGGGCCCCAACTACTGCGCAGTCTCCGAAGTCACGCAAGATATCTTCCTTCGACGTCAAGAGCCACATCATTGCCGCTACGACGGAACCGCCAGGGGAACCAAGGCATAAAAAGACGTCCCCACGAGCCTGCCGTCATTTCTGGCAGTAGCAGCGGAGAGGCCTGGCACGCTGTCTAAACCTGCTGAAAACTTTTTGCAGATCCGCCGATCAACTGTTTTCGGAGCCCCAACTACTGCGCAGTCTCCGAAGTCACGCAAGATATCTTCCTTCGACGTCAAGAGCCACATCATTGCCGCTACGACGGAACCGCCAGGGCAACCAAAGCATAAAAAGACGTCCCCACGAGCCTGCCGTCATTTCTGGCAGTAGCAGCGGAGAGGCCTGGCACGCTGTCTAAACCTGCTGAAAACTTTTTGCAGATCCGCCGATCGACTGTTTTCGGAGCCCCAACTACTGCGCAGTCTCCGCAGTCACGCAAGATATCTTCCTTCGACGTCAAGAGCCACATCATTGCCGCTACGACGGAACCGCCAGGGGAACCAAGGCATAAAAAGACGTCCCCACGAGCCTGCCGTCATTTCTGGCAGTAGCAGCGGAGAGGCCTGGCACGCTGTCTAAACCTGCTGAAAACTTTTTGCAGATCCGCCGATCAACTGTTTTCGGAGCCCCAACTACTGCGCAGTCTCCGAAGTCACGCAAGATATCTTCCTTCGACGTCAAGAGCCACATCATTGCCGCTACGACGGAACCGCCAGGGCAACCAAGGCATAAAAAGACGTCCCCACGAGCCTGCCGTCATTTCTGGCAGTAGCAGCGGAGAGGCCTGGCACGCTGTCTAAACCTGCTGAAAACTTTTTGCAGATCCGCCGATCGACTGTTTTCGGAGCCCCAACTACTGCGCAGTCTCCGCAGTCACGCAAGATATCTTCCTTCGACGTCAAGAGCCACATCATTGCCGCTACGACGGAACCGCCAAGGCAACCAAGGCATAAAAAGACGTCCCCACGAGCCTGCCGTCATTTCTGGCAGTAGCAGCGGAGAGGCCTGGCACGCTGTCTAAACCTGCTGAAAACTTTTTGCAGATCCGCCGATCGACTGTTTTCGGAGCCCCAACTACTGCGCAGTCTCCGAAGTCAGGCAAGATATCTTCCTTCGACGTCAAGAGCCACATCATTGCCGCTACGACGGAACCGCCAAGGCAACCAAGGCATAAAAAGACGTCCCCACGAGCCTGCCGTCATTTCTGGCAGTAGCAGCGGAGAGGCCTGGCACGCTGTCTAAACCTGCTGAAAACTTTTTGCAGATCCGCCGATCGACTGTTTTCGGAGCCCCAACTACTGCGCAGTCTCCGCAGTCACGCAAGATAACTTCCTTCGACGTCAAGAGCCACATCATTGCCGCTACGACGGAACCGCCAGGGCAACCAAGGCATAAAAAGACGTCCCCACGAGCCTGCCGTCATTTCTGGCAGTAGCAGCGGAGAGGCCTGGCACGCTGTCTAAACCTGCTGAAAACTTTTTGCAGATCCGCCGATCAACTGTTTTCGGAGCCCCAACTACTGCGCAGTCTCCGAAGTCAGGCAAGATATCTTCCTTCGACGTCAAGAGCCACATCATTGCCGCTACGACGGAACCGCCAGGGCAACCAAGGCATAAAAAGACGTCCCCACGAGCCTGCCGTCATTTCTGGCAGTAGCAGCGGAGAGGCCTGGCACGCTGTCTAAACCTGCTGAAAACTTTTTGCAGAACCGCCGATCGACTGTTTTCGGAGCCCCAACTACTGCGCAGTCTCCGAAGTCAGGCAAGATATCTTCCTTCGACGTCAAGAGCCACATCATTGCCGCTACGACGGAACCGCCAGGGCAACCAAGGCATAAAAAGACGTCCCCACGAGCCTGCCGTCATTTCTGGCAGTAGCAGCGGAGAGGCCTGGCACGCTGTCTAAACCTGCTGAAAACTTTTTGCAGATCCGCCGATCAACTGTTTTCGGAGCCCCAACTACTGCGCAGTCTCCGAAGTCAGGCAAGATATCTTCCTTCGACGTCAAGAGCCACATCATTGCCGCTACGACGGAACCGCCAGGGCAACCAAGGCATAAAAAGACGTCCCCATGAGCCTGCCGTCATTTCTGGCAGTAGCAGCCGAGAGGCCTGGCACGCTGTCTAAACCTGCTGAAAACTTTTTGCAGATCCGCCGATCAACTGTTTTCGGAGCCCCAACTACTGCGCAGTCTCCGAAGTCAGGCAAGATATCTTCCTTCGACGTCAAGAGCCACATCATTGCCGCTACGACGGAACCGCCAGGGCAACCAAGGCATAAAAAGACGTCCCCACGAGCCTGCCGTCATTTCTGGCAGTAGCAGCGGAGAGGCCTGGCACGCTGTCTAAACCTGCTGAAAACTTTTTGCAGAACCGCCGATCGACTGTTTTCGGAGCCCCAACTACTGCGCAGTCTCCGAAGTCAGGCAAGATATCTTCCTTCGACGTCAAGAGCCACATCATTGCCGCTACGACGGAACCGCCAGGGGAACCAAGGCATAAAAAGACGTCCCCACGAGCCTGCCGTCATTTCTGGCAGTAGCAGCGGAGGGGCCTGGCACGCTGTCTAAACCTGCTGAAAACTTTTTGCAGATCCGCCGATCGACTGTTTTCGGAGCCCCAACTACTGCGCAGTCTCCGCAGTCACGCAAGATATCTTCCTTCGACGTCAAGAGCCACATCATTGCCGCTACGACGGAACCGCCAGGGGAACCAAGGCATAAAAAGACGTCCCCACGAGCCTGCCGTCATTTCTGGCAGTAGCAGCGGAGAGGCCTGGCACGCTGTCTAAACCTGCTGAAAACTTTTTGCAGATCCGCCGATCAACTGTTTTCGGAGCCCCAACTACTGCGCAGTCTCCGAAGTCACGCAAGATATCTTCCTTCGACGTCAAGAGCCACATCATTGCCGCTACGACGGAACCGCCAGGGCAACCAAGGCATAAAAAGACGTCCCCACGAGCCTGCCGTCATTTCTGGCAGTAGCAGCGGAGAGGCCTGGCACGCTGTCTAAACCTGCTGAAAACTTTTCGCAGATCCGCCGATCGACTGTTTTCGGAGCCCCAACTACTGCGCAGTCTCCGCAGTCACGCAAGATATCTTCCTTCGACGTCAAGAGCCACATCATTGCCGCTACGACGGAACCGCCAAGGCAACCAAGGCATAAAAAGACGTCCCCACGAGCCTGCCGTCATTTCTGGCAGTAGCAGCGGAGAGGCCTGGCACGCTGTCTAAACCTGCTGAAAACTTTTTGCAGATCCGCCGATCGACTGTTTTCGGAGCCCCAACTACTGCGCAGTCTCCGAAGTCAGGCAAGATATCTTCCTTCGACGTCAAGAGCCACATCATTGCCGCTACGACGGAACCGCCAAGGCAACCAAGGCATAAAAAGACGTCCCCACGAGCCTGCCGTCATTTCTGGCAGTAGCAGCGGAGAGGCCTGGCACGCTGTCTAAACCTGCTGAAAACTTTTTGCAGATCCGCCGATCGACTGTTTTCGGAGCCCCAACTACTGCGCAGTCTCCGCAGTCACGCAAGATATCTTCCTTCGACGTCAAGAGCCACATCATTGCCGCTACGACGGAACCGCCAGGGCAACCAAGGCATAAAAAGACGTCCCCACGAGCCTGCCGTCATTTCTGGCAGTAGCAGCGGAGAGGCCTGGCACGCTGTCTAAACCTGCTGAAAACTTTTTGCAGATCCGCCGATCAACTGTTTTCGGAGCCCCAACTACTGCGCAGTCTCCGAAGTCAGGCAAGATATCTTCCTTCGACGTCAAGAGCCACATCATTGCCGCTACGACGGAACCGCCAGGGCAACCAAGGCATAAAAAGACGTCCCCATGAGCCTGCCGTCATTTCTGGCAGTAGCAGCCGAGAGGCCTGGCACGCTGTCTAAACCTGCTGAAAACTTTTTGCAGATCCGCCGATCAACTGTTTTCGGAGCCCCAACTACTGCGCAGTCTCCGAAGTCAGGCAAGATATCTTCCTTCGACGTCAAGAGCCACATCATTGCCGCTACGACGGAACCGCCAGGGCAACCAAGGCATAAAAAGACGTCCCCACGAGCCTGCCGTCATTTCTGGCAGTAGCAGCGGAGAGGCCTGGCACGCTGTCTAAACCTGCTGAAAACTTTTTGCAGAACCGCCGATCGACTGTTTTCGGAGCCCCAACTACTGCGCAGTCTCCGAAGTCAGGCAAGATATCTTCCTTCGACGTCAAGAGCCACATCATTGCCGCTACGACGGAACCGCCAGGGGAACCAAGGCATAAAAAGACGTCCCCACGAGCCTGCCGTCATTTCTGGCAGTAGCAGCGGAGAGGCCTGGCACGCTGTCTAAACCTGCTGAAAACTTTTTGCAGATCCGCCGATCGACTGTTTTCGGAGCCCCAACTACTGCGCAGTCTCCGCAGTCACGCAAGATATCTTCCTTCGACGTCAAGAGCCACATCATTGCCGCTACGACGGAACCGCCAGGGGAACCAAGGCATAAAAAGACGTCCCCACGAGCCTGCCGTCATTTCTGGCAGTAGCAGCGGAGAGGCCTGGCACGCTGTCTAAACCTGCTGAAAACTTTTTGCAGATCCGCCGATCAACTGTTTTCGGAGCCCCAACTACTGCGCAGTCTCCGAAGTCACGCAAGATATCTTCCTTCGACGTCAAGAGCCACATCATTGCCGCTACGACGGAACCGCCAGGGCAACCAAGGCATAAAAAGACGTCCCCACGAGCCTGCCGTCATTTCTGGCAGTAGCAGCGGAGAGGCCTGGCACGCTGTCTAAACCTGCTGAAAACTTTTCGCAGATCCGCCGATCGACTGTTTTCGGAGCCCCAACTACTGCGCAGTCTCCGCAGTCACGCAAGATATCTTCCTTCGACGTCAAGAGCCACATCATTGCCGCTACGACGGAACCGCCAAGGCAACCAAGGCATAAAAAGACGTCCCCACGAGCCTGCCGTCATTTCTGGCAGTAGCAGCGGAGAGGCCTGGCACGCTGTCTAAACCTGCTGAAAACTTTTTGCAGATCCGCCGATCGACTGTTTTCGGAGCCCCAACTACTGCGCAGTCTCCGAAGTCAGGCAAGATATCTTCCTTCGACGTCAAGAGCCACATCATTGCCGCTACGACGGAACCGCCAAGGCAACCAAGGCATAAAAAGACGTCCCCACGAGCCTGCCGTCATTTCTGGCAGTAGCAGCGGAGAGGCCTGGCACGCTGTCTAAACCTGCTGAAAACTTTTTGCAGATCCGCCGATCGACTGTTTTCGGAGCCCCAACTACTGCGCAGTCTCCGCAGTCACGCAAGATATCTTCCTTCGACGTCAAGAGCCACATCATTGCCGCTACGACGGAACCGCCAGGGCAACCAAGGCATAAAAAGACGTCCCCACGAGCCTGCCGTCATTTCTGGCAGTAGCAGCGGAGAGGCCTGGCACGCTGTCTAAACCTGCTGAAAACTTTTTGCAGATCCGCCGATCAACTGTTTTCGGAGCCCCAACTACTGCGCAGTCTCCGAAGTCAGGCAAGATATCTTCCTTCGACGTCAAGAGCCACATCATTGCCGCTACGACGGAACCGCCAGGGCAACCAAGGCATAAAAAGACGTCCCCACGAGCCTGCCGTCATTTCTGGCAGTAGCAGCGGAGAGGCCTGGCACGCTGTCTAAACCTGCTGAAAACTTTTTGCAGAACCGCCGATCGACTGTTTTCGGAGCCCCAACTACTGCGCAGTCTCCGAAGTCAGGCAAGATATCTTCCTTCGACGTCAAGAGCCACATCATTGCCGCTACGACGGAACCGCCAGGGCAACCAAGGCATAAAAAGACGTCCCCACGAGCCTGCCGTCATTTCTGGCAGTAGCAGCGGAGAGGCCTGGCACGCTGTCTAAACCTGCTGAAAACTTTTTGCAGATCCGCCGATCAACTGTTTTCGGAGCCCCAACTACTGCGCAGTCTCCGAAGTCAGGCAAGATATCTTCCTTCGACGTCAAGAGCCACATCATTGCCGCTACGACGGAACCGCCAGGGCAACCAAGGCATAAAAAGACGTCCCCATGAGCCTGCCGTCATTTCTGGCAGTAGCAGCCGAGAGGCCTGGCACGCTGTCTAAACCTGCTGAAAACTTTTTGCAGATCCGCCGATCAACTGTTTTCGGAGCCCCAACTACTGCGCAGTCTCCGAAGTCAGGCAAGATATCTTCCTTCGACGTCAAGAGCCACATCATTGCCGCTACGACGGAACCGCCAGGGCAACCAAGGCATAAAAAGACGTCCCCACGAGCCTGCCGTCATTTCTGGCAGTAGCAGCGGAGAGGCCTGGCACGCTGTCTAAACCTGCTGAAAACTTTTTGCAGATCCGCCGATCGACTGTTTTCGGAGCCCCAACTACTGCGCAGTCTCCGCAGTCACGCAAGATATCTTCCTTCGACGTCAAGAGCCACATCATTGCCGCTACGACGGAACCGCCAGGGGAACCAAGGCATAAAAAGACGTCCCCACGAGCCTGCCGTCATTTCTGGCAGTAGCAGCGGAGAGGCCTGGCACGCTGTCTAAACCTGCTGAAAACTTTTTGCAGATCCGCCGATCAACTGTTTTCGGAGCCCCAACTACTGCGCAGTCTCCGAAGTCACGCAAGATATCTTCCTTCGACGTCAAGAGCCACATCATTGCCGCTACGACGGAACCGCCAGGGCAACCAAGGCATAAAAAGACGTCCCCACGAGCCTGCCGTCATTTCTGGCAGTAGCAGCGGAGAGGCCTGGCACGCTGTCTAAACCTGCTGAAAACTTTTTGCAGATCCGCCGATCGACTGTTTTCGGAGCCCCAACTACTGCGCAGTCTCCGCAGTCACGCAAGATATCTTCCTTCGACGTCAAGAGCCACATCATTGCCGCTACGACGGAACCGCCAAGGCAACCAAGGCATAAAAAGACGTCCCCACGAGCCTGCCGTCATTTCTGGCAGTAGCAGCGGAGAGGCCTGGCACGCTGTCTAAACCTGCTGAAAACTTTTTGCAGATCCGCCGATCGACTGTTTTCGGAGCCCCAACTACTGCGCAGTCTCCGAAGTCAGGCAAGATATCTTCCTTCGACGTCAAGAGCCACATCATTGCCGCTACGACGGAACCGCCAAGGCAACCAAGGCATAAAAAGACGTCCCCACGAGCCTGCCGTCATTTCTGGCAGTAGCAGCGGAGAGGCCTGGCACGCTGTCTAAACCTGCTGAAAACTTTTTGCAGATCCGCCGATCGACTGTTTTCGGAGCCCCAACTACTGCGCAGTCTCCGCAGTCACGCAAGATAACTTCCTTCGACGTCAAGAGCCACATCATTGCCGCTACGACGGAACCGCCAGGGCAACCAAGGCATAAAAAGACGTCCCCACGAGCCTGCCGTCATTTCTGGCAGTAGCAGCGGAGAGGCCTGGCACGCTGTCTAAACCTGCTGAAAACTTTTTGCAGATCCGCCGATCAACTGTTTTCGGAGCCCCAACTACTGCGCAGTCTCCGAAGTCAGGCAAGATATCTTCCTTCGACGTCAAGAGCCACATCATTGCCGCTACGACGGAACCGCCAGGGCAACCAAGGCATAAAAAGACGTCCCCACGAGCCTGCCGTCATTTCTGGCAGTAGCAGCGGAGAGGCCTGGCACGCTGTCTAAACCTGCTGAAAACTTTTTGCAGAACCGCCGATCGACTGTTTTCGGAGCCCCAACTACTGCGCAGTCTCCGAAGTCAGGCAAGATATCTTCCTTCGACGTCAAGAGCCACATCATTGCCGCTACGACGGAACCGCCAGGGCAACCAAGGCATAAAAAGACGTCCCCACGAGCCTGCCGTCATTTCTGGCAGTAGCAGCGGAGAGGCCTGGCACGCTGTCTAAACCTGCTGAAAACTTTTTGCAGATCCGCCGATCAACTGTTTTCGGAGCCCCAACTACTGCGCAGTCTCCGAAGTCAGGCAAGATATCTTCCTTCGACGTCAAGAGCCACATCATTGCCGCTACGACGGAACCGCCAGGGCAACCAAGGCATAAAAAGACGTCCCCATGAGCCTGCCGTCATTTCTGGCAGTAGCAGCCGAGAGGCCTGGCACGCTGTCTAAACCTGCTGAAAACTTTTTGCAGATCCGCCGATCAACTGTTTTCGGAGCCCCAACTACTGCGCAGTCTCCGAAGTCAGGCAAGATATCTTCCTTCGACGTCAAGAGCCACATCATTGCCGCTACGACGGAACCGCCAGGGCAACCAAGGCATAAAAAGACGTCCCCACGAGCCTGCCGTCATTTCTGGCAGTAGCAGCGGAGAGGCCTGGCACGCTGTCTAAACCTGCTGAAAACTTTTTGCAGAACCGCCGATCGACTGTTTTCGGAGCCCCAACTACTGCGCAGTCTCCGAAGTCAGGCAAGATATCTTCCTTCGACGTCAAGAGCCACATCATTGCCGCTACGACGGAACCGCCAGGGGAACCAAGGCATAAAAAGACGTCCCCACGAGCCTGCCGTCATTTCTGGCAGTAGCAGCGGAGGGGCCTGGCACGCTGTCTAAACCTGCTGAAAACTTTTTGCAGATCCGCCGATCGACTGTTTTCGGAGCCCCAACTACTGCGCAGTCTCCGCAGTCACGCAAGATATCTTCCTTCGACGTCAAGAGCCACATCATTGCCGCTACGACGGAACCGCCAGGGGAACCAAGGCATAAAAAGACGTCCCCACGAGCCTGCCGTCATTTCTGGCAGTAGCAGCGGAGAGGCCTGGCACGCTGTCTAAACCTGCTGAAAACTTTTTGCAGATCCGCCGATCAACTGTTTTCGGAGCCCCAACTACTGCGCAGTCTCCGAAGTCACGCAAGATATCTTCCTTCGACGTCAAGAGCCACATCATTGCCGCTACGACGGAACCGCCAGGGCAACCAAGGCATAAAAAGACGTCCCCACGAGCCTGCCGTCATTTCTGGCAGTAGCAGCGGAGAGGCCTGGCACGCTGTCTAAACCTGCTGAAAACTTTTCGCAGATCCGCCGATCGACTGTTTTCGGAGCCCCAACTACTGCGCAGTCTCCGCAGTCACGCAAGATATCTTCCTTCGACGTCAAGAGCCACATCATTGCCGCTACGACGGAACCGCCAAGGCAACCAAGGCATAAAAAGACGTCCCCACGAGCCTGCCGTCATTTCTGGCAGTAGCAGCGGAGAGGCCTGGCACGCTGTCTAAACCTGCTGAAAACTTTTTGCAGATCCGCCGATCGACTGTTTTCGGAGCCCCAACTACTGCGCAGTCTCCGAAGTCAGGCAAGATATCTTCCTTCGACGTCAAGAGCCACATCATTGCCGCTACGACGGAACCGCCAAGGCAACCAAGGCATAAAAAGACGTCCCCACGAGCCTGCCGTCATTTCTGGCAGTAGCAGCGGAGAGGCCTGGCACGCTGTCTAAACCTGCTGAAAACTTTTTGCAGATCCGCCGATCGACTGTTTTCGGAGCCCCAACTACTGCGCAGTCTCCGCAGTCACGCAAGATATCTTCCTTCGACGTCAAGAGCCACATCATTGCCGCTACGACGGAACCGCCAGGGCAACCAAGGCATAAAAAGACGTCCCCACGAGCCTGCCGTCATTTCTGGCAGTAGCAGCGGAGAGGCCTGGCACGCTGTCTAAACCTGCTGAAAACTTTTTGCAGATCCGCCGATCAACTGTTTTCGGAGCCCCAACTACTGCGCAGTCTCCGAAGTCAGGCAAGATATCTTCCTTCGACGTCAAGAGCCACATCATTGCCGCTACGACGGAACCGCCAGGGCAACCAAGGCATAAAAAGACGTCCCCATGAGCCTGCCGTCATTTCTGGCAGTAGCAGCCGAGAGGCCTGGCACGCTGTCTAAACCTGCTGAAAACTTTTTGCAGATCCGCCGATCAACTGTTTTCGGAGCCCCAACTACTGCGCAGTCTCCGAAGTCAGGCAAGATATCTTCCTTCGACGTCAAGAGCCACATCATTGCCGCTACGACGGAACCGCCAGGGCAACCAAGGCATAAAAAGACGTCCCCACGAGCCTGCCGTCATTTCTGGCAGTAGCAGCGGAGAGGCCTGGCACGCTGTCTAAACCTGCTGAAAACTTTTTGCAGAACCGCCGATCGACTGTTTTCGGAGCCCCAACTACTGCGCAGTCTCCGAAGTCAGGCAAGATATCTTCCTTCGACGTCAAGAGCCACATCATTGCCGCTACGACGGAACCGCCAGGGGAACCAAGGCATAAAAAGACGTCCCCACGAGCCTGCCGTCATTTCTGGCAGTAGCAGCGGAGAGGCCTGGCACGCTGTCTAAACCTGCTGAAAACTTTTTGCAGATCCGCCGATCGACTGTTTTCGGAGCCCCAACTACTGCGCAGTCTCCGCAGTCACGCAAGATATCTTCCTTCGACGTCAAGAGCCACATCATTGCCGCTACGACGGAACCGCCAGGGGAACCAAGGCATAAAAAGACGTCCCCACGAGCCTGCCGTCATTTCTGGCAGTAGCAGCGGAGAGGCCTGGCACGCTGTCTAAACCTGCTGAAAACTTTTTGCAGATCCGCCGATCAACTGTTTTCGGAGCCCCAACTACTGCGCAGTCTCCGAAGTCACGCAAGATATCTTCCTTCGACGTCAAGAGCCACATCATTGCCGCTACGACGGAACCGCCAGGGCAACCAAGGCATAAAAAGACGTCCCCACGAGCCTGCCGTCATTTCTGGCAGTAGCAGCGGAGAGGCCTGGCACGCTGTCTAAACCTGCTGAAAACTTTTCGCAGATCCGCCGATCGACTGTTTTCGGAGCCCCAACTACTGCGCAGTCTCCGCAGTCACGCAAGATATCTTCCTTCGACGTCAAGAGCCACATCATTGCCGCTACGACGGAACCGCCAAGGCAACCAAGGCATAAAAAGACGTCCCCACGAGCCTGCCGTCATTTCTGGCAGTAGCAGCGGAGAGGCCTGGCACGCTGTCTAAACCTGCTGAAAACTTTTTGCAGATCCGCCGATCGACTGTTTTCGGAGCCCCAACTACTGCGCAGTCTCCGAAGTCAGGCAAGATATCTTCCTTCGACGTCAAGAGCCACATCATTGCCGCTACGACGGAACCGCCAAGGCAACCAAGGCATAAAAAGACGTCCCCACGAGCCTGCCGTCATTTCTGGCAGTAGCAGCGGAGAGGCCTGGCACGCTGTCTAAACCTGCTGAAAACTTTTTGCAGATCCGCCGATCGACTGTTTTCGGAGCCCCAACTACTGCGCAGTCTCCGCAGTCACGCAAGATATCTTCCTTCGACGTCAAGAGCCACATCATTGCCGCTACGACGGAACCGCCAGGGCAACCAAGGCATAAAAAGACGTCCCCACGAGCCTGCCGTCATTTCTGGCAGTAGCAGCGGAGAGGCCTGGCACGCTGTCTAAACCTGCTGAAAACTTTTTGCAGATCCGCCGATCAACTGTTTTCGGAGCCCCAACTACTGCGCAGTCTCCGAAGTCAGGCAAGATATCTTCCTTCGACGTCAAGAGCCACATCATTGCCGCTACGACGGAACCGCCAGGGCAACCAAGGCATAAAAAGACGTCCCCACGAGCCTGCCGTCATTTCTGGCAGTAGCAGCGGAGAGGCCTGGCACGCTGTCTAAACCTGCTGAAAACTTTTTGCAGAACCGCCGATCGACTGTTTTCGGAGCCCCAACTACTGCGCAGTCTCCGAAGTCAGGCAAGATATCTTCCTTCGACGTCAAGAGCCACATCATTGCCGCTACGACGGAACCGCCAGGGCAACCAAGGCATAAAAAGACGTCCCCACGAGCCTGCCGTCATTTCTGGCAGTAGCAGCGGAGAGGCCTGGCACGCTGTCTAAACCTGCTGAAAACTTTTTGCAGATCCGCCGATCAACTGTTTTCGGAGCCCCAACTACTGCGCAGTCTCCGAAGTCAGGCAAGATATCTTCCTTCGACGTCAAGAGCCACATCATTGCCGCTACGACGGAACCGCCAGGGCAACCAAGGCATAAAAAGACGTCCCCATGAGCCTGCCGTCATTTCTGGCAGTAGCAGCCGAGAGGCCTGGCACGCTGTCTAAACCTGCTGAAAACTTTTTGCAGATCCGCCGATCAACTGTTTTCGGAGCCCCAACTACTGCGCAGTCTCCGAAGTCAGGCAAGATATCTTCCTTCGACGTCAAGAGCCACATCATTGCCGCTACGACGGAACCGCCAGGGCAACCAAGGCATAAAAAGACGTCCCCACGAGCCTGCCGTCATTTCTGGCAGTAGCAGCGGAGAGGCCTGGCACGCTGTCTAAACCTGCTGAAAACTTTTTGCAGAACCGCCGATCGACTGTTTTCGGAGCCCCAACTACTGCGCAGTCTCCGAAGTCAGGGAAGATATCTTCCTTCGACGTCAAGAGCCACATCATTGCCGCTACGACGGAACCGCCAGGGGAACCAAGGCATAAAAAGACGTCCCCACGAGCCTGCCGTCATTTCTGGCAGTAGCAGCGGAGAGGCCTGGCACGCTGTCTAAACCTGCTGAAAACTTTTTGCAGATCCGCCGATCAACTGTTTTCGGAGCCCCAACTACTGCGCAGTCTCCGAAGTCACGCAAGATATCTTCCTTCGACGTCAAGAGCCACATCATTGCCGCTACGACGGAACCGCCAGGGGAACCAAGGCATAAAAAGACGTCCCCACGAGCTTGCCGTCATTTCTGGCAGTAGCAGCGGAGAGGCCTGGCACGGTGTCTAAACCTGCTGAAAACTTTTTGCAGATCCGCCGATCAACTGTTTTCGGAGCCCCAACTACTGCGCAGTCTCCGAAGTCACGCAAGATATCTTCCTTCGACGTCAAGAGCCACATCATTGCCGCTACGACGGAACCGCCAGGGCAACCAAGGCATAAAAAGACGTCCCCACGAGCCTGCCGTAATTTCTGGTAGTAGCAGCGGAGAGGCCTGGCACGCTGTCTAAACCTGCTGAAAACTTTTTGCAGATCCGCCGATCAACTGTTTTCGGAGCCCCAACTACTGCGCAGTCTCCGAAGTCACGCAAGATATCTTCCTTCGACGTCAAGAGCCACATCATTGCCGCTACGACGGAACCGCCAGGGGAACCAAGGCATAAAAAGACGTCCCCACGAGCCTGCCGTCATTTCTGGCAGTAGCAGCGGAGAGGCCTGGCACGCTGTCTAAACCTGCTGAAAACTTTTTGCAGATCCGCCGATCAACTGTTTTCGGAGCCCCAACTACTGCGCAGTCTACGAAGTCACGCAAGATATCTTCCTTCGACGTCAAGAGCCACATCATTGCCGCTACGACGGAACCGCCAGGGCAACCAAGGCATAAAAAGACGTCCCCACGAGCCTGCCGTAATTTCTGGCAGTAGCAGCGGAGAGGCCTGGCACGCTGTCTAAACCTGCTGAAAACTTTTTGCAGAACCGCCGATCGACTGTTTTCGGAGCCCCAACTACTGCGCAGTCTCCGAAGTCAGGCAAGATATCTTCCTTCGACGTCAAGAGCCACATCATTGCCGCTACGACGGAACCGCCAGGGGAACCAAGGCATAAAAAGACGTCCCCACGAGCCTGCCGTCATTTCTGGCAGTAGCAGCGGAGAGGCCTGGCACGCTGTCTAAACCTGCTGAAAACTTTTTGCAGATCCGCCGATCAACTGTTTTCGGAGCCCCAACTACTGCGCAGTCTCCGAAGTCACGCAAGATATCTTCCTTCGACGTCAAGAGCCACATCATTGCCGCTACGACGGAACCGCCAGGGGAACCAAGGCATAAAAAGACGTCCCCACGAGCTTGCCGTCATTTCTGGCAGTAGCAGCGGAGAGGCCTGGCACGGTGTCTAAACCTGCTGAAAACTTTTTGCAGATCCGCCGATCAACTGTTTTCGGAGCCCCAACTACTGCGCAGTCTCCGAAGTCACGCAAGATATCTTCCTTCGACGTCAAGAGCCACATCATTGCCGCTACGACGGAACCGCCAGGGCAACCAAGGCATAAAAAGACGTCCCCACGAGCCTGCCGTAATTTCTGGCAGTAGCAGCGGAGAGGCCTGGCACGCTGTCTAAACCTGCTGAAAACTTTTTGCAGATCCGCCGATCAACTGTTTTCGGAGCCCCAACTACTGCGCAGTCTCCGAAGTCACGCAAGATATCTTCCTTCGACGTCAAGAGCCACATCATTGCCGCTACGACGGAACCGCCAGGGGAACCAAGGCATAAAAAGACGTCCCCACGAGCCTGCCGTCATTTCTGGCAGTAGCAGCGGAGAGGCCTGGCACGCTGTCTAAACCTGCTGAAAACTTTTTGCAGATCCGCCGATCAACTGTTTTCGGAGCCCCAACTACTGCGCAGTCTCCGAAGTCACGCAAGATATCTTCCTTCGACGTCAAGAGCCACATCATTGCCGCTACGACGGAACCGCCAGGGCAACCAAGGCATAAAAAGACGTCCCCACGAGCCTGCCGTAATTTCTGGCAGTAGCAGCGGAGAGGCCTGGCACGCTGTCTAAACCTGCTGAAAACTTTTTGCAGATCCGCCGATCAACTGTTTTCGGAGCCCCAACTACTGCGCAGTCTCCGAAGTCACGCAAGATATCTTCCTTCGACGTCAAGAGCCACATCATTGCCGCTACGACGGAACCGCCAGGGGAACCAAGGCATAAAAAGACGTCCCCACGAGCCTGCCGTCATTTCTGGCAGTAGCAGCGGAGAGGCCTGGCACGCTGTCTAAACCTGCTGAAAACTTTTTGCACATCCGCCGATCAACTGTTTTCGGAGCCCCAACTACTGCGCAGTCTCCGAAGTCACGCAAGATATCTTCCTTCGACGTCAAGAGCCACATCATTGCCGCTACGACGGAACCGCCAGGGGAACCAAGGCATAAAAAGACGTCCCCACGAGCCTGCCGTCATTTCTGGCAGTAGCAGCGGAGAGGCCTGGCACGCTGTCTAAACCTGCTGAAAACTTTTTGCAGATCCGCCGATCAACTGTTTTCGGAGCTCCAACTACTGCGCAGTCTCCGAAGTCACGCAAGATATCTTCCTTCGACGTCAAGAGCCACATCATTGCCGCTACGACGGAACCGCCAGGGCAACCAAGGCATAAAAAGACGTCCCCACGAGCCTGCCGTCATTTCTGGCAGTAGCAGCGGAGAGGCCTGGCACGCTGTCTAAACGTGCTGAAAACTTTTTGCAGATCCGCCGATCAACTGTTTTCGGAGCCCCAACTACTGCGCAGTCTCCGAAGTCACGCAAGATATCTTCCTTCGACGTCAAGAGCCACATCATTGCCGCTACGACGGAACCGCCAGGGCAACCAAGGCATAAAAAGACGTCCCCACGAGCCTGCCGTCATTTCTGGCAGTAGCAGCGGAGAGGCCTGGCACGCTGTCTAAACCTGCTGAAAACTTTTTGCAGATCCGCCGATCGACTGTTTTCGGAGCCCCAACTACTGCGCAGTCTCCGCAGTCACGCAAGATATCTTCCTTCGACGTCAAGAGCCACATCATTGCCGCTACGACGGAACCGCCAGGGCAACCAAGGCATAAAAAGACGTCCCCACGAGCCTGCCGTCATTTCTGGCAGTAGCAGCGGAGAGGCCTGGCACGCTGTCTAAACCTGCTGAAAACTTTTTGCAGATCCGCCGATCAACTGTTTTCGGAGCCCCAACTACTGCGCAGTCTCCGAAGTCACGCAAGATATCTTCCTTCGACGTCAAGAGCCACATCATTGCCGCTACGACGGAACCGCCAAGGCAACCAAGGCATAAAAAGACGTCCCCACGAGCCTGCCGTCATTTCTGGCAGTAGCAGCGGAGAGGCCTGGCACGCTGTCTAAACCTGCTGAAAACTTTTTGCAGATCCGCCGATCGACTGTTTTCGGAGCCCCAACTACTGCGCAGTCTCCGCAGTCACGCAAGATATCTTCCTTCGACGTCAAGAGCCACATCATTGCCGCTACGACGGAACCGCCAAGGCAACCAAGGCATAAAAAGACGTCCCCACGAGCCTGCCGTCATTTCTGGCAGTAGCAGCGGAGAGGCCTGGCACGCTGTCTAAACCTGCTGAAAACTTTTTGCAGATCCGCCGATCGACTGTTTTCGGAGCCCCAACTACTGCGCAGTCTCCGAAGTCAGGCAAGATATCTTCCTTCGACGTCAAGAGCCACATCATTGCCGCTACGACGGAACCGCCAAGGCAACCAAGGCATAAAAAGACGTCCCCACGAGCCTGCCGTCATTTCTGGCAGTAGCAGCGGAGAGGCCTGGCACGCTGTCTAAACCTGCTGAAAACTTTTTGCAGATCCGCCGATCGACTGTTTTCGGAGCCCCAACTACTGCGCAGTCTCCGCAGTCACGCAAGATAACTTCCTTCGACGTCAAGAGCCACATCATTGCCGCTACGACGGAACCGCCAGGGCAACCAAGGCATAAAAAGACGTCCCCACGAGCCTGCCGTCATTTCTGGCAGTAGCAGCGGAGAGGCCTGGCACGCTGTCTAAACCTGCTGAAAACTTTTTGCAGATCCGCCGATCAACTGTTTTCGGAGCCCCAACTACTGCGCAGTCTCCGAAGTCAGGCAAGATATCTTCCTTCGACGTCAAGAGCCACATCATTGCCGCTACGACGGAACCGCCAGGGCAACCAAGGCATAAAAAGACGTCCCCACGAGCCTGCCGTCATTTCTGGCAGTAGCAGCGGAGAGGCCTGGCACGCTGTCTAAACCTGCTGAAAACTTTTTGCAGAACCGCCGATCGACTGTTTTCGGAGCCCCAACTACTGCGCAGTCTCCGAAGTCAGGCAAGATATCTTCCTTCGACGTCAATAGCCACATCATTGCCGCTACGACGGAACCGCCAGGGCAACCAAGGCATAAAAAGACGTCCCCACGAGCCTGCCGTCATTTCTGGCAGTAGCAGCGGAGAGGCCTGGCACGCTGTCTAAACCTGCTGAAAACTTTTTGCAGATCCGCCGATCAACTGTTTTCGGAGCCCCAACTACTGCGCAGTCTCCGAAGTCAGGCAAGATATCTTCCTTCGACGTCAAGAGCCACATCATTGCCGCTACGACGGAACCGCCAGGGCAACCAAGGCATAAAAAGACGTCCCCATGAGCCTGCCGTCATTTCTGGCAGTAGCAGCCGAGAGGCCTGGCACGCTGTCTAAACCTGCTGAAAACTTTTTGCAGATCCGCCGATCAACTGTTTTCGGAGCCCCAACTACTGCGCAGTCTCCGAAGTCAGGCAAGATATCTTCCTTCGACGTCAAGAGCCACATCATTGCCGCTACGACGGAACCGCCAGGGCAACCAAGGCATAAAAAGACGTCCCCACGAGCCTGCCATCATTTCTGGCAGTAGCAGCGGAGAGGCCTGGCACGCTGTCTAAACCTGCTGAAAACTTTTTGCAGAACCGCCGATCGACTGTTTTCGGAGCCCCAACTACTGCGCAGTCTCCGAAGTCAGGCAAGATATCTTCCTTCGACGTCAAGAGCCACATCATTGCCGCTACGACGGAACCGCCAGGGGAACCAAGGCATAAAAAGACGTCCCCACGAGCCTGCCGTCATTTCTGGCAGTAGCAGCGGAGGGGCCTGGCACGCTGTCTAAACCTGCTGAAAACTTTTTGCAGATCCGCCGATCGACTGTTTTCGGAGCCCCAACTACTGCGCAGTCTCCGCAGTCACGCAAGATATCTTCCTTCGACGTCAAGAGCCACATCATTGCCGCTACGACGGAACCGCCAGGGGAACCAAGGCATAAAAAGACGTCCCCACGAGCCTGCCGTCATTTCTGGCAGTAGCAGCGGAGAGGCCTGGCACGCTGTCTAAACCTGCTGAAAACTTTTTGCAGATCCGCCGATCAACTGTTTTCGGAGCCCCAACTACTGCGCAGTCTCCGAAGTCACGCAAGATATCTTCCTTCGACGTCAAGAGCCACATCATTGCCGCTACGACGGAACCGCCAGGGCAACCAAGGCATAAAAAGACGTCCCCACGAGCCTGCCGTCATTTCTGGCAGTAGCAGCGGAGAGGCCTGGCACGCTGTCTAAACCTGCTGAAAACTTTTCGCAGATCCGCCGATCGACTGTTTTCGGAGCCCCAACTACTGCGCAGTCTCCGCAGTCACGCAAGATATCTTCCTTCGACGTCAAGAGCCACATCATTGCCGCTACGACGGAACCGCCAAGGCAACCAAGGCATAAAAAGACGTCCCCACGAGCCTGCCGTCATTTCTGGCAGTAGCAGCGGAGAGGCCTAGCACGCTGTCTAAACCTGCTGAAAACTTTTTGCAGATCCGCCGATCGACTGTTTTCGGAGCCCCAACTACTGCGCAGTCTCCGAAGTCAGGCAAGATATCTTCCTTCGACGTCAAGAGCCACATCATTGCCGCTACGACGGAACCGCCAAGGCAACCAAGGCATAAAAAGACGTCCCCACGAGCCTGCCGTCATTTCTGGCAGTAGCAGCGGAGAGGCCTGGCACGCTGTCTAAACCTGCTGAAAACTTTTTGCAGATCCGCCGATCGACTGTTTTCGGAGCCCCAACTACTGCGCAGTCTCCGCAGTCACGCAAGATATCTTCCTTCGACGTCAAGAGCCACATCATTGCCGCTACGACGGAACCGCCAGGGCAACCAAGGCATAAAAAGACGTCCCCACGAGCCTGCCGTCATTTCTGGCAGTAGCAGCGGAGAGGCCTGGCACGCTGTCTAAACCTGCTGAAAACTTTTTGCAGATCCGCCGATCAACTGTTTTCGGAGCCCCAACTACTGCGCAGTCTCCGAAGTCAGGCAAGATATCTTCCTTCGACGTCAAGAGCCACATCATTGCCGCTACGACGGAACCGCCAGGGCAACCAAGGCATAAAAAGACGTCCCCATGAGCCTGCCGTCATTTCTGGCAGTAGCAGCCGAGAGGCCTGGCACGCTGTCTAAACCTGCTGAAAACTTTTTGCAGATCCGCCGATCAACTGTTTTCGGAGCCCCAACTACTGCGCAGTCTCCGAAGTCAGGCAAGATATCTTCCTTCGACGTCAAGAGCCACATCATTGCCGCTACGACGGAACCGCCAGGGCAACCAAGGCATAAAAAGACGTCCCCACGAGCCTGCCGTCATTTCTGGCAGTAGCAGCGGAGAGGCCTGGCACGCTGTCTAAACCTGCTGAAAACTTTTTGCAGAACCGCCGATCGACTGTTTTCGGAGCCCCAACTACTGCGCAGTCTCCGAAGTCAGGCAAGATATCTTCCTTCGACGTCAAGAGCCACATCATTGCCGCTACGACGGAACCGCCAGGGGAACCAAGGCATAAAAAGACGTCCCCACGAGCCTGCCGTCATTTCTGGCAGTAGCAGCGGAGAGGCCTGGCACGCTGTCTAAACCTGCTGAAAACTTTTTGCAGATCCGCCGATCGACTGTTTTCGCAGCCCCAACTACTGCGCAGTCTCCGCAGTCACGCAAGATATCTTCCTTCGACGTCAAGAGCCACATCATTGCCGCTACGACGGAACCGCCAGGGGAACCAAGGCATAAAAAGACGTCCCCACGAGCCTGCCGTCATTTCTGGCAGTAGCAGCGGAGAGGCCTGGCACGCTGTCTAAACCTGCTGAAAACTTTTTGCAGATCCGCCGATCAACTGTTTTCGGAGCCCCAACTACTGCGCAGTCTCCGAAGTCACGCAAGATATCTTCCTTCGACGTCAAGAGCCACATCATTGCCGCTACGACGGAACCGCCAGGGCAACCAAGGCATAAAAAGACGTCCCCACGAGGCTGCCGTCATTTCTGGCAGTAGCAGCGGAGAGGCCTGGCACGCTGTCTAATCCTGCTGAAAACTTTTCGCAGATCCGCCGATCGACTGTTTTCGGAGCCCCAACTACTGCGCAGTCTCCGCAGTCACGCAAGATATCTTCCTTCGACGTCAAGAGCCACATCATTGCCGCTACGACGGAACCGCCAAGGCAACCAAGGCATAAAAAGACGTCCCCACGAGCCTGCCGTCATTTCTGGCAGTAGCAGCGGAGAGGCCTGGCACGCTGTCTAAACCTGCTGAAAACTTTTTGCAGATCCGCCGATCGACTGTTTTCGGAGCCCCAACTACTGCGCAGTCTCCGAAGTCAGGCAAGATATCTTCCTTCGACGTCAAGAGCCACATCATTGCCGCTACGACGGAACCGCCAAGGCAACCAAGGCATAAAAAGACGTCCCCACGAGCCTGCCGTCATTTCTGGCAGTAGCAGCGGAGAGGCCTGGCACGCTGTCTAAACCTGCTGAAAACTTTTTGCAGATCCGCCGATCGACTGTTTTCGGAGCCCCAACTACTGCGCAGTCTCCGCAGTCACGCAAGATATCTTCCTTCGACGTCAAGAGCCACATCATTGCCGCTACGACGGAACCGCCAGGGCAACCAAGGCATAAAAAGACGTCCCCACGAGCCTGCCGTCATTTCTGGCAGTAGCAGCGGAGAGGCCTGGCACGCTGTCTAAACCTGCTGAAAACTTTTTGCAGATCCGCCGATCAACTGTTTTCGGAGCCCCAACTACAGCGCAGTCTCCGAAGTCAGGCAAGATATCTTCCTTCGACGTCAAGAGCCACATCATTGCCGCTACGACGGAACCGCCAGGGCAACCAAGGCATAAAAAGACGTCCCCACGAGCCTGCCGTCATTTCTGGCAGTAGCAGCGGAGAGGCCTGGCACGCTGTCTAAACCTGCTGAAAACTTTTTGCAGAACCGCCGATCGACTGTTTTCGGAGCCCCAACTACTGCGCAGTCTCCGAAGTCAGGCAAGATATCTTCCTTCGACGTCAAGAGCCACATCATTGCCGCTACGACGGAACCGCCAGGGCAACCAAGGCATAAAAAGACGTCCCCACGAGCCTGCCGTCATTTCTGGCAGTAGCAGCGGAGAGGCCTGGCACGCTGTCTAAACCTGCTGAAAACTTTTTGCAGATCCGCCGATCAACTGTTTTCGGAGCCCCAACTACTGCGCAGTCTCCGAAGTCAGGCAAGATATCTTCCTTCGACGTCAAGAGCCACATCATTGCCGCTACGACGGAACCGCCAGGGCAACCAAGGCATAAAAAGACGTCCCCATGAGCCTGCCGTCATTTCTGGCAGTAGCAGCCGAGAGGCCTGGCACGCTGTCTAAACCTGCTGAAAACTTTTTGCAGATCCGCCGATCAACTGTTTTCGGAGCCCCAACTACTGCGCAGTCTCCGAAGTCAGGCAAGATATCTTCCTTCGACGTCAAGAGCCACATCATTGCCGCTACGACGGAACCGCCAGGGCAACCAAGGCATAAAAAGACGTCCCCACGAGCCTGCCGTCATTTCTGGCAGTAGCAGCGGAGAGGCCTGGCACGCTGTCTAAACCTGCTGAAAACTTTTTGCAGAACCGCCGATCGACTGTTTTCGGAGCCCCAACTACTGCGCAGTCTCCGAAGTCAGGGAAGATATCTTCCTTCGACGTCAAGAGCCACATCATTGCCGCTACGACGGAACCGCCAGGGGAACCAAGGCATAAAAAGACGTCCCCACGAGCCTGCCGTCATTTCTGGCAGTAGCAGCGGAGAGGCCTG
The DNA here is from genome assembly GCF_038994185.2 of Dermacentor albipictus. NCBI lineage: Eukaryota > Metazoa > Arthropoda > Arachnida > Ixodida > Ixodidae > Dermacentor > Dermacentor albipictus. Next base: position 1,630,868 of record NW_027225575.1, on the reverse strand, counting down.
GCACGCTGTCTAAACCTGCTGAAAACTTTTTGCAGATCCGCCGATCAACTGTTTTCGGAGCCCCAACTACTGCGCAGTCTCCGAAGTCACGCAAGATATCTTCCTTCGACGTCAAGAGCCACATCATTGCCGCTACGACGGAACCGCCAGGGGAACCAAGGCATAAAAAGACGTCCCCACGAGCTTGCCGTCATTTCTGGCAGTAGCAGCGGAGAGGCCTGGCACGGTGTCTAAACCTGCTGAAAACTTTTTGCAGATCCGCCGATCAACTGTTTTCGGAGCCCCAACTACTGCGCAGTCTCCGAAGTCACGCAAGATATCTTCCTTCGACGTCAAGAGCCACATCATTGCCGCTACGACGGAACCGCCAGGGCAACCAAGGCATAAAAAGACGTCCCCACGAGCCTGCCGTAATTTCTGGTAGTAGCAGCGGAGAGGCCTGGCACGCTGTCTAAACCTGCTGAAAACTTTTTGCAGATCCGCCGATCAACTGTTTTCGGAGCCCCAACTACTGCGCAGTCTCCGAAGTCACGCAAGATATCTTCCTTCGACGTCAAGAGCCACATCATTGCCGCTACGACGGAACCGCCAGGGGAACCAAGGCATAAAAAGACGTCCCCACGAGCCTGCCGTCATTTCTGGCAGTAGCAGCGGAGAGGCCTGGCACGCTGTCTAAACCTGCTGAAAACTTTTTGCAGATCCGCCGATCAACTGTTTTCGGAGCCCCAACTACTGCGCAGTCTACGAAGTCACGCAAGATATCTTCCTTCGACGTCAAGAGCCACATCATTGCCGCTACGACGGAACCGCCAGGGCAACCACGGCATAAAAAGACGTCCCCACGAGCCTGCCGTAATTTCTGGCAGTAGCAGCGGAGAGGCCTGGCACGCTGTCTAAACCTGCTGAAAACTTTTTGCAGAACCGCCGATCGACTGTTTTCGGAGCCCCAACTACTGCGCAGTCTCCGAAGTCAGGCAAGATATCTTCCTTCGACGTCAAGAGCCACATCATTGCCGCTACGACGGAACCGCCAGGGGAACCAAGGCATAAAAAGACGTCCCCACGAGCCTGCCGTCATTTCTGGCAGTAGCAGCGGAGAGGCCTGGCACGCTGTCTAAACCTGCTGAAAACTTTTTGCAGATCCGCCGATCAACTGTTTTCGGAGCCCCAACTACTGCGCAGTCTCCGAAGTCACGCAAGATATCTTCCTTCGACGTCAAGAGCCACATCATTGCCGCTACGACGGAACCGCCAGGGGAACCAAGGCATAAAAAGACGTCCCCACGAGCTTGCCGTCATTTCTGGCAGTAGCAGCGGAGAGGCCTGGCACGGTGTCTAAACCTGCTGAAAACTTTTTGCAGATCCGCCGATCAACTGTTTTCGGAGCCCCAACTACTGCGCAGTCTCCGAAGTCACGCAAGATATCTTCCTTCGACGTCAAGAGCCACATCATTGCCGCTACGACGGAACCGCCAGGGCAACCAAGGCATAAAAAGACGTCCCCACGAGCCTGCCGTAATTTCTGGCAGTAGCAGCGGAGAGGCCTGGCACGCTGTCTAAACCTGCTGAAAACTTTTTGCAGATCCGCCGATCAACTGTTTTCGGAGCCCCAACTACTGCGCAGTCTCCGAAGTCACGCAAGATATCTTCCTTCGACGTCAAGAGCCACATCATTGCCGCTACGACGGAACCGCCAGGGGAACCAAGGCATAAAAAGACGTCCCCACGAGCCTGCCGTCATTTCTGGCAGTAGCAGCGGAGAGGCCTGGCACGCTGTCTAAACCTGCTGAAAACTTTTTGCAGATCCGCCGATCAACTGTTTTCGGAGCCCCAACTACTGCGCAGTCTGCGAAGTCACGCAAGATATCTTCCTTCGACGTCAAGAGCCACATCATTGCCGCTACGACGGAACCGCCAGGGCAACCAAGGCATAAAAAGACGTCCCCACGAGCCTGCCGTAATTTCTGGCAGTAGCAGCGGAGAGGCCTGGCACGCTGTCTAAACCTGCTGAAAACTTTTTGCAGATCCGCCGATCAACTGTTTTCGGAGCCCCAACTACTGCGCAGTCTCCGAAGTCACGCAAGATATCTTCCTTCGACGTCAAGAGCCACATCATTGCCGCTACGACGGAACCGCCAGGGGAACCAAGGCATAAGAAGACGTCCCCACGAGCCTGCCGTCATTTCTGGCAGTAGCAGCGGAGAGGCCTGGCACGCTGTCTAAACCTGCTGAAAACTTTTTGCACATCCGCCGATCAACTGTTTTCGGAGCCCCAACTACTGCGCAGTCTCCGAAGTCACGCAAGATATCTTCCTTCGACGTCAAGAGCCACATCATTGCCGCTACGACGGAACCGCCAGGGGAACCAAGGCATAAAAAGACGTCCCCACGAGCCTGCCGTCATTTCTGGCAGTAGCAGCGGAGAGGCCTGGCACGCTGTCTAAACCTGCTGAAAACTTTTTGCAGACCCGCCGATCAACTGTTTTCGGAGCCCCAACTACTGCGCAGTCTCCGAAGTCACGCAAGATATCTTCCTTCGACGTCAAGAGCCACATCATTGCCGCTACGACGGAACCGCCAGGGGAACCAAGGCATAAAAAGACGTCCCCACGAGCCTGCCGTCATTTCTGGCAGTAGCAGCGGAGAGGCCTGGCACGCTGTCTAAACCTGCTGAAAACTTTTTGCAGATCCGCCGATCAACTGTTTTCGGAGCCCCAACTACTGCGCAGTCTCCGAAGTCACGCAAGATATCTTCCTTCGACGTCAAGAGCCACATCATTGCCGCTACGACGGAACCGCCAGGGGAACCAAGGCATAAAAAGACGTCCCCACGAGCCTGCCGTCATTTCTGGCAGTAGCAGCGGAGAGGCTTGGCACGCTGTCTAAACCTGCTGAAAACTTTTTGCAGATCCGCCGATCAACTGTTTTCGGAGCTCCAACTACTGCGCAGTCTCCGAAGTCACGCAAGATATCTTCCTTCGACGTCAAGAGCCACATCATTGCCGCTACGACGGAACCGCCAGGGCAACCAAGGCATAAAAAGACGTCCCCACGAGCCTGCCGTCATTTCTGGCAGTAGCAGCGGAGAGGCCTGGCACGCTGTCTAAACGTGCTGAAAACTTTTTGCAGATCCGCCGATCAACTGTTTTCGGAGCCCCAACTACTGCGCAGTCTCCGAAGTCACGCAAGATATCTTCCTTCGACGTCAAGAGCCACATCATTGCCGCTACGACGGAACCGCCAGGGCAACCAAGGCATAAAAAGACGTCCCCACGAGCCTGCCGTCATTTCTGGCAGTAGCAGCGGAGAGGCCTGGCACGCTGTCTAAACCTGCTGAAAACTTTTTGCAGATCCGCCGATCGACTGTTTTCGGAGCCCCAACTACTGCGCAGTCTCCGCAGTCACGCAAGATATCTTCCTTCGACGTCAAGAGCCACATCATTGCCGCTACGACGGAACCGCCAGGGCAACCAAGGCATAAAAAGACGTCCCCACGAGCCTGCCGTCATTTCTGGCAGTAGCAGCGGAGAGGCCTGGCACGCTGTCTAAACCTGCTGAAAACTTTTTGCAGATCCGCCGATCAACTGTTTTCGGAGCCCCAACTACTGCGCAGTCTCCGAAGTCACGCAAGATATCTTCCTTCGACGTCAAGAGCCACATCATTGCCGCTACGACGGAACCGCCAAGGCAACGAAGGCATAAAAAGACGTCCCCACGAGCCTGCCGTCATTTCTGGCAGTAGCAGCGGAGAGCCCTCGCACGCTGTCTAAACCTGCTGAAAACTTTTTGCAGATCCGCCGATCAACTGTTTTCGGAGCCCCAACTACTGCGCAGTCTCCGAAGTCATGCAAGATATCTTCCTTCGACGTCAAGAGCCACATCATTGCCGCTACGACGGAACCGCCAAGGCAACCAAGGCATAAAAAGACGTCCGCACGAGCCTGCCGTCATTTCTGGCAGTAGCAGCGGAGAGGCCTGGCACGCTGTCTAAACCTGCTGAAAACTTTTTGCACATCCGCCGATCAACTGTTTTCGGAGCCCCAACTACTGCGCAGTCTCCGAAGTCACGCAAGATATCTTCCTTCGACGTCAAGAGCCACATCATTGCCGCTACGACGGAACCGCGAGGGGAACCAAGGCATAAAAAGACGTCCCCACGAGCCTGCCGTCATTTCTGGCAGTAGCAGCGGAGAGGCCTGGCACGCTGTCTAAACCTGCTGAAAACTTTTTGCAGATCCGCCGATCAACTGTTTTCGGAGCCCCAACTACTGCGCAGTCTCCGAAGTCACGCAAGATATCTTCCTTCGACGTCAAGAGCCACATCATTGCCGCTACGACGGAACCGCCAGGGGAACCAAGGCATAAAAAGACGTCCCCACGAGCCTGCCGTCATTTCTGGCAGTAGCAGCGGAGAGGCCTGGCACGCTGTCTAAACGTGCTGAAAACTTTTTGCAGATCCGCCGATCAACTGTTTTCGGAGCCCCAACTACTGCGCAGTCTCCGAAGTCACGCAAGATATCTTCCTTCGACGTCAAGAGCCACATCATTGCCGCTACGACGGAACCGCCAGGGCAACCAAGGCATAAAAAGACGTCCCCACGAGCCTGCCGTCATTTCTGGCAGTAGCAGCGGAGAGGCTTGCCACGCTGTCTAAACCTGCTGAAAACTTTTTGCAGATCCGCCGATCGACTGTTTTCGGAGCCCCAACTACTGCGCAGTCTCCGAAGTCAGGCAAGATATCTTCCTTCGACGTCAAGAGCCACATCATTGCCGCTACGACGGAACCGCCAGGGCAACCAAGGCATAAAAAGACGTCCCCACGAGCCTGCCGTCATTTCTGGCAGTAGCAGCGGAGAGGCCTGGCACGCTGTCTAAACCTGCTGAAAACTTTTTGCAGATCCGCCGATCAACTGTTTTCGGAGCCCCAACTACTGCGCAGTCTCCGAAGTCACGCAAGATATCTTCCTTCGACGTCAAGAGCCACATCATTGCCGCTACGACGGAACCGCCAAGGCAACCAAGGCATAAAAAGACGTCCCCACGAGCCTGCCGTCATTTCTGGCAGTAGCAGCGGAGAGCCCTGGCACGCTGTCTAAACCTGCTGAAAACTTTTTGCAGATCCGCCGATCAACTGTTTTCGGAGCCCCAACTACTGCGCAGTCTCCGAAGTCACGCAAGATATCTTCCTTCGACGTCAAGAGCCACATCATTGCCGCTACGACGGAACCGCCAAGGCAACCAAGGCATAAAAAGACGTCCCCACGAGCCTGCCGTCATTTCTGGCAGTAGCAGCGGAGAGGCCTGGCACGCTGTCTAAACCTGCTGAAAACTTTTTGCAGATCCGCCGATCAACTGCTTTCGGAGCCCCAACTACTGCGCAGTCTCCGAAGTCACGCAAGATATCTTCCTTCGACGTCAAGAGCCACGTCATTGCCGCTACGACGGAACCGCCAGGGGAACCAAGGCATAAAAAGACGTCCCCACGAGCCTGCCGTCATTTCTGGCAGTAGCAGCGGAGAGGCCTGGCACGCTGTCTAAACCTGCTGAAAACTTTTTGCAGATCCGCCGATCAACTGTTTTCGGAGCCCCAACTACTGCGCAGTCTCCGAAGTCACGCAAGATATCTTCCTTCGACGTCAAGAGCCACATCATTGCCGCTACGACGGAACCGCCAGGGCAACCAAGGCATAAAAAGACGTCCCCACGAGCCTGCCGTCATTTCTGGCAGTAGCAGCGGAGAGGCCTGCCACGCTGTCTAAACCTGCTGAAAACTTTTTGCAGATCCGCCGATCGACTGTTTTCGGAGCCCCAACTACTGCGCAGTCTCCGAAGTCAGGCAAGATATCTTCCTTCGACGTCAAGAGCCACATCATTGCCGCTACGACGGAACCGCCAGGGCAACCAAGGCATAAAAAGACGTCCCCACGAGCCTGCCGTCATTTCTGGCAGTAGCAGCGGAGAGGCCTGGCACGCTGCCTAAACCTGCTGAAAACTTTTTGCAGATCCGCCGATCAACTGTTTTCGGAGCTCCAACTACTGCGCAGTCTCCGAAGTCACGCAAGATATCTTCCTTCGACGTCAAGAGCCACATCATTGCCGCTACGACGGAACCGCCAGGGGAACCAAGGCATAAAAAGACGTCCCCACGAGCCTGCCGTCATTTCTGGCAGTAGCAGCGGAGAGGCCTGGCACGCTGTCTAAACCTGCTGAAAACTTTTTGCAGATCCGCCGATCAACTGTTTTCGGAGCCCCAACTACTGCGCAGTCTCCGAAGTCAGGCAAGATATCTTCCTTCGACGTCAAGAGCCACATCATTGCCGCTACGACGGAACCACCAGGGCAACCAAGGCATAAAAAGACGTCCCCACGAGCCTGCCGTCATTTCTGGCAGTAGCAGCGGAGAGGCCTGGCACGCTGTCTAAACCTGCTGAAAACTTTTTGCAGATCCGCCGATCAACTGTTTTCGGAGCCCCAACTACTGCGCAGTCTCCGAAGTCACGCAAGATATCTTCCTTCGACGTCAAGAGCCACATCATTGCCGCTACGACGAAACCGCCAAGGCAACCAAGGCATAAAAAGACGTCCCCACGAGCCTGCCGTCATTTCTGGCAGTAGCAGCGGAGAGGCCTGGCACGCTGTCTAAACCTGCTGAAAACTTTTTGCAGATCCGCCGATCAACTGTTTTCGGAGCCCCAACTACTGCACAGTCTCCGAAGTCACGCAAGATATCTTCCTTCGACGTCAAGAGCCACATCATTGCCGCTACGACGGAACCGCCAGGGGAACCAAGGCATAAAAAGACGTCCCCACGAGCCTGCCGTCATTTCTGGTAGTAGCAGCGGAGAGGCCTGGCACGCTGTCTAAACCTGCTGAAAACTTTTTGCAGATCCGCCGATCAACTGTTTTCGGAGCCCCAACTACTGCGCAGTCTCCGAAGTCACGCAAGATATCTTCCTTCGACGTCAAGAGCCACATCATTGCCGCTACGACGGAACCGCCAGGGCAACCAAGGCATAAAAAGACGTCCCCACGAGCCTGCCGTCATTTCTGGCAGTAGCAGCGGAGAGGCCTGGCACGCTGTCTAAACCTGCTGAAAACTTTTTGCAGATCCGCCGATCAACTGTTTTCGGAGCCCCAACTACTGCGCAGTCTCCGAAGTCACGCAAGATATCTTCCTTCGACGTCAAGAGCCACATCATTGCCGCTACGACGAAACCGCCAAGGCAACCAAGGCATAAAAAGACGTCCCCACGAGCCTGCCGTCATTTCTGGCAGTAGCAGCGGAGAGGCCTGGCACGCTGTCTAAACCTGCTGAAAACTTTTTGCAGATCCGCCGATCAACTGTTTTCGGAGCCCCAACTACTGCGCAGTCTCCGAAGTCAGGCAAGATATCTTCCTTCGACGTCAAGAGCCACATCATTGGCGCTACGACGGAACCGCCAGGGGAACCAAGGCATAAAAAGACGTCCCCACGAGCCTGCCGTCATTTCTGGCAGTAGCAGCGGAGAGGCCTGGCACGCTGTCTAAACCTGCTGAAAACTTTTTGCAGATCCGCCGATCGACTGTTTTCGGAGCCCCAACTACTGCGCAGTCTCCGAAGTCACGCAAGATATCTTCCTTCGACGTCAAGAGCCACATCATTGCCGCTACGACGGAACCGCCAGGGCAACCAAGGCATAAAAAGACGTCCCCACGAGCCTGCCGTCATTTCTGGCAGTAGCAGCGGAGAGGCCTGGCACGCTGTCTAAACCTGCTGAAAACTTTTTGCAGATCCGCCGATCGACTGTTTTCGGAGCCCCAACTACTGCGCAGTCTCCGAAGTCACGCAAGATATCTTCCTTCGACGTCAAGAGCCACATCATTGCCGCTACGACGGAACCGCCAGGGCAACCAAGGCATAAAAAGACGTCCCCACGAGCCTGCCGTCATTTCTGGCAGTAGCAGCGGAGAGGCCTGGCACGCTGTCTAAACCTGCTGAAAACTTTTTGCAGATCCGCCGATCAACTGTTTTCGGAGCCCCAACTACTGCGCAGTCTCCGAAGTCACGCAATATATCTTCCTTCGACGTCAAGAGCCACATCATTGCCGCTACGCCGGAACCGCCAGGGCAACCAAGGCATAAAAAGACGTCCCCACGAGCCTGCCGTCATTTCTGGCAGTAGCAGCGGAGAGGCCTGGCACGCTGTCTAAACCTGCTGAAAACTTTTTGCAGATCCGCCGATCGACTGTTTTCGGAGCCCCAACTACTGCGCAGTCTCCGAAGTCAGGCAAGATATCTTCCTTCGACGTCAAGAGCCACATCATTGCCGCTACGACGGAACCGCCAGGGGAACCAAGGCATAAAAAGACGTCCCAACGAGCCTGCCGTCATTTCTGGCAGTAGCAGCGGAGAGGCCTGGCACGCTGTCTAAACCTGCTGAAAACGTTTTGCAGATCCGCCGATCAACTGTTTTCGGAGCCCCAACTACTGCGCAGTCTCCGAAGTCAGGCAAGATATCTTCCTTCGACGTCAAGAGCCACATCATTGCCGCTACGACGGAACCGCCAGGGCAACCAAGGCATAAAAAGACGTCCCCACGAGCCTGCCGTCATTTCTGGCAGTAGCAGCGGAGAGGCCTGGCACGCTGTCTAAACCTGCTGAAAACTTTTTGCAGATCCGCCGATCAACTGTTTTCGGAGCCCCAATTACTGCGCAGTCTCCGAAGTCAGGCAAGATATCTTCCTTCGACGTCAAGAGCCACATCATTGCCGCTACGACGGAACCGCCAGGGCAACCAAGGCATAAAAAGACGTCCCCACGAGCCTGCCGTCATTTCTGGCAGTAGCAGCGCAGAGGCCTGGCACGCTGTCTAAACCTGCTGAAAACTTTTTGCAGATCCGCCGATCGACTGTTTTCGGAGCCCCAACTACTGTGCAGTCTCCGAAGTCAGGCAAGATATCTTCCTTCGACGTCAAGAGCCACATCATTGCCGCTACGACGGAACCGCCAGGGCAACCTAGGCATAAAAAGACGTCCCCACGAGCCTGCCGTCATTTCTGGCAGTAGCAGCGGAGAGGCCTGGCACGCTGTCTAAACCTGCTGAAAACTTTTTGCAGATCCGCCGATCGACTGTTTTCGGAGCCCCAACTACTGTGCAGTCTCCGAAGTCAGGCAAGATATCTTCCTTCGACGTCAAGAGCCACATCATTGCCGCTACGACGGAACCGCCAGGGCAACCTAGGCATAAAAAGACGTCCCCACGAGCCTGCCGTCATTTCTGGCAGTAGCAGCGGAGAGGCCTGGCACGCTGTCTAAACCTGCTTAAAACTTTTTGCAGATCCGCCGATCGACTGTTTTCGGAGCCCCAACTACTGCGCAGTCTCCGAAGTCAGGCAAGATATATTCCTTCGACGTCAAGAGCCACATCGCTGCCGCTACGACGGAACCGCCAGGGGAACCAAGGCAAAAAAGACGTCCCCACGAGCCTGCCGTCATTTCTGGCAGTAGCAGCGGAGAGGCCTGGCACGCTGTCTAAACCTGCTGAAAACTTTTTGCAGATCCGCCGATCAACTGTTTTCGGAGCCCCAACTACTGCGCAGTCTCCGAAGTCACGCAAGATATCTTCCTTCGACGTCAAGAGCCACATCATTGCCGCTACGACGGAACCGCCAGGGCAACCAAGGCATAAAAAGACGTCCCCACTAGCCTGCCGTCATTTCTGGCAGTAGCAGCGGAGAGGCCTGGCACGCTGTCTAAACCTGCTGAAAACTTTTTGCAGATCCGCCGATCAACTGTTTTCGGAGCCCCAACTACTGCGCAGTCTCCGAAGTCACGCAAGATATCTTCCTTCGACGTCAAGAGCCACATCATTGCCGCTACGACGGAACCGCCAGGGCAACCAAGGCATAAAAAGACGTCCCCACGAGCCTGCCGTCATTTCTGGCAGTAGCAGCGGAGAGGCCTGGCACGCTGTCTAAACCTGCTGAAAACTTTTTGCAGATCCGCCGATCAACTGTTTTCGGAGCCCCAACTACTGCGCAGTCTCCGAAGTCAGGCAAGATATCTTCCTTCGACGTCAAGAGCCACATCATTGCCGCTACGACGGAACCGCCAGGGCAACCAAGGCATAAAAAGACGTCCCCACGAGCCTGCCGTCATTTCTGGCAGTAGCAGCGGAGAGGCCTGGCACGCTGTCTAAACCTGCTTAAAACTTTTTGCAGATCCGCCGATCGACTGTTTTCGGAGCCCCAACTACTGCGCAGTCTCCGAAGTCAGGCAAGATATCTTCCTTCGACGTCAAGAGCCACATCATTGCCGCTACGACGGAACCGCCAGGGGAACCAAGGCATAAAAAGACGTCCCCACGAGCCTGCCGTCATTTCTGGCAGTAGCAGCGGAGAGGCCTGGCACGCTGTCTAAACCTGCTGAAAACTTTTTGCAGATCCGCCGATCAACTGTTTTCGGAGCCCCAACTACTGCGCAGTCTCCGAAGTCACGCAAGATATCTTCCTTCGACGTCAAGAGCCACATCATTGCCGCTACGACGGAACCGCCAGGGCAACCAAGGCATAAAAAGACGTCCCCACGAGCCTGCCGTCATTTCTGGCAGTAGCAGCGGAGAGGCCTGGCACGCTGTCTAAACCTGCTGAAAACTTTTTGCAGATCCGCCGATCGACTGTTTTCGGAGCCCCAACTACTGCGCAGTCTCCGAAGTCACGCAAGATATCTTCCTTCGACGTCAAGAGCCACATCATTGCCGCTACGACGGAACCGCCAGGGCAACCAAGGCATAAAAAGACGTCCCCACGAGCCTGCCGTCATTTCTGGCAGTAGCAGCGGAGAGGCCTGGCACGCTGTCTAAACCTGCTGAAAACTTTTTGCAGATCCGCCGATCGACTGTTTTCGGAGCCCCAACTACTGCGCAGTCTCCGAAGTCACGCAAGATATCTTCCTTCGACGTCAAGAGCCACATCATTGCCGCTACGACGGAACCGCCAGGGCAACCAAGGCATAAAAAGACGTCCCCACGAGCCTGCCGTCATTTCTGGCAGTAGCAGCGGAGAGGCCTGGCACGCTGTCTAAACCTGCTGAAAACTTTTTGCAGATCCGCCGATCAACTGTTTTCGGAGCCCCAACTACTGCGCAGTCTCCGAAGTCACGCAAGATATCTTCCTTCGACGTCAAGAGCCACATCATTGCCGCTACGCCGGAACCGCCAGGGCAACCAAGGCATAAAAAGACGTCCCCACGAGCCTGCCGTCATTTCTGGCAGTAGCAGCGGAGAGGCCTGGCACGCTGTCTAAACCTGCTGAAAACTTTTTGCAGATCCGCCGATCGACTGTTTTCGGAGCCCCAACTACTGCGCAGTCTCCGAAGTCAGGCAAGATATCTTCCTTCGACGTCAAGAGCCACATCATTGCCGCTACGACGGAACCGCCAGGGGAACCAAGGCATAAAAAGACGTCCCAACGAGCCTGCCGTCATTTCTGGCAGTAGCAGCGGAGAGGCCTGGCACGCTGTCTAAACCTGCTGAAAACGTTTTGCAGATCCGCCGATCAACTGTTTTCGGAGCCCCAACTACTGCGCAGTCTCCGAAGTCAGGCAAGATATCTTCCTTCGACGTCAAGAGCCACATCATTGCCGCTACGACGGAACCGCCAGGGCAACCAAGGCATAAAAAGACGTCCCCACGAGCCTGCCGTCATTTCTGGCAGTAGCAGCGGAGAGGCCTGGCACGCTGTCTAAACCTGCTGAAAACTTTTTGCAGATCCGCCGATCAACTGTTTTCGGAGCCCCAATTACTGCGCAGTCTCCGAAGTCAGGCAAGATATCTTCCTTCGACGTCAAGAGCCACATCATTGCCGCTACGACGGAACCGCCAGGGCAACCAAGGCATAAAAAGACGTCCCCACGAGCCTGCCGTCATTTCTGGCAGTAGCAGCGCAGAGGCCTGGCACGCTGTCTAAACCTGCTTAAAACTTTTTGCAGATCCGCCGATCGACTGTTTTCGGAGCCCCAACTACTGCGCAGTCTCCGAAGTCAGGCAAGATATATTCCTTCGACGTCAAGAGCCACATCGCTGCCGCTACGACGGAACCGCCAGGGGAACCAAGGCAAAAAAGACGTCCCCACGAGCCTGCCGTCATTTCTGGCAGTAGCAGCGGAGAGGCCTGGCACGCTGTCTAAACCTGCTGAAAACTTTTTGCAGATCCGCCGATCAACTGTTTTCGGAGCCCCAACTACTGCGCAGTCTCCGAAGTCACGCAAGATATCTTCCTTCGACGTCAAGAGCCACATCATTGCCGCTACGACGGAACCGCCAGGGCAACCAAGGCATAAAAAGACGTCCCCACGAGCCTGCCGTCATTTCTGGCAGTAGCAGCGGAGAGGCCTGGCACGCTGTCTAAACCTGCTGAAAACTTTTTGCAGATCCGCCGATCAACTGTTTTCGGAGCCCCAACTACTGCGCAGTCTCCGAAGTCACGCAAGATATCTTCCTTCGACGTCAAGAGCCACATCATTGCCGCTACGACGGAACCGCCAGGGCAACCAAGGCATAAAAAGACGTCCCCACGAGCCTGCCGTCATTTCTGGCAGTAGCAGCGGAGAGGCCTGGCACGCTGTCTAAACCTGCTGAAAACTTTTTGCAGATCCGCCGATCAACTGTTTTCGGAGCCCCAACTACTGCGCAGTCTCCGAAGTCAGGCAAGATATCTTCCTTCGACGTCAAGAGCCACATCATTGCCGCTACGACGGAACCGCCAGGGCAACCAAGGCATAAAAAGACGTCCCCACGAGCCTGCCGTCATTTCTGGCAGTAGCAGCGGAGAGGCCTGGCACGCTGTCTAAACCTGCTGAAAACTTTTTGCAGATCCGCCGATCAACTGTTTTCGGAGCCCCAACTACTGCGCAGTCTCCGAAGTCACGCAAGATATCTTCCTTCGACGTCAAGAGCCACATCATTGCCGCTACGACGGAACCGCCAGGGCAACCAAGGCATAAAAAGACGTCCCCACGAGCCTGCCGTCATTTCTGGCAGTAGCAGCGGAGAGGCCTGGCACGCTGTCTAAACCTGCTGAAAACTTTTTGCAGATCCGCCGATCGACTGTTTTCGGAGCCCCAACTACTGCGCAGTCTCCGAAGTCAGGCAAGATATCTTCCTTCGACGTCAAGAGCCACATCATTGCCGCTACGACGGAACCGCCAGGGGAACCAAGGCATAAAAAGACGTCCCCACGAGCCTGCCGTCATTTCTGGCAGTAGCAGCGGAGAGGCCTGGCACGCTGTCTAAACCTGCTGAAAACTTTTTGCAGATCCGCCGATCAACTGTTTTCGGAGCCCCAACTACTGCGCAGTCTCCGAAGTCAGGCAAGATATCTTCCTTCGACGTCAAGAGCCACATCATTGCCGCTACGACGGAACCGCCAGGGCAACCAAGGCATAAAAAGACGTCCCCACGAGCCTGCCGTAATTTCTGGCAGTAGCAGCGGAGAGGCCTGGTGCGCTGTCTAAACTTGCTGAAAACTTTTTGCAGATCCGCCGATCAACTGTTTTCGGAGCCCCAACTACTGCGCAGTCTCCGAAGTCACGCAAGATATCTTCCTTCGACGTCAAGAGCCACATCATTGCCGCTACGACGGAACCGCCAGGGCAACCAAGGCATAAAAAGACGTCCCCACGAGCCTGCCGTCATTTCTGGCAGTAGCAGCGGAGAGGCCTGGCACGCTGTCTAAACCTGCTGAAAACTTTTTGCAGATCCGCCGATCGACTGTTTTCGGAGCCCCAACTACTGCGCAGTCTCCGAAGTCACGCAAGATATCTTCCTTCGACGTCAAGAGCCACATCATTGCCGCTACGACGGAACCGCCAGGGCAACCAAGGCATAAAAAGACGTCCCCACGAGCCTGCCGTCATTTCTGGCAGTAGCAGCGCAGAGGCCTGGCACGCTGTCTAAACCTGCTGAAAACTTTTTGCAGATCCGCCGATCGACTGTTTTCGGAGCCCCAACTACTGCGCAGTCTCCGAAGTCACGCAAGATATCTTCCTTCGACGTCAAGAGCCACATCATTGCCGCTACGACGGAAACGCCAGGGCACCCAAGGCATAAAAAGACGTCCCCACGAGCCTGCCGTCATTTCTGGCAGTAGCAGCGGAGAGGCCTGGCACGCTGTCTAAACCTGCTGAAAACTTTTTGCAGATCCGCCGATCGACTGTTTTCGGAGCCCCAACTACTGCGCAGTCTCCGAAGTCAGGCAAGATATCTTCCTTCGACGTCAAGAGCCACATCATTGCCGCTACGACGGAACCGCCAGGGGAACCAAGGCATAAAAAGACGTCCCCACGAGCCTGCCGTCATTTCTGGCAGTAGCAGCGGAGAGGCCTGGCACGCTGTCTAAACCTGCTGAAAACTTTTTGCAGATCCGCCGATCAACTGTTTTCGGAGCCCCAACTACTGCGCAGTCTCCGAAGTCAGGCAAGATATCTTCCTTCGACGTCAAGAGCCACATCATTGCCGCTACGACGGAACCGCCAGGGCAACCAAGGCATAAAAAGACGTCCCCACGAGCCTGCCGTAATTTCTGGCAGTAGCAGCGGAGAGGCCTGGCACGCTGTCTAAACCTGCTGAAAACTTTTTGCAGATCCGCCGATCAACTGTTTTCGGAGCCCCAACTACTGCGCCGTCTCCGAAGTCACGCAAGATATCTTCCTTCGACGTCAAGAGCCACATCATTGCCGCTACGACGGAACCGCCAGGGCAACCAAGGCATAAAAAGACGTCCCCACGAGCCTGCCGTCATTTCTGGCAGTAGCAGCGGAGAGGCCTGGCACGCTGTCTAAACCTGCTGAAAACTTTTTGCAGATCCGCCGATCGACTGTTTTCGGAGCCCCAACTACTGCGCAGTCTCCGAAGTCATGCAAGATATCTTCCTTCGACGTCAAGAGCCACATCATTGCCGCTACGACGGAACCGCCAGGGCAACCAAGGCATAAAAAGACGTCCCCACGAGCCTGCCGTCATTTCTGGCAGTAGCAGCGCAGAGGCCTGGCACGCTGTCTAAACCTGCTGAAAACTTTTTGCAGATCCGCCGATCGACTGTTTTCGGAGCCCCAACTACTGCGCAGTCTCCGAAGTCACGCAAGATATCTTCCTTCGACGTCAAGAGCCACATCATTGCCGCTACGACGGAACCGCCAGGGCAACCAAGGCATAAAAAGACGTCCCCACGAGCCTGCCGTCATTTCTGGCAGTAGCAGCGGAGAGGCCTGGCACGCTGTCTAAACCTGCTGAAAACTTTTTGCAGATCCGCCGATCGACTGTTTTCGGAGCCCCAACTACTGCGCAGTCTCCGAAGTCACGCAAGATATCTTCCTTCGACGTCAAGAGCCACATCATTGCCGCTACGACGGAACCGCCAGGGCAACCAAGGCATAAAAAGACGTCCCCACGAGCCTGCCGTCATTTCTGGCAGTAGCAGCGGAGAGGCCTGGCACGCTGTCTAAACCTGCTGAAAACTTTTTGCAGATCCGCCGATCGACTGTTTTCGGAGCCCCAACTACTGCGCAGTCTCCGAAGTCACGCACGATATATTCCTTCGACGTCAAGAGCCACATCATTGCCGCTACGACGGAACCGCCAGGGCAACCAAGGCATAAAAAGACGTCCCCACGAGCCTGCCGTCATTTCTGGCAGTAGCAGCGGAGAGGCCTGGCACGCTGTCTAAACCTGCTGAAAACTTTTTGCAGATCCGCCGATCGACTGTTTTCGGAGCCCCAACTACTGCGCAGTCTCCGAAGTCACGCAAGATATCTTCCTTCGACGTCAAGAGCCACATCATTGCCGCTACGACGGAACCGCCAGGGGAACCAAGGCATAAAAAGACGTCCCCACGAGCCTGCCGTCATTTCTGGCAGTAGCAGCGGAGAGGCCTGGCACGCTGTCTAAACCTGCTGAAAACTTTTTGCAGATCCGCCGATCAACTGTTTTCGGAGCCCCAACTACTGCGCAGTCTCCGAAGTCACGCAAGATATCTTCCTTCGACGTCAAGAGCCACATCATTGCCGCTACGACGGAACCGCCAGGGGAACCAAGGCATAAAAAGACGTCCCCACGAGCCTGCCGTCATTTCTGGCAGTAGCAGCGGAGAGGCCTGGCACGCTGTCTAAACCTGCTGAAAACTTTTTGCAGATCCGCCGATCAACTGTTTTCGGAGCCCCAACTACTGCGCAGTCTCCGAAGTCACGCAAGATATCTTCCTTCGACGTCAAGAGCCACATCATTGCCGCTACGACGGAACCGCCAGGGCAACCAAGGCATAAAAAGACGTCCCCACGAGCCTGCCGTCATTTCTGGCAGTAGCAGCGGAGAGGCCTGGCACGCTGTCTAAACCTGCTGAAAACTTTTTGCAGATCCGCCGATCAACTGTTTTCGGAGCCCCAACTACTGCGCAGTCTCCGAAGTCAGGCAAGATATCTTCCTTCGACGTCAAGAGCCACATCATTGCCGCTACGACGGAACCGCCAGGGCAACCAAGGCATAAAAAGACGTCCCAACGAGCCTGCCGTCATTTCTGGCAGTAGCAGCGGAGAGGCCTGGCACGCTGTCTAAACCTGCTTAAAACTTTTTGCAGATCCGCCGATCGACTGTTTTCGGAGCCCCAACTACTGCGCAGTCTCCGAAGTCAGGCAAGATATCTTCCTTCGACGTCAAGAGCCACATCATTGCCGCTACGACGGAACCGCCAGGGCAACCAAGGCATAAAAAGACGTCCCCACGAGCCTGCCGTCATTTCTGGCAGTAGCAGCGGAGAGGCCTGGCACGCTGTCTAAACCTGCTTAAAACTTTTTGCAGATCCGCCGATCGACTGTTTTCGGAGCCCCAACTACTGCGCAGTCTCCGAAGTCACGCACGATATATTCCTTCGACGTCAAGAGCCACATCATTGCCGCTACGACGGAACCGCCAGGGCAACCAAGGCATAAAAAGACGTCCCCACGAGCCTGCCGTCATTTCTGGCAGTAGCAGCGGAGAGGCCTGGCACGCTGTCTAAACCTGCTGAAAACTTTTTGCAGATCCGCCGATCAACTGTTTTCGGAGCCCCAACTACTGCGCAGTCTCCGAAGTCAGGCAAGATATCTTCCTTCGACGTCAAGAGCCACATCATTGCCGCTACGACGGAACCGCCAGGGCAACCAAGGCATAAAAAGACGTCCCCACGAGCCTGCCGTCATTTCTGGCAGTAGCAGCGGAGAGGCCTGGCACGCTGTCTAAACCTGCTGAAAACTTTTTGCAGATCCGCCGATCAACTGTTTTCGGAGCCCCAACTACTGCGCAGTCTCCGAAGTCAGGCAAGATATCTTCCTTCGACGTCAAGAGCCACATCATTGCCGCTACGACGGAACCGCCAGGGCAACCAAGGCATAAAAAGACGTCCCCACGAGCCTGCCGTCATTTCTGGCAGTAGCAGCGGAGAGGCCTGGCACGCTGTCTAAACCTGCTTAAAACTTTTTGCAGATCCGCCGATCGACTGTTTTCGGAGCCCCAACTACTGCGCAGTCTCCGAAGTCAGGCAAGATATCTTCCTTCGACGTCAAGAGCCACATCATTGCCGCTACGACGGAACCGCCAGGGGAACCAAGGCATAAAAAGACGTCCCCACGAGCCTGCCGTCATTTCTGGCAGTAGCAGCGGAGAGGCCTGGCACGCTGTCTAAACCTGCTGAAAACTTTTTGCAGATCCGCCGATCAACTGTTTTCGGAGCCCCAACTACTGCGCAGTCTCCGAAGTCACGCAAGATATCTTCCTTCGACGTCAAGAGCCACATCATTGCCGCTACGACGGAACCGCCAGGGCAACCAAGGCATAAAAAGACGTCCCCACGAGCCTGCCGTCATTTCTGGCAGTAGCAGCGGAGAGGCCTGGCACGCTGTCTAAACCTGCTGAAAACTTTTTGCAGATCCGCCGATCAACTGTTTTCGGAGCCCCAACTACTGCGCAGTCTCCGAAGTCACGCAAGATATCTTCCTTCGACGTCAAGAGCCACATCATTGCCGCTACGACGGAACCGCCAGGGCAACCAAGGCATAAAAAGACGTCCCCACGAGCCTGCCGTCATTTCTGGCAGTAGCAGCGGAGAGGCCTGGCACGCTGTCTAAACCTGCTGAAAACTTTTTGCAGATCCGTCGATCGACTGTTTTCGGAGCCCCAACTACTGCGCAGTCTCCGAAGTCAGGCAAGATATCTTCCTTCGACGTCAAGAGCCACATCATTGCCGCTACGACGGAACCGCCAGGGGAACCAAGGCATAAAAAGACGTCCCCACGAGCCTGCCGTCATTTCTGGCAGTAGCAGCGGAGAGGCCTGGCACGCTGTCTAAACCTGCTGAAAACTTTTTGCAGATCCGCCGATCAACTGTTTTCGGAGCCCCAACTACTGCGCAGTCTCCGAAGTCAGGCAAGATATCTTCCTTCGACGTCAAGAGCCACATCATTGCCGCTACGACGGAACCGCCAGGGCAACCAAGGCATAAAAAGACGTCCCCACGAGCCTGCCGTCATTTCTGGCAGTAGCAGCGGAGAGGCCTGGCACGCTGTCTAAACCTGCTGAAAACTTTTTGCAGATCCGCCGATCGACTGTTTTCGGAGCCCCAACTACTGCGCAGTCTCCGAAGTCAGGCAAGATATCTTCCTTCGACGTCAAGAGCCACATCATTGCCGCTACGACGGAACCGCCAGGGGAACCAAGGCATAAAAAGACGTCCCCACGAGCCTGCCGTCATTTCTGGCAGTAGCAGCGGAGAGGCCTGGCACGCTGTCTAAACCTGCTGAAAACTTTTTGCAGATCCGCCGATCAACTGTTTTCGGAGCCCCAACTACTGCGCAGTCTCCGAAGTCAGGCAAGATATCTTCCTTCGACGTCAAGAGCCACATCATTGCCGCTACGACGGAACCGCCAGGGCAACCAAGGCATAAAAAGACGTCCCCACGAGCCTGCCGTAATTTCTGGCAGTAGCAGCGGAGAGGCCTGGTGCGCTGTCTAAACTTGCTGAAAACTTTTTGCAGATCCGCCGATCAACTGTTTTCGGAGCCCCAACTACTGCGCAGTCTCCGAAGTCACGCAAGATATCTTCCTTCGACGTCAAGAGCCACATCATTGCCGCTACGACGGAACCGCCAGGGCAACCAAGGCATAAAAAGACGTCCCCACGAGCCTGCCGTCATTTCTGGCAGTAGCAGCGGAGAGGCCTGGCACGCTGTCTAAACCTGCTGAAAACTTTTTGCAGATCCGCCGATCGACTGTTTTCGGAGCCCCAACTACTGCGCAGTCTCCGAAGTCACGCAAGATATCTTCCTTCGACGTCAAGAGCCACATCATTGCCGCTACGACGGAACCGCCAGGGCAACCAAGGCATAAAAAGACGTCCCCACGAGCCTGCCGTCATTTCTGGCAGTAGCAGCGCAGAGGCCTGGCACGCTGTCTAAACCTGCTGAAAACTTTTTGCAGATCCGCCGATCGACTGTTTTCGGAGCCCCAACTACTGCGCAGTCTCCGAAGTCACGCAAGATATCTTCCTTCGACGTCAAGAGCCACATCATTGCCGCTACGACGGAAACGCCAGGGCACCCAAGGCATAAAAAGACGTCCCCACGAGCCTGCCGTCATTTCTGGCAGTAGCAGCGGAGAGGCCTGGCACGCTGTCTAAACCTGCTGAAAACTTTTTGCAGATCCGCCGATCGACTGTTTTCGGAGCCCCAACTACTGCGCAGTCTCCGAAGTCAGGCAAGATATCTTCCTTCGACGTCAAGAGCCACATCATTGCCGCTACGACGGAACCGCCAGGGGAACCAAGGCATAAAAAGACGTCCCCACGAGCCTGCCGTCATTTCTGGCAGTAGCAGCGGAGAGGCCTGGCACGCTGTCTAAACCTGCTGAAAACTTTTTGCAGATCCGCCGATCAACTGTTTTCGGAGCCCCAACTACTGCGCAGTCTCCGAAGTCAGGCAAGATATCTTCCTTCGACGTCAAGAGCCACATCATTGCCGCTACGACGGAACCGCCAGGGCAACCAAGGCATAAAAAGACGTCCCCACGAGCCTGCCGTAATTTCTGGCAGTAGCAGCGGAGAGGCCTGGCACGCTGTCTAAACCTGCTGAAAACTTTTTGCAGATCCGCCGATCAACTGTTTTCGGAGCCCCAACTACTGCGCCGTCTCCGAAGTCACGCAAGATATCTTCCTTCGACGTCAAGAGCCACATCATTGCCGCTACGACGGAACCGCCAGGGCAACCAAGGCATAAAAAGACGTCCCCACGAGCCTGCCGTCATTTCTGGCAGTAGCAGCGGAGAGGCCTGGCACGCTGTCTAAACCTGCTGAAAACTTTTTGCAGATCCGCCGATCGACTGTTTTCGGAGCCCCAACTACTGCGCAGTCTCCGAAGTCATGCAAGATATCTTCCTTCGACGTCAAGAGCCACATCATTGCCGCTACGACGGAACCGCCAGGGCAACCAAGGCATAAAAAGACGTCCCCACGAGCCTGCCGTCATTTCTGGCAGTAGCAGCGCAGAGGCCTGGCACGCTGTCTAAACCTGCTGAAAACTTTTTGCAGATCCGCCGATCGACTGTTTTCGGAGCCCCAACTACTGCGCAGTCTCCGAAGTCACGCAAGATATCTTCCTTCGACGTCAAGAGCCACATCATTGCCGCTACGACGGAACCGCCAGGGCAACCAAGGCATAAAAAGACGTCCCCACGAGCCTGCCGTCATTTCTGGCAGTAGCAGCGGAGAGGCCTGGCACGCTGTCTAAACCTGCTGAAAACTTTTTGCAGATCCGCCGATCGACTGTTTTCGGAGCCCCAACTACTGCGCAGTCTCCGAAGTCACGCAAGATATCTTCCTTCGACGTCAAGAGCCACATCATTGCCGCTACGACGGAACCGCCAGGGCAACCAAGGCATAAAAAGACGTCCCCACGAGCCTGCCGTCATTTCTGGCAGTAGCAGCGGAGAGGCCTGGCACGCTGTCTAAACCTGCTGAAAACTTTTTGCAGATCCGCCGATCGACTGTTTTCGGAGCCCCAACTACTGCGCAGTCTCCGAAGTCACGCACGATATATTCCTTCGACGTCAAGAGCCACATCATTGCCGCTACGACGGAACCGCCAGGGCAACCAAGGCATAAAAAGACGTCCCCACGAGCCTGCCGTCATTTCTGGCAGTAGCAGCGGAGAGGCCTGGCACGCTGTCTAAACCTGCTGAAAACTTTTTGCAGATCCGCCGATCGACTGTTTTCGGAGCCCCAACTACTGCGCAGTCTCCGAAGTCACGCAAGATATCTTCCTTCGACGTCAAGAGCCACATCATTGCCGCTACGACGGAACCGCCAGGGGAACCAAGGCATAAAAAGACGTCCCCACGAGCCTGCCGTCATTTCTGGCAGTAGCAGCGGAGAGGCCTGGCACGCTGTCTAAACCTGCTGAAAACTTTTTGCAGATCCGCCGATCAACTGTTTTCGGAGCCCCAACTACTGCGCAGTCTCCGAAGTCACGCAAGATATCTTCCTTCGACGTCAAGAGCCACATCATTGCCGCTACGACGGAACCGCCAGGGCAACCAAGGCATAAAAAGACGTCCCCACGAGCCTGCCGTCATTTCTGGCAGTAGCAGCGGAGAGGCCTGGCACGCTGTCTAAACCTGCTGAAAACTTTTTGCAGATCCGCCGATCAACTGTTTTCGGAGCCCCAACTACTGCGCAGTCTCCGAAGTCAGGCAAGATATCTTCCTTCGACGTCAAGAGCCACATCATTGCCGCTACGACGGAACCGCCAGGGCAACCAAGGCATAAAAAGACGTCCCAACGAGCCTGCCGTCATTTCTGGCAGTAGCAGCGGAGAGGCCTGGCACGCTGTCTAAACCTGCTTAAAACTTTTTGCAGATCCGCCGATCGACTGTTTTCGGAGCCCCAACTACTGCGCAGTCTCCGAAGTCAGGCAAGATATCTTCCTTCGACGTCAAGAGCCACATCATTGCCGCTACGACGGAACCGCCAGGGCAACCAAGGCATAAAAAGACGTCCCCACGAGCCTGCCGTCATTTCTGGCAGTAGCAGCGGAGAGGCCTGGCACGCTGTCTAAACCTGCTTAAAACTTTTTGCAGATCCGCCGATCGACTGTTTTCGGAGCCCCAACTACTGCGCAGTCTCCGAAGTCACGCACGATATATTCCTTCGACGTCAAGAGCCACATCATTGCCGCTACGACGGAACCGCCAGGGCAACCAAGGCATAAAAAGACGTCCCCACGAGCCTGCCGTCATTTCTGGCAGTAGCAGCGGAGAGGCCTGGCACGCTGTCTAAACCTGCTGAAAACTTTTTGCAGATCCGCCGATCAACTGTTTTCGGAGCCCCAACTACTGCGCAGTCTCCGAAGTCAGGCAAGATATCTTCCTTCGACGTCAAGAGCCACATCATTGCCGCTACGACGGAACCGCCAGGGCAACCAAGGCATAAAAAGACGTCCCCACGAGCCTGCCGTCATTTCTGGCAGTAGCAGCGGAGAGGCCTGGCACGCTGTCTAAACCTGCTGAAAACTTTTTGCAGATCCGCCGATCAACTGTTTTCGGAGCCCCAACTACTGCGCAGTCTCCGAAGTCAGGCAAGATATCTTCCTTCGACGTCAAGAGCCACATCATTGCCGCTACGACGGAACCGCCAGGGCAACCAAGGCATAAAAAGACGTCCCCACGAGCCTGCCGTCATTTCTGGCAGTAGCAGCGGAGAGGCCTGGCACGCTGTCTAAACCTGCTTAAAACTTTTTGCAGATCCGCCGATCGACTGTTTTCGGAGCCCCAACTACTGCGCAGTCTCCGAAGTCAGGCAAGATATCTTCCTTCGACGTCAAGAGCCACATCATTGCCGCTACGACGGAACCGCCAGGGGAACCAAGGCATAAAAAGACGTCCCCACGAGCCTGCCGTCATTTCTGGCAGTAGCAGCGGAGAGGCCTGGCACGCTGTCTAAACCTGCTGAAAACTTTTTGCAGATCCGCCGATCAACTGTTTTCGGAGCCCCAACTACTGCGCAGTCTCCGAAGTCACGCAAGATATCTTCCTTCGACGTCAAGAGCCACATCATTGCCGCTACGACGGAACCGCCAGGGCAACCAAGGCATAAAAAGACGTCCCCACGAGCCTGCCGTCATTTCTGGCAGTAGCAGCGGAGAGGCCTGGCACGCTGTCTAAACCTGCTGAAAACTTTTTGCAGATCCGCCGATCAACTGTTTTCGGAGCCCCAACTACTGCGCAGTCTCCGAAGTCACGCAAGATATCTTCCTTCGACGTCAAGAGCCACATCATTGCCGCTACGACGGAACCGCCAGGGCAACCAAGGCATAAAAAGACGTCCCCACGAGCCTGCCGTCATTTCTGGCAGTAGCAGCGGAGAGGCCTGGCACGCTGTCTAAACCTGCTGAAAACTTTTTGCAGATCCGCCGATCGACTGTTTTCGGAGCCCCAACTACTGCGCAGTCTCCGAAGTCAGGCAAGATATCTTCCTTCGACGTCAAGAGCCACATCATTGCCGCTACGACGGAACCGCCAGGGGAACCAAGGCATAAAAAGACGTCCCCACGAGCCTGCCGTCATTTCTGGCAGTAGCAGCGGAGAGGCCTGGCACGCTGTCTAAACCTGCTGAAAACTTTTTGCAGATCCGCCGATCAACTGTTTTCGGAGCCCCAACTACTGCGCAGTCTCCGAAGTCAGGCAAGATATCTTCCTTCGACGTCAAGAGCCACATCATTGCCGCTACGACGGAACCGCCAGGGCAACCAAGGCATAAAAAGACGTCCCCACGAGCCTGCCGTAATTTCTGGCAGTAGCAGCGGAGAGGCCTGGTGCGCTGTCTAAACCTGCTGAAAACTTTTTGCAGATCCGCCGATCAACTGTTTTCGGAGCCCCAACTACTGCGCAGTCTCCGAAGTCACGCAAGATATCTTCCTTCGACGTCAAGAGCCACATCATTGCCGCTACGACGGAACCGCCAGGGCAACCAAGGCATAAAAAGACGTCCCCACGAGCCTGCCGTCATTTCTGGCAGTAGCAGCGGAGAGGCCTGGCACGCTGTCTAAACCTGCTGAAAACTTTTTGCAGATCCGCCGATCGACTGTTTTCGGAGCCCCAACTACTGCGCAGTCTCCGAAGTCACGCAAGATATCTTCCTTCGACGTCAAGAGCCACATCATTGCCGCTACGACGGAACCGCCAGGGCAACCAAGGCATAAAAAGACGTCCCCACGAGCCTGCCGTCATTTCTGGCAGTAGCAGCGCAGAGGCCTGGCACGCTGTCTAAACCTGCTGAAAACTTTTTGCAGATCCGCCGATCGACTGTTTTCGGAGCCCCAACTACTGCGCAGTCTCCGAAGTCACGCAAGATATCTTCCTTCGACGTCAAGAGCCACATCATTGCCGCTACGACGGAACCGCCAGGGCACCCAAGGCATAAAAAGACGTCCCCACGAGCCTGCCGTCATTTCTGGCAGTAGCAGCGGAGAGGCCTGGCACGCTGTCTAAACCTGCTGAAAACTTTTTGCAGATCCGCCGATCGACTGTTTTCGGAGCCCCAACTACTGCGCAGTCTCCGAAGTCAGGCAAGATATCTTCCTTCGACGTCAAGAGCCACATCATTGCCGCTACGACGGAACCGCCAGGGGAACCAAGGCATAAAAAGACGTCCCCACGAGCCTGCCGTCATTTCTGGCAGTAGCAGCGGAGAGGCCTGGCACGCTGTCTAAACCTGCTGAAAACTTTTTGCAGATCCGCCGATCAACTGTTTTCGGAGCCCCAACTACTGCGCAGTCTCCGAAGTCAGGCAAGATATCTTCCTTCGACGTCAAGAGCCACATCATTGCCGCTACGACGGAACCGCCAGGGCAACCAAGGCATAAAAAGACGTCCCCACGAGCCTGCCGTAATTTCTGGCAGTAGCAGCGGAGAGGCCTGGCACGCTGTCTAAACCTGCTGAAAACTTTTTGCAGATCCGCCGATCAACTGTTTTCGGAGCCCCAACTACTGCGCCGTCTCCGAAGTCACGCAAGATATCTTCCTTCGACGTCAAGAGCCACATCATTGCCGCTACGACGGAACCGCCAGGGCAACCAAGGCATAAAAAGACGTCCCCACGAGCCTGCCGTCATTTCTGGCAGTAGCAGCGGAGAGGCCTGGCACGCTGTCTAAACCTGCTGAAAACTTTTTGCAGATCCGCCGATCGACTGTTTTCGGAGCCCCAACTACTGCGCAGTCTCCGAAGTCATGCAAGATATCTTCCTTCGACGTCAAGAGCCACATCATTGCCGCTACGACGGAACCGCCAGGGCAACCAAGGCATAAAAAGACGTCCCCACGAGCCTGCCGTCATTTCTGGCAGTAGCAGCGCAGAGGCCTGGCACGCTGTCTAAACCTGCTGAAAACTTTTTGCAGATCCGCCGATCGACTGTTTTCGGAGCCCCAACTACTGCGCAGTCTCCGAAGTCACGCAAGATATCTTCCTTCGACGTCAAGAGCCACATCATTGCCGCTACGACGGAACCGCCAGGGCACCCAAGGCATAAAAAGACGTCCCCACGAGCCTGCCGTCATTTCTGGCAGTAGCAGCGGAGAGGCCTGGCACGCTGTCTAAACCTGCTGAAAACTTTTTGCAGATCCGCCGATCGACTGTTTTCGGAGCCCCAACTACTGCGCAGTCTCCGAAGTCACGCAAGATATCTTCCTTCGACGTCAAGAGCCACATCATTGCCGCTACGACGGAACCGCCAGGGCAACCAAGGCATAAAAAGACGTCCCCACGAGCCTGCCGTCATTTCTGGCAGTAGCAGCGGAGAGGCCTGGCACGCTGTCTAAACCTGCTGAAAACTTTTTGCAGATCCGCCGATCGACTGTTTTCGGAGCCCCAACTACTGCGCAGTCTCCGAAGTCACGCAAGATATCTTCCTTCGACGTCAAGAGCCACATCATTGCCGCTACGACGGAACCGCCAGGGCAACCAAGGCATAAAAAGACGTCCCCACGAGCCTGCCGTCATTTCTGGCAGTAGCAGCGGAGAGGCCTGGCACGCTGTCTAAACCTGCTGAAAACTTTTTGCAGATCCGCCGATCGACTGTTTTCGGAGCCCCAACTACTGCGCAGTCTCCGAAGTCACGCACGATATATTCCTTCGACGTCAAGAGCCACATCATTGCCGCTACGACGGAACCGCCAGGGCAACCAAGGCATAAAAATACGTCCCCACGAGCCTGCCGTCATTTCTGGCAGTAGCAGCGGAGAGGCCTGGCACGCTGTCTAAACCTGCTGAAAACTTTTTGCAGATCCGCCGATCGACTGTTTTCGGTGCCCCAACTACTGCGCAGTCTCCGAAGTCACGCAAGATATCTTCCTTCGACGTCAAGAGCCACATCATTGCCGCTACGACGGAACCGCCAGGGGAACCAAGGCATAAAAAGACGTCCCCACGAGCCTGCCGTCATTTCTGGCAGTAGCAGCGGAGAGGCCTGGCACGCTGTCTAAACCTGCTGAAAACTTTTTGCAGATCCGCCGATCAACTGTTTTCGGAGCCCCAACTACTGCGCAGTCTCCGAAGTCAGGCAAGATATCTTCCTTCGACGTCAAGAGCCACATCATTGCCGCTACGACGGAACCGCCAGGGCAACCAAGGCATAAAAAGACGTCCCCACGAGCCTGCCGTAATTTCTGGCAGTAGCAGCGGAGAGGCCTGGCACGCTGTCTAAACCTGCTGAAAACTTTTTGCAGATCCGCCGATCAACTGTTTTCGGAGCCCCAACTACTGCGCCGTCTCCGAAGTCACGCAAGATATCTTCCTTCGACGTCAAGAGCCACATCATTGCCGCTACGACGGAACCGCCAGGGCAACCAAGGCATAAAAAGACGTCCCCACGAGCCTGCCGTCATTTCTGGCAGTAGCAGCGGAGAGGCCTGGCACGCTGTCTAAACCTGCTGAAAACTTTTTGCAGATCCGCCGATCGACTGTTTTCGGAGCCCCAACTACTGCGCAGTCTCCGAAGTCATGCAAGATATCTTCCTTCGACGTCAAGAGCCACATCATTGCCGCTACGACGGAACCGCCAGGGCAACCAAGGCATAAAAAGACGTCCCCACGAGCCTGCCGTCATTTCTGGCAGTAGCAGCGCAGAGGCCTGGCACGCTGTCTAAACCTGCTGAAAACTTTTTGCAGATCCGCCGATCGACTGTTTTCGGAGCCCCAACTACTGCGCAGTCTCCGAAGTCACGCAAGATATCTTCCTTCGACGTCAAGAGCCACATCATTGCCGCTACGACGGAACCGCCAGGGCACCCAAGGCATAAAAAGACGTCCCCACGAGCCTGCCGTCATTTCTGGCAGTAGCAGCGGAGAGGCCTGGCACGCTGTCTAAACCTGCTGAAAACTTTTTGCAGATCCGCCGATCGACTGTTTTCGGAGCCCCAACTACTGCGCAGTCTCCGAAGTCACGCAAGATATCTTCCTTCGACGTCAAGAGCCACATCATTGCCGCTACGACGGAACCGCCAGGGCAACCAAGGCATAAAAAGACGTCCCCACGAGCCTGCCGTCATTTCTGGCAGTAGCAGCGGAGAGGCCTGGCACGCTGTCTAAACCTGCTGAAAACTTTTTGCAGATCCGCCGATCGACTGTTTTCGGAGCCCCAACTACTGCGCAGTCTCCGAAGTCACGCAAGATATCTTCCTTCGACGTCAAGAGCCACATCATTGCCGCTACGACGGAACCGCCAGGGCAACCAAGGCATAAAAAGACGTCCCCACGAGCCTGCCGTCATTTCTGGCAGTAGCAGCGGAGAGGCCTGGCACGCTGTCTAAACCTGCTGAAAACTTTTTGCAGATCCGCCGATCGACTGTTTTCGGAGCCCCAACTACTGCGCAGTCTCCGAAGTCACGCACGATATATTCCTTCGACGTCAAGAGCCACATCATTGCCGCTACGACGGAACCGCCAGGGCAACCAAGGCATAAAAATACGTCCCCACGAGCCTGCCGTCATTTCTGGCAGTAGCAGCGGAGAGGCCTGGCACGCTGTCTAAACCTGCTGAAAACTTTTTGCAGATCCGCCGATCGACTGTTTTCGGTGCCCCAACTACTGCGCAGTCTCCGAAGTCACGCAAGATATCTTCCTTCGACGTCAAGAGCCACATCATTGCCGCTACGACGGAACCGCCAGGGGAACCAAGGCATAAAAAGACGTCCCCACGAGCCTGCCGTCATTTCTGGCAGTAGCAGCGGAGAGGCCTGGCACGCTGTCTAAACCTGCTGAAAACTTTTTGCAGATCCGCCGATCAACTGTTTTCGGAGCCCCAACTACTGCGCAGTCTCCGAAGTCACGCAAGATATCTTCCTTCGACGTCAAGAGCCACATCATTGCCGCTACGACGGAACCGCCAGGGGAACCAAGGCATAAAAAGACGTCCCCACGAGCCTGCCGTCATTTCTGGCAGTAGCAGCGGAGAGGCCTGGCACGCTGTCTAAACCTGCTGAAAACTTTTTGCAGATCCGCCGATCAACTGTTTTCGGAGCCCCAACTACTGCGCAGTCTCCGAAGTCACGCAAGATATCTTCCTTCGACGTCAAGAGCCACATCATTGCCGCTACGACGGAACCGCCAGGGCAACCAAGGCATAAAAAGACGTCCCCACGAGCCTGCCGTCATTTCTGGCAGTAGCAGCGGAGAGGCCTGGCACGCTGTCTAAACCTGCTGAAAACTTTTTGCAGATCCGCCGATCAACTGTTTTCGGAGCCCCAACTACTGCGCAGTCTCCGAAGTCAGGCAAGATATCTTCCTTCGACGTCAAGAGCCACATCATTGCCGCTACGACGGAACCGCCAGGGCAACCAAGGCATAAAAAGACGTCCCCACGAGCCTGCCGTCATTTCTGGCAGTAGCAGCGGAGAGGCCTGGCACGCTGTCTAAACCTGCTTAAAACTTTTTGCAGATCCGCCGATCGACTGTTTTCGGAGCCCCAACTACTGCGCAGTCTCCGAAGTCAGGCAAGATATCTTCCTTCGACGTCAAGAGCCACATCATTGCCGCTACGACGGAACCGCCAGGGGAACCAAGGCATAAAAAGACGTCCCCACGAGCCTGCCGTCATTTCTGGCAGTAGCAGCGGAGAGGCCTGGCACGCTGTCTAAACCTGCTGAAAACTTTTTGCAGATCCGCCGATCAACTGTTTTCGGAGCCCCAACTACTGCGCAGTCTCCGAAGTCACGCAAGATATCTTCCTTCGACGTCAAGAGCCACATCATTGCCGCTACGACGGAACCGCCAGGGCAACCAAGGCATAAAAAGACTTCCCCACGAGCCTGCCGTCATTTCTGGCAGTAGCAGCGGAGAGGCCTGGCACGCTGTCTAAACCTGCTGAAAACTTTTTGCAGATCCGCCGATCAACTGTTTTCGGAGCCCCAACTACTGCGCAGTCTCCGAAGTCACGCAAGATATCTTCCTTCGACGTCAAGAGCCACATCATTGCCGCTACGACGGAACCGCCAGGGCAACCAAGGCATAAAAAGACGTCCCCACGAGCCTGCCGTCATTTCTGGCAGTAGCAGCGGAGAGGCCTGGCACGCTGTCTAAACCTGCTGAAAACTTTTTGCAGATCCGCCGATCGACTGTTTTCGGAGCCCCAACTACTGCGCAGTCTCCGAAGTCAGGCAAGATATCTTCCTTCGACGTCAAGAGCCACATCATTGCCGCTACGACGGAACCGCCAGGGGAACCAAGGCATAAAAAGACGTCCCCACGAGCCTGCCGTCATTTCTGGCAGTAGCAGCGGAGAGGCCTGGCACGCTGTCTAAACCTGCTGAAAACTTTCTGCAGATCCGCCGATCAACTGTTTTCGGAGCCCCAACTACTGCGCAGTCTCCGAAGTCAGGCAAGATATCTTCCTTCGACGTCAAGAGCCACATCATTGCCGCTACGACGGAACCGCCAGGGCAACCAAGGCATAAAAAGACGTCCCCACGAGCCTGCCGTAATTTCTGGCAGTAGCAGCGGAGAGGCCTGGTGCGCTGTCTAAACCTGCTGAAAACTTTTTGCAGATCCGCCGATCAACTGTTTTCGGAGCCCCAACTACTGCGCAGTCTCCGAAGTCACGCAAGATATCTTCCTTCGACGTCAAGAGCCACATCATTGCCGCTACGACGGAACCGCCAGGGCAACCAAGGCATAAAAAGACGTCCCCACGAGCTTGCCGTCATTTCTGGCAGTAGCAGCGGAGAGGCCTGGCACGCTGCCTAAACCTGCTGAAAACTTTTTGCAGATCCGCCGATCGACTGTTTTCGGAGCCCCAACTACTGCGCAGTCTCCGAAGTCACGCAAGATATCTTCCTTCGACGTCAAGAGCCACATCATTGCCGCTACGACGGAACCGCCAGGGCAACCAAGGCATAAAAAGACGTCCCCACGAGCCTGCCGTCATTTCTGGCAGTAGCAGCGCAGAGGCCTGGCACGCTGTCTAAACCTGCTGAAAACTTTTTGCAGATCCGCCGATCGACTGTTTTCGGAGCCCCAACTACTGCGCAGTCTCCGAAGTCACGCAAGATATCTTCCTTCGACGTCAAGAGCCACATCATTGCCGCTACGACGGAACCGCCAGGGCACCCAAGGCATAAAAAGACGTCCCCACGAGCCTGCCGTCTTTTCTGGCAGTAGCAGCGGAGAGGCCTGGCACGCTGTCTAAACCTGCTGAAAACTTTTTGCAGATCCGCCGATCAACTGTTTTCGGAGCCCCAACTACTGCGCCGTCTCCGAAGTCACGCAAGATATCTTCCTTCGACGTCAAGAGCCACATCATTGCCGCTACGACGGAACCGCCAGGGCAACCAAGGCATAAAAAGACGTCCCCACGAGCCTGCCGTCATTTCTGGCAGTAGCAGCGGAGAGGCCTGGCACGCTGTCTAAACCTGCTGAAAACTTTTTGCAGATCCGCCGATCGACTGTTTTCGGAGCCCCAACTACTGCGCAGTCTCCGAAGTCATGCAAGATATCTTCCTTCGACGTCAAGAGCCACATCATTGCCGCTACGACGGAACCGCCAGGGCAACCAAGGCATAAAAAGACGTCCCCACGAGCCTGCCGTCATTTCTGGCAGTAGCAGCGCAGAGGCCTGGCACGCTGTCTAAACCTGCTGAAAACTTTTTGCAGATCCGCCGATCGACTGTTTTCGGAGCCCCAACTACTGCGCAGTCTCCGAAGTCACGCAAGATATCTTCCTTCGACGTCAAGAGCCACATCATTGCCGCTACGAGGGAACCGCCAGGGCACCCAAGGCATAAAAAGACGTCCCCACGAGCCTGCCGTCATTTCTGGCAGTAGCAGCGGAGAGGCCTGGCACGCTGTCTAAACCTGCTGAAAACTTTTTGCAGATCCGCCGATCGACTGTTTTCGGAGCCCCAACTACTGCGCAGTCTCCGAAGTCACGCAAGATATCTTCCTTCGACGTCAAGAGCCACATCATTGCCGCTACGACGGAACCGCCAGGGCAACCAAGGCATAAAAAGACGTCCCCACGAGCCTGCCGTCATTTCTGGCAGTAGCAGCGGAGAGGCCTGGCACGCTGTCTAAACCTGCTGAAAACTTTTTGCAGATCCGCCGATCGACTGTTTTCGGAGCCCCAACTACTGCGCAGTCTCCGAAGTCACGCAAGATATCTTCCTTCGACGTCAAGAGCCACATCATTGCCGCTACGACGGAACCGCCAGGGCAACCAAGGCATAAAAAGACGTCCCCACGAGCCTGCCGTCATTTCTGGCAGTAGCAGCGGAGAGGCCTGGCACGCTGTCTAAACCTGCTGAAAACTTTTTGCAGATCCGCCGATCGACTGTTTTCGGAGCCCCAACTACTGCGCAGTCTCCGAAGTCACGCACGATATATTCCTTCGACGTCAAGAGCCACATCATTGCCGCTACGACGGAACCGCCAGGGCAACCAAGGCATAAAAAGACGTCCCCACGAGCCTGCCGTCATTTCTGGCAGTAGCAGCGGAGAGGCCTGGCACGCTGTCTAAACCTGCTGAAAACTTTTTGCAGATCCGCCGATCGACTGTTTTCGGAGCCCCAACTACTGCGCAGTCTCCGAAGTCACGCAAGATATCTTCCTTCGACGTCAAGAGCCACATCATTGCCGCTACGACGGAACCGCCAGGGGAACCAAGGCATAAAAAGACGTCCCCACGAGCCTGCCGTCATTTCTGGCAGTAGCAGCGGAGAGGCCTGGCACGCTGTCTAAACCTGCTGAAAACTTTTTGCAGATCCGCCGATCAACTGTTTTCGGAGCCCCAACTACTGCGCAGTCTCCGAAGTCACGCAAGATATCTTCCTTCGACGTCAAGAGCCACATCATTGCCGCTACGACGGAACCGCCAGGGGAACCAAGGCATAAAAAGACGTCCCCACGAGCCTGCCGTCATTTCTGGCAGTAGCAGCGGAGAGGCCTGGCACGCTGTCTAAACCTGCTGAAAACTTTTTGCAGATCCGCCGATCAACTGTTTTCGGAGCCCCAACTACTGCGCAGTCTCCGAAGTCACGCAAGATATCTTCCTTCGACGTCAAGAGCCACATCATTGCCGCTACGACGGAACCGCCAGGGCAACCAAGGCATAAAAAGACGTCCCCACGAGCCTGCCGTCATTTCTGGCAGTAGCAGCGGAGAGGCCTGCCACGCTGTCTAAACCTGCTGAAAACTTTTTGCAGATCCGCCGATCGACTGTTTTCGGAGCCCCAACTACTGCGCAGTCTCCGAAGTCAGGCAAGATATCTTCCTTCGACGTCAAGAGCCACATCATTGCCGCTACGACGGAACCGCCAGGGCAACCAAGGCATAAAAAGACGTCCCCACGAGCCTGCCGTCATTTCTGGCAGTAGCAGCGGAGAGGCCTGGCACGCTGCCTAAACCTGCTGAAAACTTTTTGCAGATCCGCCGATCAACTGTTTTCGGAGCTCCAACTACTGCGCAGTCTCCGAAGTCACGCAAGATATCTTCCTTCGACGTCAAGAGCCACATCATTGCCGCTACGACGGAACCGCCAGGGCAACCAAGGCATAAAAAGACGTCCCCACGAGCCTGCCGTCATTTCTGGCAGTAGCAGCGGAGAGGCCTGGCACGCTGTCTAAACCTGCTGAAAACTTTTTGCACATCCGCCGATCAACTGTTTTCGGAGCCCCAACTACTGCGCAGTCTCCGAAGTCACGCAAGATATCTTCCTTCGACGTCAAGAGCCACATCATTGCCGCTACGACGGAACCGCCAGGGGAACCAAGGCATAAAAAGACGTCCCCACGAGCCTGCCGTCATTTCTGGCAGTAGCAGCGGAGAGGCCTGGCACGCTGTCTAAACCTGCTGAAAACTTTTTGCAGACCCGCCGATCAACTGTTTTCGGAGCCCCAACTACTGCGCAGTCTCCGAAGTCACGCAAGATATCTTCCTTCGACGTCAAGAGCCACATCATTGCCGCTACGACAGAACCGCCAGGGGAACCAAGGCATAAAAAGACGTCCCCACGAGCCTGCCGTCATTTCTGGCAGTAGCAGCGGAGAGGCCTGGCACGCTGTCTAAACCTGCTGAAAACTTTTTGCAGATCCGCCGATCAACTGTTTTCGGAGCCCCAACTACTGCGCAGTCTCCGAAGTCACGCAAGATATCTTCCTTCGACGTCAAGAGCCACATCATTGCCGCTACGACGGAACCGCCAGGGGAACCAAGGCATAAAAAGACGTCCCCACGAGCCTGCCGTCATTTCTGGCAGTAGCAGCGGAGAGGCCTGGCACGCTGTCTAAACCTGCTGAAAACTTTTTGCAGATCCGCCGATCAACTGTTTTCGGAGCTCCAACTACTGCGCAGTCTCCGAAGTCACGCAAGATATCTTCCTTCGACGTCAAGAGCCACATCATTGCCGCTACGACGGAACCGCCAGGGCAACCAAGGCATAAAAAGACGTCCCCACGAGCCTGCCGTCATTTCTGGCAGTAGCAGCGGAGAGGCCTGGCACGCTGTCTAAACCTGCTGAAAACTTTTTGCAGATCCGCCGATCAACTGTTTTCGGAGCCCCAACTACTGCGCAGTCTCCGAAGTCACGCAAGATATCTTCCTTCGACGTCAAGAGCCACATCATTGCCGCTACGACAGAACCGCCAGGGCAACCAAGGCATAAAAAGACGTCCCCACGAGCCTGCCGTCATTTCTGGCAGTAGCAGCGGAGAGGCCTGGCACGCTGTCTAAACCTGCTGAAAACTTTTTGCAGATCCGCCGATCAACTGTTTTCGGAGCCCCAACTACTGCGCAGTCTCCGAAGTCACGCAAGATATCTTCCTTCGACGTCAAGAGCCACATCATTGCCGCTACGACGGAACCGCCAAGGCAACGAAGGCATAAAAAGACGTCCCCACGAGCCTGCCGTCATTTCTGGCAGTAGCAGCGGAGAGCCCTGGCACGCTGTCTAAACCTGCTGAAAACTTTTTGCAGATCCGCCGATCAACTGTTTTCGGAGCCCCAACTACTGCGCAGTCTCCGAAGTCACGCAAGATATCTTCCTTCGACGTCAAGAGCCACATCATTGCCGCTACGACGGAACCGCCAAGGCAACCAAGGCATAAAAAGACGTCCCCACGAGCCTGCCGTCATTTCTGGCAGTAGCAGCGGAGAGGCCTGGCACGCTGTCTAAACCTGCTGAAAACTTTTTGCAGATCCGCCGATCAACTGTTTTCGGAGCCCCAACTACTGCGCAGTCTCCGAAGTCACGCAAGATATCTTCCTTCGACGTCAAGAGCCACATCATTGCCGCTACGACGGAACCGCCAGGGGAAACAAGGCATAAAAAGACGTCCCCACGAGCCTGCCGTCATTTCTGGCAGTAGCAGCGGAGAGGCCTGGCACGCTGTCTAAACCTGCTGAAAACTTTTTGCAGATCCGCCGATCAACTGTTTTCGGAGCCCCAACTACTGCGCAGTCTCCGAAGTCACGCAAGATATCTTCCTTCGACGTCAAGAGCCACATCATTGCCGCTACGACGGAACCGCCAGGGGAACCAAGGCATAAAAAGACGTCCCCACGAGCCTGCCGTCATTTCTGGCAGTAGCAGCGGAGAGGCCTGGCACGCTGTCTAAACCTGCTGAAAACTTTTTGCAGATCCGCCGATCAACTGTTTTCGGAGCCCCAACTACTGCGCAGTCTCCGAAGTCACGCAAGATATCTTCCTTCGACGTCAAGAGCCACATCATTGCCGCTACGACGGAACCGCCAGGGCAACCAAGGCATAAAAAGACGTCCCCACGAGCCTGCCGTCATTTCTGGCAGTAGCAGCGGAGAGGCCTGCCACGCTGTCTAAACCTGCTGAAAACTTTTTGCAGATCCGCCGATCGACTGTTTTCGGAGCCCCAACTACTGCGCAGTCTCCGAAGTCAGGCAAGATATCTTCCTTCGACGTCAAGAGCCACATCATTGCCGCTACGACTGAACCGCCAGGGCAACCAAGGCATAAAAAGACGTCCCCACGAGGCTGCCGTCATTTCTGGCAGTAGCAGCGGAGAGGCCTGGCACGCTGTCTAAACCTGCTGAAAACTTTTTGCAGATCCGCCGATCAACTGTTTTCGGAGCCCCAACTACTGCGCAGTCTCCGAAGTCACGCAAGATATCTTCCTTCGACGTCAAGAGCCACATCATTGCCGCTACGACGGAACCGCCAAGGCAACCAAGGCATAAAAAGACGTCCCCACGAGCCTGCCGTCATTTCTGGCAGTAGCAGCGGAGAGCCCTGGCACGCTGTCTAAACCTGCTGAAAACTTTTTGCAGATCCGCCGATCAACTGTTTTCGGAGCCCCAACTACTGCGCAGTCTCCGAAGTCACGCAAGATATCTTCCTTCGACGTCAAGAGCCACATCATTGCCGCTACGACGGAACCGCCAAGGCAACCAAGGCATAAAAAGACGTCCCCACGAGCCTGCCGTCATTTCTGGCAGTAGCAGCGGAGAGGCCTGGCACGCTGTCTAAACCTGCTGAAAACTTTTTGCAGATCCGCCGATCAACTGTTTTCGGAGCCCCAACTACTGCGCAGTCTCCGAAGTCACGCAAGATATCTTCCTTCGACGTCAAGAGCCACATCATTGCCGCTACGACGGAACCGCCAGGGGAACCAAGGCATAAAAAGACGTCCCCACGAGCCTGCCGTCATTTCTGGCAGTAGCAGCGGAGAGGCCTGGCACGCTGTCTAAACCTGCTGAAAACTTTTTGCAGATCCGCCGATCAACTGTTTTCGGAGCCCCAACTACTGCGCAGTCTCCGAAGTCACGCAAGATATCTTCCTTCGACGTCAAGAGCCACATCATTGCCGCTACGACGGAACCGCCAGGGGAACCAAGGCATAAAAAGACGTCCCCACGAGCCTGCCGTCATTTCTGGCAGTAGCAGCGGAGAGGCCTGGCACGCTGTCTAAACCTGCTGAAAACTTTTTGCAGATCCGCCGATCAACTGTTTTCGGAGCCCCAACTACTGCGCAGTCTCCGAAGTCACGCAAGATTCCTTCGACGTCAAGAGCCACATCATTGCCGCTACGACGGAACCGCCAGGGCAACCAAGGCATAAAAAGACGTCCCCACGAGCCTGCCGTCATTTCTGGCAGTAGCAGCGGAGAGGCCTGCCACGCTGTCTAAACCTGCTGAAAACTTTTTGCAGATCCGCCGATCGACTGTTTTCGGAGCCCCAACTACTGCGCAGTCTCCGAAGTCAGGCAAGATATCTTCCTTCGACGTCAAGAGCCACATCATTGCCGCTACGACGGAACCGCCAGGGCAACCAAGGCATAAAAAGACGTCCCCACGAGCCTGCCGTCATTTCTGGCAGTAGCAGCGGAGAGGCCTGGCACGCTGCCTAAACCTGCTGAAAACTTTTTGCAGATCCGCCGATCAACTGTTTTCGGAGCTCCAACTACTGCGCAGTCTCCGAAGTCACGCAAGATATCTTCCTTCGACGTCAAGAGCCACATCATTGCCACTACGACGGAACCGCCAGGGGAACCAAGGCATAAAAAGACGTCCCCACGAGCCTGCCGTCATTTCTGGCAGTAGCAGCGGAGAGGCCTGCCACGCTGTCTAAACCTGCTGAAAACTTTTTGCAGATCCGCCGATCGACTGTTTTCGGAGCCCCAACTACTGCGCAGTCTCCGAAGTCAGGCAAGATATCTTCCTTCGACGTCAAGAGCCACATCATTGCCACTACGACGGAACCGCCAGGGGAACCAAGGCATAAAAAGACGTCCCCACGAGCCTGCCGTCATTTCTGGCAGTAGCAGCGGAGAGGCCTGGCACGCTGTCTAAACCTGCTGAAAACTTTTTGCAGATCCGCCGATCAACTGTTTTCGGAGCCCCAACTACTGCGCAGTCTCCGAAGTCAGGCAAGATATCTTCCTTCGACGTCAAGAGCCACATCATTGCCGCTACGACGGAACCGCCAGGGCAACCAAGGCATAAAAAGACGTCCCCACGAGCCTGCCGTCATTTCTGGCAGTAGCAGCGGAGAGGCCTGGCACGCTGCCTAAACCTGCTGAAAACTTTTTGCAGATCCGCCGATCAACTGTTTTCGGAGCTCCAACTACTGCGCAGTCTCCGAAGTCACGCAAGATATCTTCCTTCGACGTCAAGAGCCACATCATTGCCACTACGACGGAACCGCCAGGGGAACCAAGGCATAAAAAGACGTCCCCACGAGCCTGCCGTCATTTCTGGCAGTAGCAGCGGAGAGGCCTGCCACGCTGTCTAAACCTGCTGAAAACTTTTTGCAGATCCGCCGATCGACTGTTTTCGGAGCCCCAACTACTGCGCAGTCTCCGAAGTCAGGCAAGATATCTTCCTTCGACGTCAAGAGCCACATCATTGCCACTACGACGGAACCGCCAGGGGAACCAAGGCATAAAAAGACGTCCCCACGAGCCTGCCGTCATTTCTGGCAGTAGCAGCGGAGAGGCCTGGCACGCTGTCTAAACCGGCTGAAAACTTTTTGCAGATCCGCCGATCAACTGTTTTCGGAGCCCCAACTACTGCGCAGTCTCCGAAGTCACGCAAGATATCTTCCTTCGACGTCAAGAGCCACATCATTGCCACTACGACGGAACCGCCAGGGGAACCAAGGCATAAAAAGACGTCCCCACGAGCCTGCCGTCATTTCTGGCAGTAGCAGCGGAGAGGCCTGCCACGCTGTCTAAACCTGCTGAAAACTTTTTGCAGATCCGCCGATCGACTGTTTTCGGAGCCCCAACTACTGCGCAGTCTCCGAAGTCACGCAAGATATCTTCCTTCGACGTCAAGAGCCACATCATTGCCGCTACGACGGAACCGCCAGGGCAACCAAGGCATAAAAAGACGTCCCCACGAGCCTGCCGTCATTTCTGGCAGTAGCAGCGGAGAGGCCTGGCACGCTGTCTAAACCTGCTGAAAACTTTTTGCAGATCCGCCGATCAACTGTTTTCGGAGCCCCAACTACTGCGCAGTCTCCGAAGTCACGCAAGATATCTTCCTTCGACGTCAAGAGCCACATCATTGCCGCTACGACGGAACCGCCAGGGCAACCAAGGCATAAAGAGACGTCCCCACGAGCCTGCCGTCATTTCTGGCAGTAGCAGCGGAGAGGCCTGGCACGCTGTCTAAACCGGCTGAAAACTTTTTGCAGATCCGCCGATCAACTGTTTTCGGAGCCCCAACTACTGCGCAGTCTCCGAAGTCACGCAAGATATCTTCCTTCGACGTCAAGAGCCACATCATTGCCACTACGACGGAACCGCCAGGGGAACCAAGGCATAAAAAGACGTCCCCACGAGCCTGCCGTCATTTCTGGCAGTAGCAGCGGAGAGGCCTGGCACGCTGTCTAAACCTGCTGAAAACTTTTTGCAGATCCGCCGATCAACTGTTTTCGGAGCCCCAACTACTGCGCAGTCTCCGAAGTCACGCAAGATATCTTCCTTCGACGTCAAGAGCCACATCATTGCCGCTACGACGGAACCGCCAGGGGAACCAAGGCATAAAAATACGTCCCCACGAGCCTGCCGTCATTTCTGGCAGTAGCAGCGGAGAGGCCTGGCACGCTGTCTAAACCTGCTGAAAACTTTTTGCAGATCCGCCGATCAACTGTTTTCGGAGCCCCAACTACTGCGCAGTCTCCGAAGTCACGCAAGATATCTTCCTTCGACGTCAAGAGCCACATCATTGCCGCTACGACGGAACCACCAGGGCAACCAAGGCATAAAAAGACGTCCCCACGAGCCTGCCGTCATTTCTGGCAGTAGCAGCGGAGAGGCCTGGCACGCTGTCTAAACCTGCTGAAAACTTTTTGCAGATCCGCCGATCAACTGTTTTCGGAGCCCCAACTACTGCGCAGTCTCCGAAGTCACGCAAGATATCTTCCTTCGACGTCAAGAGCCACATCATTGCCGCTACGACGGAACCGCCAGGGGAACCAAGGCATAAAAAGACGTCCCCACGAGCCTGCCGTCATTTCTGGCAGTAGCAGCGGAGAGGCCTGGCACGCTGTCTAAACCTGCTGAAAACTTTTTGCAGATCCGCCGATCAACTGTTTTCGGAGCCCCAACTACTGCGCAGTCTCCGAAGTCAGGCAAGATATCTTCCTTCGACGTCAAGAGCCACATCATTGCCGCTACGACGAAACCGCCAGGGCAACCAAGGCATAAAAAGACGTCCCCACGAGCCTGCCGTCATTTCTGGCAGTAGCAGCGGAGAGGCCTGGCACGCTGTCTAAACCTGCTGAAAACTTTTTGCAGATCCGCCGATCAACTGTTTTCGGAGCCCCAACTACTGCGCAGTCTCCGAAGTCACGCAAGATATCTTCCTTCGACGTCAAGAGCCACATCATTGCCGCTACGACGAAACCGCCAAGGCAACCAAGGCATAAAAAGACGTACCCACGAGCCTGCCGTCATTTCTGGCAGTAGCAGCGGAGAGGCCTGGCACGCTGTCTAAACCTGCTGAAAACTTTTTGCAGATCCGCCGATCAACTGTTTTCGGAGCCCCAACTACTGCACAGTCTCCGAAGTCACGCACGATATCTTCCTTCGACGTCAAGAGCCACATCATTGCCGCTACGACGGAACCGCCAGGGGAACCAAGGCATAAAAAGACGTCCCCACGAGCCTGCCGTCATTTCTGGTAGTAGCAGCGGAGAGGCCTGGCACGCTGTCTAAACCTGCTGAAAACTTTTTGCAGATCCGCCGATCAACTGTTTTCGGAGCCCCAACTACTGCGCAGTCTCCGAAGTCACGCAAGATATCTTCCTTCGACGTCAAGAGCCACATCATTGCCGCTACGACGGAACCGCCAGGGCAACCAAGGCATAAAAAGACGTCCCCACGAGCCTGCCGTCATTTCTGGCAGTAGCAGCGGAGAGGCCTGGCACGCTGTCTAAACCTGCTGAAAACTTTTTGCAGATCCGCCGATCAACTGTTTTCGGAGCCCCAACTACTGCGCAGTCTCCGAAGTCACGCAAGATATCTTCCTTCGACGTCAAGAGCCACATCATTGCCGCTACGACGAAACCGCCAAGGCAACCAAGGCATAAAAAGACGTCCCCACGAGCCT
Organism: Dermacentor albipictus; assembly: GCF_038994185.2. Classification (NCBI taxonomy): domain Eukaryota; kingdom Metazoa; phylum Arthropoda; class Arachnida; order Ixodida; family Ixodidae; genus Dermacentor; species Dermacentor albipictus. The sequence goes on along the minus strand of NW_027225575.1, from coordinate 1,590,245 downwards.
GCCGTCATTTCTGGCAGTAGCAGCGGAGAGGCCTGGCACGCTGTCTAAACCTGCTGAAAACTTTTTGCAGATCCGCCGATCAACTGTTTTCGGAGCCCCAACTACTGCGCAGTCTCCGAAGTCAGGCAAGATATCTTCCTTCGACGTCAAGAGCCACATCATTGGCGCTACGACGGAACCGCCAGGGGAACCAAGGCATAAAAAGACGTCCCCACGAGCCTGCCGTCATTTCTGGCAGTAGCAGCGGAGAGGCCTGGCACGCTGTCTAAACCTGCTGAAAACTTTTTGCAGATCCGCCGATCGACTGTTTTCGGAGCCCCAACTACTGCGCAGTCTCCGAAGTCACGCAAGATATCTTCCTTCGACGTCAAGAGCCACATCATTGCCGCTACGACGGAACCGCCAGGGCAACCAAGGCATAAAAAGACGTCCCCACGAGCCTGCCGTCATTTCTGGCAGTAGCAGCGGAGAGGCCTGGCACGCTGTCTAAACCTGCTGAAAACTTTTTGCAGATCCGCCGATCGACTGTTTTCGGAGCCCCAACTACTGCGCAGTCTCCGAAGTCACGCAAGATATCTTCCTTCGACGTCAAGAGCCACATCATTGCCGCTACGACGGAACCGCCAGGGCAACCAAGGCATAAAAAGACGTCCCCACGAGCCTGCCGTCATTTCTGGCAGTAGCAGCGGAGAGGCCTGGCACGCTGTCTAAACCTGCTGAAAACTTTTTGCAGATCCGCCGATCAACTGTTTTCGGAGCCCCAACTACTGCGCAGTCTCCGAAGTCACGCAAGATATCTTCCTTCGACGTCAAGAGCCACATCATTGCCGCTACGCCGGAACCGCCAGGGCAACCAAGGCATAAAAAGACGTCCCCACGAGCCTGCCGTCATTTCTGGCAGTAGCAGCGGAGAGGCCTGGCACGCTGTCTAAACCTGCTGAAAACTTTTTGCAGATCCGCCGATCGACTGTTTTCGGAGCCCCAACTACTGCGCAGTCTCCGAAGTCAGGCAAGATATCTTCCTTCGACGTCAAGAGCCACATCATTGCCGCTACGACGGAACCGCCAGGGGAACCAAGGCATAAAAAGACGTCCCAACGAGCCTGCCGTCATTTCTGGCAGTAGCAGCGGAGAGGCCTGGCACGCTGTCTAAACCTGCTGAAAACGTTTTGCAGATCCGCCGATCAACTGTTTTCGGAGCCCCAACTACTGCGCAGTCTCCGAAGTCAGGCAAGATATCTTCCTTCGACGTCAAGAGCCACATCATTGCCGCTACGACGGAACCGCCAGGGCAACCAAGGCATAAAAAGACGTCCCCACGAGCCTGCCGTCATTTCTGGCAGTAGCAGCGGAGAGGCCTGGCACGCTGTCTAAACCTGCTGAAAACTTTTTGCAGATCCGCCGATCAACTGTTTTCGGAGCCCCAATTACTGCGCAGTCTCCGAAGTCAGGCAAGATATCTTCCTTCGACGTCAAGAGCCACATCATTGCCGCTACGACGGAACCGCCAGGGCAACCAAGGCATAAAAAGACGTCCCCACGAGCCTGCCGTCATTTCTGGCAGTAGCAGCGCAGAGGCCTGGCACGCTGTCTAAACCTGCTGAAAACTTTTTGCAGATCCGCCGATCAACTGTTTTCGGAGCCCCAACTACTGTGCAGTCTCCGAAGTCAGGCAAGATATCTTCCTTCGACGTCAAGAGCCACATCATTGCCGCTACGACGGAACCGCCAGGGCAACCTAGGCATAAAAAGACGTCCCCACGAGCCTGCCGTCATTTCTGGCAGTAGCAGCGGAGAGGCCTGGCACGCTGTCTAAACCTGCTTAAAACTTTTTGCAGATCCGCCGATCGACTGTTTTCGGAGCCCCAACTACTGCGCAGTCTCCGAAGTCAGGCAAGATATCTTCCTTCGACGTCAAGAGCCACATCGCTGCCGCTACGACGGAACCGCCAGGGGAACCAAGGCATAAAAAGACGTCCCCACGAGCCTGCCGTCATTTCTGGCAGTAGCAGCGGAGAGGCCTGGCACGCTGTCTAAACCTGCTGAAAACTTTTTGCAGATCCGCCGATCAACTGTTTTCGGAGCCCCAACTACTGCGCAGTCTCCGAAGTCACGCAAGATATCTTCCTTCGACGTCAAGAGCCACATCATTGCCGCTACGACGGAACCGCCAGGGCAACCAAGGCATAAAAAGACGTCCCCACGAGCCTGCCGTCATTTCTGGCAGTAGCAGCGGAGAGGCCTGGCACGCTGTCTAAACCTGCTGAAAACTTTTTGCAGATCCGCCGATCAACTGTTTTCGGAGCCCCAACTACTGCGCAGTCTCCGAAGTCACGCAAGATATCTTCCTTCGACGTCAAGAGCCACATCATTGCCGCTACGACGGAACCGCCAGGGCAACCAAGGCATAAAAAGACGTCCCCACGAGCCTGCCGTCATTTCTGGCAGTAGCAGCGGAGAGGCCTGGCACGCTGTCTAAACCTGCTGAAAACTTTTTGCAGATCCGCCGATCAACTGTTTTCGGAGCCCCAACTACTGCGCAGTCTCCGAAGTCAGGCAAGATATCTTCCTTCGACGTCAAGAGCCACATCATTGCCGCTACGACGGAACCGCCAGGGCAACCAAGGCATAAAAAGACGTCCCCACGAGCCTGCCGTCATTTCTGGCAGTAGCAGCGGAGAGGCCTGGCACGCTGTCTAAACCTGCTTAAAACTTTTTGCAGATCCGCCGATCGACTGTTTTCGGAGCCCCAACTACTGCGCAGTCTCCGAAGTCAGGCAAGATATCTTCCTTCGACGTCAAGAGCCACATCATTGCCGCTACGACGGAACCGCCAGGGGAACCAAGGCATAAAAAGACGTCCCCACGAGCCTGCCGTCATTTCTGGCAGTAGCAGCGGAGAGGCCTGGCACGCTGTCTAAACCTGCTGAAAACTTTTTGCAGATCAGCCGATCAACTGTTTTCGGAGCCCCAACTACTGCGCAGTCTCCGAAGTCACGCAAGATATCTTCCTTCGACGTCAAGAGCCACATCATTGCCGCTACGACGGAACCGCCAGGGCAACCAAGGCATAAAAAGACGTCCCCACGAGCCTGCCGTCATTTCTGGCAGTAGCAGCGGAGAGGCCTGGCACGCTGTCTAAACCTGCTGAAAACTTTTTGCAGATCCGCCGATCAACTGTTTTCGGAGCCCCAACTACTGCGCAGTCTCCGAAGTCACGCAAGATATCTTCCTTCGACGTCAAGAGCCACATCATTGCCGCTACGACGGAACCGCCAGGGCAACCAAGGCATAAAAAGACGTCCCCACGAGCCTGCCGTCATTTCTGGCAGTAGCAGCGGAGAGGCCTCGCACGCTGTCTAAACCTGCTGAAAACTTTTTGCAGATCCGCCGATCGACTGTTTTCGGAGCCCCAACTACTGCGCAGTCTCCGAAGTCAGGCAAGATATCTTCCTTCGACGTCAAGAGCCACATCATTGCCGCTACGACGGAACCGCCAGGGGAACCAAGGCATAAAAAGACGTCCCCACGAGCCTGCCGTCATTTCTGGCAGTAGCAGCGGAGAGGCCTGGCACGCTGTCTAAACCTGCTGAAAACTTTTTGCAGATCCGCCGATCAACTGTTTTCGGAGCCCCAACTACTGCGCAGTCTCCGAAGTCAGGCAAGATATCTTCCTTCGACGTCAAGAGCCACATCATTGCCGCTACGACGGAACCGCCAGGGCAACCAAGGCATAAAAAGACGTCCCCACGAGCCTGCCGTAATTTCTGGCAGTAGCAGCGGAGAGGCCTGGTGCGCTGTCTAAACCTGCTGAAAACTTTTTGCAGATCCGCCGATCAACTGTTTTCGGAGCCCCAACTACTGCGCAGTCTCCGAAGTCACGCAAGATATCTTCCTTCGACGTCAAGAGCCACATCATTGCCGCTACGACGGAACCGCCAGGGCAACCAAGGCATAAAAAGACGTCCCCACGAGCCTGCCGTCATTTCTGGCAGTAGCAGCGGAGAGGCCTGGCACGCTGTCTAAACCTGCTGAAAACTTTTTGCAGATCCGCCGATCGACTGTTTTCGGAGCCCCAACTACTGCGCAGTCTCCGAAGTCACGCAAGATATCTTCCTTCGACGTCAAGAGCCACATCATTGCCGCTACGACGGAACCGCCAGGGCAACCAAGGCATAAAAAGACGTCCCCACGAGCCTGCCGTCATTTCTGGCAGTAGCAGCGCAGAGGCCTGGCACGCTGTCTAAACCTGCTGAAAACTTTTTGCAGATCCGCCGATCGACTGTTTTCGGAGCCCCAACTACTGTGCAGTCTCCGAAGTCACGCAAGATATCTTCCTTCGACGTCAAGAGCCACATCATTGCCGCTACGACGGAACCGCCAGGGCACCCAAGGCATAAAAAGACGTCCCCACGAGCCTGCCGTCATTTCTGGCAGTAGCAGCGGAGAGGCCTGGCACGCTGTCTAAACCTGCTGAAAACTTTTTGCAGATCCGCCGATCGACTGTTTTCGGAGCCCCAACTACTGCGCAGTCTCCGAAGTCAGGCAAGATATCTTCCTTCGACGTCAAGAGCCACATCATTGCCGCTACGACGGAACCGCCAGGGGAACCAAGGCATAAAAAGACGTCCCCACGAGCCTGCCGTCATTTCTGGCAGTAGCAGCGGAGAGGCCTGGCACGCTGTCTAAACCTGCTGAAAACTTTTTGCAGATCCGCCGATCAACTGTTTTCGGAGCCCCAACTACTGCGCAGTCTCCGAAGTCAGGCAAGATATCTTCCTTCGACGTCAAGAGCCACATCATTGCCGCTACGACGGAACCGCCAGGGCAACCAAGGCATAAAAAGACGTCCCCACGAGCCTGCCGTAATTTCTGGCAGTAGCAGCGGAGAGGCCTGGCACGCTGTCTAAACCTGCTGAAAACTTTTTGCAGATCCGCCGATCGACTGTTTTCGGAGCCCCAACTACTGTGCAGTCTCCGAAGTCACGCAAGATATCTTCCTTCGACGTCAAGAGCCACATCATTGCCGCTACGACGGAACCGCCAGGGCACCCAAGGCATAAAAAGACGTCCCCACGAGCCTGCCGTCATTTCTGGCAGTAGCAGCGGAGAGGCCTGGCACGCTGTCTAAACCTGCTGAAAACTTTTTGCAGATCCGCCGATCGACTGTTTTCGGAGCCCCAACTACTGCGCAGTCTCCGAAGTCAGGCAAGATATCTTCCTTCGACGTCAAGAGCCACATCATTGCCGCTACGACGGAACCGCCAGGGGAACCAAGGCATAAAAAGACGTCCCCACGAGCCTGCCGTCATTTCTGGCAGTAGCAGCGGAGAGGCCTGGCACGCTGTCTAAACCTGCTGAAAACTTTTTGCAGATCCGCCGATCAACTGTTTTCGGAGCCCCAACTACTGCGCAGTCTCCGAAGTCACGCAAGATATCTTCCTTCGACGTCAAGAGCCACATCATTGCCGCTACGCCGGAACCGCCAGGGCAACAAAGGCATAAAAAGACGTCCCCACGAGCCTGCCGTCATTTCTGGCAGTAGCAGCGGAGAGGCCTGGCACGCTGTCTAAACCTGCTGAAAACTTTTTGCAGATCCGCCGATCGACTGTTTTCGGAGCCCCAACTACTGCGCAGTCTCCGAAGTCAGGCAAGATATCTTCCTTCGACGTCAAGAGCCACATCATTGCCGCTACGACGGAACCGCCAAGGGAACCAAGGCATAAAAAGACGTCCCAACGAGCCTGCCGTCATTTCTGGCAGTAGCAGCGGAGAGGCCTGGCACGCTGTCTAAACCTGCTGAAAACGTTTTGCAGATCCGCCGATCAACTGTTTTCGGAGCCCCAACTACTGCGCAGTCTCCGAAGTCAGGCAAGATATCTTCCTTCGACGTCAAGAGCCACATCATTGCCGCTACGACGGAACCGCCAGGGCAACCAAGGCATAAAAAGACGTCCCCACGAGCCTGCCGTCATTTCTGGCAGTAGCAGCGGAGAGGCCTGGCACGCTGTCTAAACCTGCTGAAAACTTTTTGCAGATCCGCCGATCAACTGTTTTCGGAGCCCCAATTACTGCGCAGTCTCCGAAGTCAGGCAAGATATCTTCCTTCGACGTCAAGAGCCACATCATTGCCGCTACGACGGAACCGCCAGGGCAACCAAGGCATAAAAAGACGTCCCCACGAGCCTGCCGTCATTTCTGGCAGTAGCAGCGCAGAGGCCTGGCACGCTGTCTAAACCTGCTGAAAACTTTTTGCAGATCCGCCGATCGACTGTTTTCGGAGCCCCAACTACTGTGCAGTCTCCGAAGTCAGGCAAGATATCTTCCTTCGACGTCAAGAGCCACATCATTGCCGCTACGACGGAACCGCCAGGGCAACCAAGGCATAAAAAGACGTCCCCACGAGCCTGCCGTCATTTCTGGCAGTAGCTGCGGAGAGGCCTGGCACGCTGTCTAAACCTGCTGAAAACTTTTTGCAGATCCGCCGATCAACTGTTTTCGGAGCCCCAATTACTGCGCAGTCTCCGAAGTCAGGCAAGATATCTTCCTTCGACGTCAAGAGCCACATCATTGCCGCTACGACGGAACCGCCAGGGCAACCAAGGCATAAAAAGACGTCCCCACGAGCCTGCCGTCATTTCTGGCAGTAGCAGCGGAGAGGCCTCGCACGCTGTCTAAACCTGCTGAAAACTTTTTGCAGATCCGCCGATCAACTGTTTTCGGAGCCCCAATTACTGCGCAGTCTCCGAAGTCAGGCAAGATATCTTCCTTCGACGTCAAGAGCCACATCATTGCCGCTACGACGGAACCGCCAGGGCAACCAAGGCATAAAAAGACGTCCCCACGAGCCTGCCGTCATTTCTGGCAGTAGCAGCGCAGAGGCCTGGCACGCTGTCTAAACCTGCTGAAAACTTTTTGCAGATCCGCCGATCGACTGTTTTCGGAGCCCCAACTACTGTGCAGTCTCCGAAGTCAGGCAAGATATCTTCCTTCGACGTCAAGAGCCACATCATTGCCGCTACGACGGAACCGCCAGGGCAACCAAGGCATAAAAAGACGTCCCCACGAGCCTGCCGTCATTTCTGGCAGTAGCAGCGCAGAGGCCTGGCACGCTGTCTAAACCTGCTGAAAACTTTTTGCAGATCCGCCGATCGACTGTTTTCGGAGCCCCAACTACTGTGCAGTCTCCGAAGTCAGGCAAGATATCTTCCTTCGACGTCAAGAGCCACATCATTGCCGCTACGACGGAACCGCCAGGGCAACCAAGGCATAAAAAGACGTCCCCACGAGCCTGCCGTCATTTCTGGCAGTAGCAGCGGAGAGGCCTGGCACGCTGTCTAAACCTGCTTAAAACTTTTTGCAGATCCGGCGATCGACTGTTTTCGGAGCCCCAACTACTGCGCAGTCTCCGAAGTCAGGCAAGATATCTTCCTTCGACGTCAAGAGCCACATCGTTGCCGCTACGACGGAACCGCCAGGGGAACCAAGGCATAAAAAGACGTCCCCACGAGCCTGCCGTCATTTCTGGCAGTAGCAGCGGAGAGGCCTGGCACGCTGTCTAAACCTGCTGAAAACTTTTTGCAGATCCGCCGATCAACTGTTTTCGGAGCCCCAACTACTGCGCAGTCTCCGAAGTCACGCAAGATCTCTTCCTTGGACGTCAAGAGCCACATCATTGCCGCTACGACGGAACCGCCAGGGCAACCAAGGCATAAAAAGACGTCCCCACGAGCCTGCCGTCATTTCTGGCAGTAGCAGCGGAGAGGCCTGGCACGCTGTCTAAACCTGCTGAAAACTTTTTGCAGATCCGCCGATCAACTGTTTTCGGAGCCCCAACTACTGCGCAGTGTCCGAAGTCACGCAAGATATCTTCCTTCGACGTCAAGAGCCACATCATTGCCGCTACGACGGAACCGCCAGGGCAACCAAGGCATAAAAAGACGTCCCCACGAGCCTGCCGTCATTTCTGGCAGTAGCAGCGGAGAGGCCTGGCACGCTGTCTAAACCTGCTGAAAACTTTTTGCAGATCCGCCGATCAACTGTTTTCGGAGCCCCAACTACTGCGCAGTCTCCGAAGTCAGGCAAGATATCTTCCTTCGACGTCAAGAGCCACATCATTGCCGCTACGACGGAACCGCCAGGGCAACCAAGGCATAAAAAGACGTCCCCACGAGCCTGCCGTCATTTCTGGCAGTAGCAGCGGAGAGGCCTGGCACGCTGTCTAAACCTGCTTAAAACTTTTTGCAGATCCGCCGATCGACTGTTTTCGGAGCCCCAACTACTGCGCAGTCTCCGAAGTCAGGCAAGATATCTTCCTTCGACGTCAAGAGCCACATCATTGCCGCTACGACGGAACCGCCAGGGGAACCAAGGCATAAAAAGACGTCCCCACGAGCCTGCCGTCATTTCTGGCAGTAGCAGCGGAGAGGCCTGGCACGCTGTCTAAACCTGCTGAAAACTTTTTGCAGATCCGCCGATCAACTGTTTTCGGAGCCCCAACTACTGCGCAGTCTCCGAAGTCACGCAAGATATCTTCCTTCGACGTCAAGAGCCACATCATTGCCGCTACGACGGAACCGCCAGGGCAACCAAGGCATAAAAAGACGTCCCCACGAGCCTGCCGTCATTTCTGGCAGTAGCAGCGGAGAGGCCTGGCACGCTGTCTAAACCTGCTGAAAACTTTTTGCAGATCCGCCGATCAACTGTTTTCGGAGCCCCAACTACTGCGCAGTCTCCGAAGTCACGCAAGATATCTTCCTTCGACGTCAAGAGCCACATCATTGCCGCTACGACGGAACCGCCAGGGGAACCAAGGCATAAAAAGACGTCCCAACGAGCCTGCCGTCATTTCTGGCAGTAGCAGCGGAGAGGCCTGGCACGCTGTCTAAACCTGCTGAAAACGTTTTGCAGATCCGCCGATCAACTGTTTTCGGAGCCCCAACTACTGCGCAGTCTCCGAAGTCAGGCAAGATATCTTCCTTCGACGTCAAGAGCCACATCATTGCCGCTACGACGGAACCGCCAGGGCAACCAAGGCATAAAAAGACGTCCCCACGAGCCTGCCGTCATTTCTGGCAGTAGCAGCGGAGAGGCCTGGCACGCTGTCTAAACCTGCTGAAAACTTTTTGCAGATCCGCCGATCAACTGTTTTCGGAGCCCCAATTACTGCGCAGTCTCCGAAGTCAGGCAAGATATCTTCCTTCGACGTCAAGAGCCACATCATTGCCGCTACGACGGAACCGCCAGGGCAACCAAGGCATAAAAAGACGTCCCCACGAGCCTGCCGTCATTTCTGGCAGTAGCAGCGCAGAGGCCTGGCACGCTGTCTAAACCTGCTGAAAACTTTTTGCAGATCCGCCGATCGACTGTTTTCGGAGCCCCAACTACTGTGCAGTCTCCGAAGTCAGGCAAGATATCTTCCTTCGACGTCAAGAGCCACATCATTGCCGCTACGACGGAACCGCCAGGGCAACCAAGGCATAAAAAGACGTCCCCACGAGCCTGCCGTCATTTCTGGCAGTAGCAGCGGAGAGGCCTGGCACGCTGTCTAAACCTGCTGAAAACTTTTTGCAGATCCGCCGATCAACTGTTTTCGGAGCCCCAATTACTGCGCAGTCTCCGAAGTCAGGCAAGATATCTTCCTTCGACGTCAAGAGCCACATCATTGCCGCTACGACGGAACCGCCAGGGCAACCAAGGCATAAAAAGACGTCCCCACGAGCCTGCCGTCATTTCTGGCAGTAGCAGCGCAGAGGCCTGGCACGCTGTCTAAACCTGGTGAAAACTTTTTGCAGATCCGCCGATCGACTGTTTTCGGAGCCCCAACTACTGTGGAGTCTCCGAAGTCAGGCAAGATATCTTCCTTCGACGTCAAGAGCCACATCATTGCCGCTACGACGGAACCGCCAGGGCAACCAAGGCATAAAAAGACGTCCCAACGAGCCTGCCGTCATTTCTGGCAGTAGCAGCGCAGAGGCCTGGCACGCTGTCTAAACCTGCTGAAAACTTTTTGCAGATCCGCCGATCGACTGTTTTCGGAGCCCCAACTACTGTGCAGTCTCCGAAGTCAGGCAAGATATCTTCCTTCGACGTCAAGAGCCACATCATTGCCGCTACGACGGAACCGCCAGGGCAACCAAGGCATAAAAAGACGTCCCCACGAGCCTGCCGTAATTTCTGGCAGTAGCAGCGGAGAGGCCTGGCACGCTGTCTAAACCTGCTGAAAACTTTTTGCAGATCCGCCGATCAACTGTTTTCGGAGCCCCAACTACTGCGCAGTCTCCGAAGTCACGCAAGATATCTTCCTTCGACGTCAAGAGCCACATCATTGCCGCTACGACGAAACCGCCAAGGCAACCAAGGCATAAAAAGACGTCCCCACGAGCCTGCCGTCATTTCTGGCAGTAGCAGCGGAGAGGCCTGGCACGCTGTCTAAACCTGCTGAAAACTTTTTGCAGATCCGCCGATCAACTGTTTTCGGAGCCCCAATTACTGCGCAGTCTCCGAAGTCAGGCAAGATATCTTCCTTCGACGTCAAGAGCCACATCATTGCCGCTACGACGGAACCGCCAGGGCAACCAAGGCATAAAAAGACGTCCCCACGAGCCTGCCGTCATTTCTGGCAGTAGCAGCGCAGAGGCCTGGCACGCTGTCTAAACCTGCTGAAAACTTTTTGCAGATCCGCCGATCGACTGTTTTCGGAGCCCCAACTACTGTGCAGTCTCCGAAGTCAGGCAAGATATCTTCCTTCGACGTCAAGAGCCACATCATTGCCGCTACGACGGAACCGCCAGGGCAACCAAGGCATAAAAAGACGTCCCCACGAGCCTGCCGTCATTTCTGGCAGTAGCAGCGCAGAGGCCTGGCACGCTGTCTAAACCTGCTGAAAACTTTTTGCAGATCCGCCGATCGACTGTTTTCGGAGCCCCAACTACTGTGCAGTCTCCGAAGTCAGGCAAGATATCTTCCTTCGACGTCAAGAGCCACATCATTGCCGCTACGACGGAACCGCCAGGGCAACCAAGGCATAAAAAGACGTCCCCACGAGCCTGCCGTCATTTCTGGCAGTAGCAGCGGAGAGGCCTGGCACGCTGTCTAAACCTGCTTAAAACTTTTTGCAGATCCGGCGATCGACTGTTTTCGGAGCCCCAACTACTGCGCAGTCTCCGAAGTCAGGCAAGATATCTTCCTTCGACGTCAAGAGCCACATCGTTGCCGCTACGACGGAACCGCCAGGGGAACCAAGGCATAAAAAGACGTCCCCACGAGCCTGCCGTCATTTCTGGCAGTAGCAGCGGAGAGGCCTGGCACGCTGTCTAAACCTGCTGAAAACTTTTTGCAGATCCGCCGATCAACTGTTTTCGGAGCCCCAACTACTGCGCAGTCTCCGAAGTCACGCAAGATCTCTTCCTTGGACGTCAAGAGCCACATCATTGCCGCTACGACGGAACCGCCAGGGCAACCAAGGCATAAAAAGACGTCCCCACGAGCCTGCCGTCATTTCTGGCAGTAGCAGCGGAGAGGCCTGGCACGCTGTCTAAACCTGCTGAAAACTTTTTGCAGATCCGCCGATCAACTGTTTTCGGAGCCCCAACTACTGCGCAGTGTCCGAAGTCACGCAAGATATCTTCCTTCGACGTCAAGAGCCACATCATTGCCGCTACGACGGAACCGCCAGGGCAACCAAGGCATAAAAAGACGTCCCCACGAGCCTGCCGTCATTTCTGGCAGTAGCAGCGGAGAGGCCTGGCACGCTGTCTAAACCTGCTGAAAACTTTTTGCAGATCCGCCGATCAACTGTTTTCGGAGCCCCAACTACTGCGCAGTCTCCGAAGTCAGGCAAGATATCTTCCTTCGACGTCAAGAGCCACATCATTGCCGCTACGACGGAACCGCCAGGGCAACCAAGGCATAAAAAGACGTCCCCACGAGCCTGCCGTCATTTCTGGCAGTAGCAGCGGAGAGGCCTGGCACGCTGTCTAAACCTGCTTAAAACTTTTTGCAGATCCGCCGATCGACTGTTTTCGGAGCCCCAACTACTGCGCAGTCTCCGAAGTCAGGCAAGATATCTTCCTTCGACGTCAAGAGCCACATCATTGCCGCTACGACGGAACCGCCAGGGGAACCAAGGCATAAAAAGACGTCCCCACGAGCCTGCCGTCATTTCTGGCAGTAGCAGCGGAGAGGCCTGGCACGCTGTCTAAACCTGCTGAAAACTTTTTGCAGATCCGCCGATCAACTGTTTTCGGAGCCCCAACTACTGCGCAGTCTCCGAAGTCACGCAAGATATCTTCCTTCGACGTCAAGAGCCACATCATTGCCGCTACGACGGAACCGCCAGGGCAACCAAGGCATAAAAAGACGTCCCCACGAGCCTGCCGTCATTTCTGGCAGTAGCAGCGGAGAGGCCTGGCACGCTGTCTAAACCTGCTGAAAACTTTTTGCAGATCCGCCGATCAACTGTTTTCGGAGCCCCAACTACTGCGCAGTCTCCGAAGTCACGCAAGATATCTTCCTTCGACGTCAAGAGCCACATCATTGCCGCTACGACGGAACCGCCAGGGGAACCAAGGCATAAAAAGACGTCCCAACGAGCCTGCCGTCATTTCTGGCAGTAGCAGCGGAGAGGCCTGGCACGCTGTCTAAACCTGCTGAAAACGTTTTGCAGATCCGCCGATCAACTGTTTTCGGAGCCCCAACTACTGCGCAGTCTCCGAAGTCAGGCAAGATATCTTCCTTCGACGTCAAGAGCCACATCATTGCCGCTACGACGGAACCGCCAGGGCAACCAAGGCATAAAAAGACGTCCCCACGAGCCTGCCGTCATTTCTGGCAGTAGCAGCGGAGAGGCCTGGCACGCTGTCTAAACCTGCTGAAAACTTTTTGCAGATCCGCCGATCAACTGTTTTCGGAGCCCCAATTACTGCGCAGTCTCCGAAGTCAGGCAAGATATCTTCCTTCGACGTCAAGAGCCACATCATTGCCGCTACGACGGAACCGCCAGGGCAACCAAGGCATAAAAAGACGTCCCCACGAGCCTGCCGTCATTTCTGGCAGTAGCAGCGCAGAGGCCTGGCACGCTGTCTAAACCTGCTGAAAACTTTTTGCAGATCCGCCGATCGACTGTTTTCGGAGCCCCAACTACTGTGCAGTCTCCGAAGTCAGGCAAGATATCTTCCTTCGACGTCAAGAGCCACATCATTGCCGCTACGACGGAACCGCCAGGGCAACCAAGGCATAAAAAGACGTCCCCACGAGCCTGCCGTCATTTCTGGCAGTAGCAGCGGAGAGGCCTGGCACGCTGTCTAAACCTGCTGAAAACTTTTTGCAGATCCGCCGATCAACTGTTTTCGGAGCCCCAATTACTGCGCAGTCTCCGAAGTCAGGCAAGATATCTTCCTTCGACGTCAAGAGCCACATCATTGCCGCTACGACGGAACCGCCAGGGCAACCAAGGCATAAAAAGACGTCCCCACGAGCCTGCCGTCATTTCTGGCAGTAGCAGCGCAGAGGCCTGGCACGCTGTCTAAACCTGGTGAAAACTTTTTGCAGATCCGCCGATCGACTGTTTTCGGAGCCCCAACTACTGTGGAGTCTCCGAAGTCAGGCAAGATATCTTCCTTCGACGTCAAGAGCCACATCATTGCCGCTACGACGGAACCGCCAGGGCAACCAAGGCATAAAAAGACGTCCCAACGAGCCTGCCGTCATTTCTGGCAGTAGCAGCGCAGAGGCCTGGCACGCTGTCTAAACCTGCTGAAAACTTTTTGCAGATCCGCCGATCGACTGTTTTCGGAGCCCCAACTACTGTGCAGTCTCCGAAGTCAGGCAAGATATCTTCCTTCGACGTCAAGAGCCACATCATTGCCGCTACGACGGAACCGCCAGGGCAACCAAGGCATAAAAAGACGTCCCCACGAGCCTGCCGTAATTTCTGGCAGTAGCAGCGGAGAGGCCTGGCACGCTGTCTAAACCTGCTGAAAACTTTTTGCAGATCCGCCGATCAACTGTTTTCGGAGCCCCAACTACTGCGCAGTCTCCGAAGTCACGCAAGATATCTTCCTTCGACGTCAAGAGCCACATCATTGCCGCTACGACGAAACCGCCAAGGCAACCAAGGCATAAAAAGACGTCCCCACGAGCCTGCCGTCATTTCTGGCAGTAGCAGCGGAGAGGCCTGGCACGCTGTCTAAACCTGCTGAAAACTTTTTGCAGATCCGCCGATCAACTGTTTTCGGAGCCCCAACTACTGCGCAGTCTCCGAAGTCAGGCAAGATATCTTCCTTCGACGTCAAGAGCCACATCATTGCCGCTACGACGGAACCGCCAGGGGAACCAAGGCATAAAAAGACGTCCCCACGAGCCTGCCGTCATTTCTGGCAGTAGCAGCGGAGAGGCCTGGCACGCTGTCTAAACCTGCTGAAAACTTTTTGCAGATCCGCCGATCGACTGTTTTCGGAGCCCCAACTACTGCGCAGTCTCCGAAGTCACGCAAGATATCTTCCTTCGACGTCAAGAGCCACATCATTGCCGCTACGACGGAACCGCCAGGGCAACCAAGGCATAAAAAGACGTCCCCACGAGCCTGCCGTCATTTCTGGCAGTAGCAGCGGAGAGGCCTGGCACGCTGTCTAAACCTGCTGAAAACTTTTTGCAGATCCGCCGATCGACTGTTTTCGGAGCCCCAACTACTGCGCAGTCTCCGAAGTCACGCAAGATATCTTCCTTCGACGTCAAGAGCCACATCATTGCCGCTACGACGGAACCGCCAGGGCAACCAAGGCATAAAAAGACGTCCCCACGAGCCTGCCGTCATTTCTGGCAGTAGCAGCGGAGAGGCCTGGCACGCTGTCTAAACCTGCTGAAAACTTTTTGCAGATCCGCCGATCAACTGTTTTCGGAGCCCCAACTACTGCGCAGTCTCCGAAGTCACGCAAGATATCTTCCTTCGACGTCAAGAGCCACATCATTGCCGCTACGCCGGAACCGCCAGGGCAACCAAGGCATAAAAAGACGTCCCCACGAGCCTGCCGTCATTTCTGGCAGTAGCAGCGGAGAGGCCTGGCACGCTGTCTAAACCTGCTGAAAACTTTTTGCAGATCCGCCGATCGACTGTTTTCGGAGCCCCAACTACTGCGCAGTCTCCGAAGTCAGGCAAGATATCTTCCTTCGACGTCAAGAGCCACATCATTGCCGCTACGACGGAACCGCCAGGGCAACCAAGGCATAAAAAGACGTCCCAACGAGCCTGCCGTCATTTCTGGCAGTAGCAGCGCAGAGGCCTGGCACGCTGTCTAAACCTGCTGAAAACTTTTTGCAGATCCGCCGATCGACTGTTTTCGGAGCCCCAACTACTGTGCAGTCTCCGAAGTCAGGCAAGATATCTTCCTTCGACGTCAAGAGCCACATCATTGCCGCTACGACGGAACCGCCACGGCAACCAAGGCATAAAAAGACGTCCCCACGAGCCTGCCGTCATTTCTGGCAGTAGCAGCGGAGAGGCCTGGCACGCTGTCTAAACCTGCTTAAACTTTTTGCAGATCCGCCGATCGACTGTTTTCGGAGCCCCAACTACTGCGCAGTCTCCGAAGTCAGGCAAGATATCTTCCTTCGACGTCAAGAGCCACATCGTTGCCGCTACGACGGAACCGCCAGGGGAACCAAGGCATAAAAAGACGTCCCCACGAGCCTGCCGTCATTTCTGGCAGTAGCAGCGGAGAGGCCTGGCACGCTGTCTAAACCTGCTGAAAACTTTTTGCAGATCCGCCGATCAACTGTTTTCGGAGCCCCAACTACTGCGCAGTCTCCGAAGTCACGCAAGATATCTTCCTTCGTCGTCAAGAGCCACATCATTGCCGCTACGACGGAACCGCCAGGGCAACCAAGGCATAAAAAGACGTCCCCACGAGCCTGCCGTCATTTCTGGCAGTAGCAGCGGAGAGGCCTGGCACGCTGTCTAAACCTGCTGAAAACTTTTTGCAGATCCGCCGATCAACTGTTTTCGGAGCCCCAACTACTGCGCAGTCTCCGAAGTCACGCAAGATATCTTCCTTCGACGTCAAGAGCCACATCATTGCCGCTACGACGGAACCGCCAGGGCAACCAAGGCATAAAAAGACGTCCCCACGAGCCTGCCGTCATTTCTGGCAGTAGCAGCGGAGAGGCCTGGCACGCTGTCTAAACCTGCTGAAAACTTTTTGCAGATCCGCCGATCAACTGTTTTCGGAGCCCCAACTACTGCGCAGTCTCCGAAGTCAGGCAAGATATCTTCCTTCGACGTCAAGAGCCACATCATTGCCGCTACGACGGAACCGCCAGGGCAACCAAGGCATAAAAAGACGTCCCCACGAGCCTGCCGTCATTTCTGGCAGTAGCAGCGGAGAGGCCTGGCACGCTGTCTAAACCTGCTTAAAACTTTTTGCAGATCCGCCGATCGACTGTTTTCGGAGCCCCAACTACTGCGCAGTCTCCGAAGTCAGGCAAGATATCTTCCTTCGACGTCAAGAGCCACATCATTGCCGCTACGACGGAACCGCCAGGGGAACCAAGGCATAAAAAGACGTCCCCACGAGCCTGCCGTCATTTCTGGCAGTAGCAGCGGAGAGGCCTGGCACGCTGTCTAAACCTGCTGAAAACTTTTTGCAGATCCGCCGATCAACTGTTTTCGGAGCCCCAACTACTGCGCAGTCTCCGAAGTCAGGCAAGATATCTTCCTTCGACGTCAAGAGCCACATCGTTGCCGCTACGACGGAACCGCCAGGGGAACCAAGGCATAAAAAGACGTCCCCACGAGCCTGCCGTCATTTCTGGCAGTAGCAGCGGAGAGGCCTGGCACGCTGTCTAAACCTGCTGAAAACTTTTTGCAGATCCGCCGATCAACTGTTTTCGGAGCCCCAACTACTGCGCAGTCTCCGAAGTCACGCAAGATATCTTCCTTCGACGTCAAGAGCCACATCATTGCCGCTACGACGGAACCGCCAGGGCAACCAAGGCATAAAAAGACGTCCCCACGAGCCTGCCGTCATTTCTGGCAGTAGCAGCGGAGAGGCCTGGCACGCTGTCTAAACCTGCTGAAAACTTTTTGCAGATCCGCCGATCGACTGTTTTCGGAGCCCCAACTACTGCGCAGTCTCCGAAGTCAGGCAAGATATCTTCCTTCGACGTCAAGAGCCACATCATTGCCGCTACGACGGAACCGCCAGGGGAACCAAGGCATAAAAAGACGTCCCCACGAGCCTGCCGTCATTTCTGGCAGTAGCAGCGGAGAGGCCTGGCACGCTGTCTAAACCTGCTGAAAACTTTTTGCAGATCCGCCGATCGACTGTTTTCGGAGCCCCAACTACTGCGCAGTCTCCGAAGTCACGCAAGATATCTTCCTTCGACGTCAAGAGCCACATCATTGCCGCTACGACGGAACCGCCAGGGCAACCAAGGCATAAAAAGACGTCCCCACGAGCCTGCCGTCATTTCTGGCAGTAGCAGCGGAGAGGCCTGGCACGCTGTCTAAACCTGCTGAAAACTTTTTGCAGATCCGCCGATCAACTGTTTTCGGAGCCCCAACTACTGCGCAGTCTCCGAAGTCACGCAAGATATCTTCCTTCGACGTCAAGAGCCACATCATTGCCGCTACGCCGGAACCGCCAGGGCAACCAAGGCATAAAAAGACGTCCCCACGAGCCTGCCGTCATTTCTGGCAGTAGCAGCGGAGAGGCCTGGCACGCTGTCTAAACCTGCTGAAAACTTTTTGCAGATCCGCCGATCGACTGTTTTCGGAGCCCCAACTACTGCGCAGTCTCCGAAGTCAGGCAAGATATCTTCCTTCGACGTCAAGAGCCACATCATTGCCGCTACGACGGAACCGCCAGGGCAACCAAGGCATAAAAAGACGTCCCAACGAGCCTGCCGTCATTTCTGGCAGTAGCAGCGCAGAGGCCTGGCACGCTGTCTAAACCTGCTGAAAACTTTTTGCAGATCCGCCGATCGACTGTTTTCGGAGCCCCAACTACTGTGCAGTCTCCGAAGTCAGGCAAGATATCTTCCTTCGACGTCAAGAGCCACATCATTGCCGCTACGACGGAACCGCCACGGCAACCAAGGCATAAAAAGACGTCCCCACGAGCCTGCCGTCATTTCTGGCAGTAGCAGCGGAGAGGCCTGGCACGCTGTCTAAACCTGCTTAAACTTTTTGCAGATCCGCCGATCGACTGTTTTCGGAGCCCCAACTACTGCGCAGTCTCCGAAGTCAGGCAAGATATCTTCCTTCGACGTCAAGAGCCACATCGTTGCCGCTACGACGGAACCGCCAGGGGAACCAAGGCATAAAAAGACGTCCCCACGAGCCTGCCGTCATTTCTGGCAGTAGCAGCGGAGAGGCCTGGCACGCTGTCTAAACCTGCTGAAAACTTTTTGCAGATCCGCCGATCAACTGTTTTCGGAGCCCCAACTACTGCGCAGTCTCCGAAGTCACGCAAGATATCTTCCTTCGTCGTCAAGAGCCACATCATTGCCGCTACGACGGAACCGCCAGGGCAACCAAGGCATAAAAAGACGTCCCCACGAGCCTGCCGTCATTTCTGGCAGTAGCAGCGGAGAGGCCTGGCACGCTGTCTAAACCTGCTGAAAACTTTTTGCAGATCCGCCGATCAACTGTTTTCGGAGCCCCAACTACTGCGCAGTCTCCGAAGTCACGCAAGATATCTTCCTTCGACGTCAAGAGCCACATCATTGCCGCTACGACGGAACCGCCAGGGCAACCAAGGCATAAAAAGACGTCCCCACGAGCCTGCCGTCATTTCTGGCAGTAGCAGCGGAGAGGCCTGGCACGCTGTCTAAACCTGCTGAAAACTTTTTGCAGATCCGCCGATCAACTGTTTTCGGAGCCCCAACTACTGCGCAGTCTCCGAAGTCACGCAAGATATCTTCCTTCGACGTCAAGAGCCACATCATTGCCGCTACGACGGAACCGCCAGGGCAACCAAGGCATAAAAAGACGTCCCCACGAGCCTGCCGTCATTTCTGGCAGTAGCAGCGGAGAGGCCTGGCACGCTGTCTAAACCTGCTGAAAACTTTTTGCAGATCCGCCGATCAACTGTTTTCGGAGCCCCAACTACTGCGCAGTCTCCGAAGTCAGGCAAGATATCTTCCTTCGACGTCAAGAGCCACATCATTGCCGCTACGACGGAACCGCCAGGGCAACCAAGGCATAAAAAGACGTCCCCACGAGCCTGCCGTCATTTCTGGCAGTAGCAGCGGAGAGGCCTGGCACGCTGTCTAAACCTGCTTAAAACTTTTTGCAGATCCGCCGATCGACTGTTTTCGGAGCCCCAACTACTGCGCAGTCTCCGAAGTCAGGCAAGATATCTTCCTTCGACGTCAAGAGCCACATCATTGCCGCTACGACGGAACCGCCAGGGGAACCAAGGCATAAAAAGACGTCCCCACGAGCCTGCCGTCATTTCTGGCAGTAGCAGCGGAGAGGCCTGGCACGCTGTCTAAACCTGCTGAAAACTTTTTGCAGATCCGCCGATCAACTGTTTTCGGAGCCCCAACTACTGCGCAGTCTACGAAGTCACGCAAGATATCTTCCTTCGACGTCAAGAGCCACATCATTGCCGCTACGACGGAACCGCCAGGGCAACCAAGGCATAAAAAGACGTCCCCACGAGCCTGCCGTCATTTCTGGCAGTAGCAGCGGAGAGGCCTGGCACGCTGTCTAAACCTGCTGAAAACTTTTTGCAGATCCGCCGATCAACTGTTTTCGGAGCCCCAACTACTGCGCAGTCTCCGAAGTCACGCAAGATATCTTCCTTCGACGTCAAGAGCCACATCATTGCCGCTACGACGGAACCGCCAGGGCAACCAAGGCATAAAAAGACGTCCCCACGAGCCTGCCGTCATTTCTGGCAGTAGCAGCGGAGAGGCCTGGCACGCTGTCTAAACCTGCTGAAAACTTTTTGCAGATCCGCCGATCGACTGTTTTCGGAGCCCCAACTACTGCGCAGTCTCCGAAGTCAGGCAAGATATCTTCCTTCGACGTCAAGAGCCACATCATTGCCGCTAAGACGGAACCGCCAGGGGAACCAAGGCATAAAAAGACGTCCCCACGAGCCTGCCGTCATTTCTGGCAGTAGCAGCGGAGAGGCCTGGCACGCTGTCTAAACCTGCTGAAAACTTTTTGCAGATCCGCCGATCAACTGTTTTCGGAGCCCCAACTACTGCGCAGTCTCCGAAGTCAGGCAAGATATCTTCCTTCGACGTCAAGAGCCACATCATTGCCGCTACGACGGAACCGCCAGGGCAACCAAGGCATAAAAAGACGTCCCCACGAGCCTGCCGTAATTTCTGGCAGTAGCAGCGGAGAGGCCTGGCACGCTGTCTAAACCTGCTGAAAACTTTTTGCAGATCCGCCGATCAACTGTTTTCAGAGCCCCAACTACTGCGCAGTCTCCGAAGTCACGCAAGATATCTTCCTTCGACGTCAAGAGCCACATCATTGCCGCTACGACGGAACCGCCAGGGCAACCAAGGCATAAAAAGACGTCCCCACGAGCCTGCCGTCATTTCTGGCAGTAGCAGCGGAGAGGCCTGGCACGCTGTCTAAACCTGCTGAAAACTTTTTGCAGATCCGCCGATCGACTGTTTTCGGAGCCCCAACTACTGCGCAGTCTCCGAAGTCACGCAAGATATCTTCCTTCGACGTCAAGAGCCACATCATTGCCGCTACGACGGAACCGCCAGGGCAACCAAGGCATAAAAAGACGTCCCCACGAGCCTGCCGTCATTTCTGGCAGTAGCAGCGGAGAGGCCTGGCACGCTGTCTAAACCTGCTGAAAACTTTTTGCAGATCCGCCGATCAACTGTTTTCGGAGCCCCAATTACTGCGCAGTCTCCGAAGTCAGGCAAGATATCTTCCTTCGACGTCAAGAGCCACATCATTGCCGCTACGACGGAACCGCCAGGGCAACCAAGGCATAAAAAGACGTCCCCACGAGCCTGCCGTCATTTCTGGCAGTAGCAGCGGAGAGGCCTGGCACGCTGTCTAAACCTGCTGAAAACTTTTTGCAGATCCGCCGATCAACTGTTTTCAGAGCCCCAACTACTGCGCAGTCTCCGAAGTCAGGCAAGATATCTTCCTTCGACGTCAAGAGCCACATCATTGCCGCTACGACGGAACCGCCAGGGGAACCAAGGCATAAAAAGACGTCCCCACGAGCCTGCCGTCATTTCTGGCAGTAGCAGCGGAGAGGCCTGGCACGCTGTCTAAACCTGCTGAAAACTTTTTGCAGATCCGCCGATCGACTGTTTTCGGAGCCCCAACTACTGCGCAGTCTCCGAAGTCACGCAAGATATCTTCCTTCGACGTCAAGAGCCACATCATTGCCGCTACGACGGAACCGCCAGGGCAACCAAGGCATAAAAAGACGTCCCCACGAGCCTGCCGTCATTTCTGGCAGTAGCAGCGGAGAGGCCTGGCACGCTGTCTAAACCTGCTGAAAACTTTTTGCAGATCCGCCGATCAACTGTTTTCGGAGCCCCAACTACTGCGCAGTCTCCGAAGTCACGCAAGATATCTTCCTTCGACGTCAAGAGCCACATCATTGCCGCTACGCCGGAACCGCCAGGGCAACCAAGGCATAAAAAGACGTCCCCACGAGCCTGCCGTCATTTCTGGCAGTAGCAGCGGAGAGGCCTGGCACGCTGTCTAAACCTGCTGAAAACTTTTTGCAGATCCGCCGATCGACTGTTTTCGGAGCCCCAACTACTGCGCAGTCTCCGAAGTCAGGCAAGATATCTTCCTTCGACGTCAAGAGCCACATCATTGCCGCTACGACGGAACCGCCAGGGCAACCAAGGCATAAAAAGACGTCCCAACGAGCCTGCCGTCATTTCTGGCAGTAGCAGCGCAGAGGCCTGGCACGCTGTCTAAACCTGCTGAAAACTTTTTGCAGATCCGCCGATCGACTGTTTTCGGAGCCCCAACTACTGTGCAGTCTCCGAAGTCAGGCAAGATATCTTCCTTCGACGTCAAGAGCCACATCATTGCCGCTACGACGGAACCGCCACGGCAACCAAGGCATAAAAAGACGTCCCCACGAGCCTGCCGTCATTTCTGGCAGTAGCAGCGGAGA
Organism: Dermacentor albipictus; assembly: GCF_038994185.2. Lineage (NCBI taxonomy): Eukaryota > Metazoa > Arthropoda > Arachnida > Ixodida > Ixodidae > Dermacentor > Dermacentor albipictus. Next base: position 1,568,118 of record NW_027225575.1, on the reverse strand, counting down.
GGCCTGGCACGCTGTCTAAACCTGCTTAAACTTTTTGCAGATCCGCCGATCGACTGTTTTCGGAGCCCCAACTACTGCGCAGTCTCCGAAGTCAGGCAAGATATCTTCCTTCGACGTCAAGAGCCACATCGTTGCCGCTACGACGGAACCGCCAGGGGAACCAAGGCATAAAAAGACGTCCCCACGAGCCTGCCGTCATTTCTGGCAGTAGCAGCGGAGAGGCCTGGCACGCTGTCTAAACCTGCTGAAAACTTTTTGCAGATCCGCCGATCAACTGTTTTCGGAGCCCCAACTACTGCGCAGTCTCCGAAGTCACGCAAGATATCTTCCTTCGTCGTCAAGAGCCACATCATTGCCGCTACGACGGAACCGCCAGGGCAACCAAGGCATAAAAAGACGTCCCCACGAGCCTGCCGTCATTTCTGGCAGTAGCAGCGGAGAGGCCTGGCACGCTGTCTAAACCTGCTGAAAACTTTTTGCAGATCCGCCGATCAACTGTTTTCGGAGCCCCAACTACTGCGCAGTCTCCGAAGTCAGGCAAGATATCTTCCTTCGACGTCAAGAGCCACATCATTGCCGCTACGACGGAACCGCCAGGGCAACCAAGGCATAAAAAGACGTCCCCACGAGCCTGCCGTCATTTCTGGCAGTAGCAGCGGAGAGGCCTGGCACGCTGTCTAAACCTGCTTAAAACTTTTTGCAGATCCGCCGATCGACTGTTTTCGGAGCCCCAACTACTGCGCAGTCTCCGAAGTCAGGCAAGATATCTTCCTTCGACGTCAAGAGCCACATCATTGCCGCTACGACGGAACCGCCAGGGGAACCAAGGCATAAAAAGACGTCCCCACGAGCCTGCCGTCATTTCTGGCAGTAGCAGCGGAGAGGCCTGGCACGCTGTCTAAACCTGCTGAAAACTTTTTGCAGATCCGCCGATCAACTGTTTTCGGAGCCCCAACTACTGCGCAGTCTACGAAGTCACGCAAGATATCTTCCTTCGACGTCAAGAGCCACATCATTGCCGCTACGACGGAACCGCCAGGGCAACCAAGGCATAAAAAGACGTCCCCACGAGCCTGCCGTCATTTCTGGCAGTAGCAGCGGAGAGGCCTGGCACGCTGTCTAAACCTGCTGAAAACTTTTTGCAGATCCGCCGATCAACTGTTTTCGGAGCCCCAACTACTGCGCAGTCTCCGAAGTCACGCAAGATATCTTCCTTCGACGTCAAGAGCCACATCATTGCCGCTACGACGGAACCGCCAGGGCAACCAAGGCATAAAAAGACGTCCCCACGAGCCTGCCGTCATTTCTGGCAGTAGCAGCGGAGAGGCCTGGCACGCTGTCTAAACCTGCTGAAAACTTTTTGCAGATCCGCCGATCGACTGTTTTCGGAGCCCCAACTACTGCGCAGTCTCCGAAGTCAGGCAAGATATCTTCCTTCGACGTCAAGAGCCACATCATTGCCGCTAAGACGGAACCGCCAGGGGAACCAAGGCATAAAAAGACGTCCCCACGAGCCTGCCGTCATTTCTGGCAGTAGCAGCGGAGAGGCCTGGCACGCTGTCTAAACCTGCTGAAAACTTTTTGCAGATCCGCCGATCAACTGTTTTCGGAGCCCCAACTACTGCGCAGTCTCCGAAGTCAGGCAAGATATCTTCCTTCGACGTCAAGAGCCACATCATTGCCGCTACGACGGAACCGCCAGGGCAACCAAGGCATAAAAAGACGTCCCCACGAGCCTGCCGTAATTTCTGGCAGTAGCAGCGGAGAGGCCTGGCACGCTGTCTAAACCTGCTGAAAACTTTTTGCAGATCCGCCGATCAACTGTTTTCAGAGCCCCAACTACTGCGCAGTCTCCGAAGTCACGCAAGATATCTTCCTTCGACGTCAAGAGCCACATCATTGCCGCTACGACGGAACCGCCAGGGCAACCAAGGCATAAAAAGACGTCCCCACGAGCCTGCCGTCATTTCTGGCAGTAGCAGCGGAGAGGCCTGGCACGCTGTCTAAACCTGCTGAAAACTTTTTGCAGATCCGCCGATCGACTGTTTTCGGAGCCCCAACTACTGCGCAGTCTCCGAAGTCACGCAAGATATCTTCCTTCGACGTCAAGAGCCACATCATTGCCGCTACGACGGAACCGCCAGGGCAACCAAGGCATAAAAAGACGTCCCCACGAGCCTGCCGTCATTTCTGGCAGTAGCAGCGGAGAGGCCTGGCACGCTGTCTAAACCTGCTGAAAACTTTTTGCAGATCCGCCGATCAACTGTTTTCGGAGCCCCAATTACTGCGCAGTCTCCGAAGTCAGGCAAGATATCTTCCTTCGACGTCAAGAGCCACATCATTGCCGCTACGACGGAACCGCCAGGGCAACCAAGGCATAAAAAGACGTCCCCACGAGCCTGCCGTAATTTCTGGCAGTAGCAGCGGAGAGGCCTGGCACGCTGTCTAAACCTGCTGAAAACTTTTTGCAGATCCGCCGATCAACTGTTTTCAGAGCCCCAACTACTGCGCAGTCTCCGAAGTCACGCAAGATATCTTCCTTCGACGTCAAGAGCCACATCATTGCCGCTACGACGGAACCGCCAGGGCAACCAAGGCATAAAAAGACGTCCCCACGAGCCTGCCGTAATTTCTGGCAGTAGCAGCGGAGAGGCCTGGCACGCTGTCTAAACCTGCTGAAAACTTTTTGCAGATCCGCCGATCAACTGTTTTCAGAGCCCCAACTACTGCGCAGTCTCCGAAGTCACGCAAGATATCTTCCTTCGACGTCAAGAGCCACATCATTGCCGCTACGACGGAACCGCCAGGGCAACCAAGGCATAAAAAGACGTCCCAACGAGCCTGCCGTCATTTCTGGCAGTAGCAGCGCAGAGGCCTGGCACGCTGTCTAAACCTGCTGAAAACTTTTTGCAGATCCGCCGATCGACTGTTTTCGGAGCCCCAACTACTGTGCAGTCTCCGAAGTCAGGCAAGATATCTTCCTTCGACGTCAAGAGCCACATCATTGCCGCTACGACGGAACCGCCAGGGCAACCAAGGCATAAAAAGACGTCCCCACGAGCCTGCCGTCATTTCTGGCAGTAGCAGCGGAGAGGCCTGGCACGCTGTCTAAACCTGCTTAAAACTTTTTGCAGATCCGCCGATCGACTGTTTTCGGAGCCCCAACTACTGCGCAGTCTCCGAAGTCAGGCAAGATATCTTCCTTCGACGTCAAGAGCCACATCGTTGCCGCTACGACGGAACCGCCAGGGGAACCAAGGCATAAAAAGACGTCCCCACGAGCCTGCCGTCATTTCTGGCAGTAGCAGCGGAGAGGCCTGGCACGCTGTCTAAACCTGCTGAAAACTTTTTGCAGATCCGCCGATCAACTGTTTTCGGAGCCCCAACTACTGCGCAGTCTCCGAAGTCACGCAAGATATCTTCCTTCGACGTCAAGAGCCACATCATTGCCGCTACGACGGAACCGCCAGGGCAACCAAGGCATAAAAAGACGTCCCCACGAGCCTGCCGTCATTTCTGGCAGTAGCAGCGGAGAGGCCTGGCACGCTGTCTAAACCTGCTGAAAACTTTTTGCAGATCCGCCGATCAACTGTTTTCGGAGCCCCAACTACTGCGCAGTCTCCGAAGTCACGCAAGATATCTTCCTTCGACGTCAAGAGCCACATCATTGCCGCTACGACGGAACCGCCAGGGCAACCAAGGCATAAAAAGACGTCCCCACGAGCCTGCCGTCATTTCTGGCAGTAGCAGCGGAGAGGCCTGGCACGCTGTCTAAACCTGCTGAAAACTTTTTGCAGATCCGCCGATCGACTGTTTTCGGAGCCCCAACTACTGCGCAGTCTCCGAAGTCAGGCAAGATATCTTCCTTCGACGTCAAGAGCCACATCATTGCCGCTACGACGGAACCGCCAGGGGAACCAAGGCATAAAAAGACGTCCCCACGAGCCTGCCGTCATTTCTGGCAGTAGCAGCGGAGAGGCCTGGCACGCTGTCTAAACCTGCTGAAAACTTTTTGCAGATCCGCCGATCAACTGTTTTCGGAGCCCCAACTACTGCGCAGTCTCCGAAGTCAGGCAAGATATCTTCCTTCGACGTCAAGAGCCACATCATTGCCGCTACGACGGAACCGCCAGGGCAACCAAGGCATAAAAAGACGTCCCCACGAGCCTGCCGTAATTTCTGGCAGTAGCAGCGGAGAGGCCTGGCACGCTGTCTAAACCTGCTGAAAACTTTTTGCAGATCCGCCGATCAACTGTTTTCAGAGCCCCAACTACTGCGCAGTCTCCGAAGTCACGCAAGATATCTTCCTTCGACGTCAAGAGCCACATCATTGCCGCTACGACGGAACCGCCAGGGCAACCAAGGCATAAAAAGACGTCCCCACGAGCCTGCCGTCATTTCTGGCAGTAGCAGCGGAGAGGCCTGGCACGCTGTCTAAACCTGCTGAAAACTTTTTGCAGATCCGCCGATCGACTGTTTTCGGAGCCCCAACTACTGCGCAGTCTCCGAAGTCACGCAAGATATCTTCCTTCGACGTCAAGAGCCACATCATTGCCGCTACGACGGAACCGCCAGGGCAACCAAGGCATAAAAAGACGTCCCCACGAGCCTGCCGTCATTTCTGGCAGTAGCAGCGCAGAGGCCTGGCACGCTGTCTAAACCTGCTGAAAACTTTTTGCAGATCCGCCGATCGACTGTTTTCGGAGCCCCAACTACTGCGCAGTCTCCGAAGTCACGCAAGATATCTTCCTTCGACGTCAAGAGCCACATCATTGCCGCTACGACGGAACCGCCAGGGCACCCAAGGCATAAAAAGACGTCCCCACGAGCCTGCCGTCATTTCTGGCAGTAGCAGCGGAGAGGCCTGGCACGCTGTCTAAACCTGCTGAAAACTTTTTGCAGATCCGCCGATCGACTGTTTTCGGAGCCCCAACTACTGCGCAGTCTCCGAAGTCAGGCAAGATATCTTCCTTCGACGTCAAGAGCCACATCATTGCCGCTACGACGGAACCGCCAGGGGAACCAAGGCATAAAAAGACGTCCCCACGAGCCTGCCGTCATTTCTGGCAGTAGCAGCGGAGAGGCCTGGCACGCTGTCTAAACCTGCTGAAAACTTTTTGCAGATCCGCCGATCAACTGTTTTCGGAGCCCCAACTACTGCGCAGTCTCCGAAGTCAGGCAAGATATCTTCCTTCGACGTCAAGAGCCACATCATTGCCGCTACGACGGAACCGCCAGGGCAACCAAGGCATAAAAAGACGTCCCCACGAGCCTGCCGTAATTTCTGGCAGTAGCAGCGGAGAGGCCTGGCACGCTGTCTAAACCTGCTGAAAACTTTTTGCAGATCCGCCGATCAACTGTTTTCGGAGCCCCAACTACTGCGCAGTCTCCGAAGTCACGCAAGATATCTTCCTTCGACGTCAAGAGCCACATCATTGCCGCTACGACGGAACCGCCAGGGCAACCAAGGCATAAAAAGACGTCCCCACGAGCCTGCCGTCATTTCTGGCAGTAGCAGCGGAGAGGCCTGGCACGCTGTCTAAACCTGCTGAAAACATTTTGCAGATCCGCCGATCGACTGTTTTCGGAGCCCCAACTACTGCGCAGTCTCCGAAGTCACGCAAGATATCTTCCTTCGACGTCAAGAGCCACATCATTGCCGCTACGACGGAACCGCCAGGGCAACCAAGGCATAAAAAGACGTCCCCACGAGCCTGCCGTCATTTCTGGCAGTAGCAGCGCAGAGGCCTGGCACGCTGTCTAAACCTGCTGAAAACTTTTTGCAGATCCGCCGATCGACTGTTTTCGGAGCCCCAACTACTGCGCAGTCTCCGAAGTCACGCAAGATATCTTCCTTCGACGTCCAGAGCCACATCATTGCCGCTACGACGGAACCGCCAGGGCACCCAAGGCATAAAAAGACGTCCCCACGAGCCTGCCGTCATTTCTGGCAGTAGCAGCGGAGAGGCCTGGCACGCTGTCTAAACCTGCTGAAAACTTTTTGCAGATCCGCCGATCGACTGTTTTCGGAGCCCCAACTACTGCGCAGTCTCCGAAGTCACGCAAGATATCTTCCTTCGACGTCAAGAGCCACATCATTGCCGCTACGACGGAACCGCCAGGGCAACCAAGGCATAAAAAGACGTCCCCACGAGCCTGCCGTCATTTCTGGCAGTAGCAGCGGAGAGGCCTGGCACGCTGTCTAAACCTGCTGAAAACTTTTTGCAGATCCGCCGATCGACTGTTTTCGGAGCCCCAACTACTGCGCAGTCTACGAAGTCACGCAAGATATCTTCCTTCGACGTCAAGAGCCACATCATTGCCGCTACGACGGAACCGCCAGGGCAACCAAGGCATAAAAAGACGTCCCCACGAGCCTGCCGTCATTTCTGGCAGTAGCAGCGGAGAGGCCTGGCACGCTGTCTAAACCTGCTGAAAACTTTTTGCAGATCCGCCGATCGACTGTTTTCGGAGCCCCAACTACTGCGCAGTCTCCGAAATCACGCAAGATATCTTCCTTCGACGTCAATAGCCACATCATTGCCGCTACGACGGAACCGCCAGGGCAACGAAGGCATAAAAAGACGTCCCCACGAGCCTGCCGTCATTTCTGGCAGTAGCAGCGGAGAGGCCTGGCACGCTGTCTAAACCTGCTGAAAACTTTTTGCAGATCCGCCGATCGACTGTTTTCGGAGCCCCAACTACTGCGCAGTCTCCGAAGTCACGCACGATATCTTCCTTCGACGTCAAGAGCCACATCATTGCCGCTACGACGGAACCGCCAGGGCAACCAAGGCATAAAAAGACGTCCCCACGAGCCTGCCGTCATTTCTGGCAGTAGCAGCGGAGAGGCCTGGCACGCTGTCTAAACCTGCTGAAAACTTTTTGCAGATCCGCCGATCGACTGTTTTCGGAGCCCCAACTACTGCGCAGTCTCCGAAGTCAGGCAAGATATCTTCCTTCGACGTCAAGAGCCACATCATTGCCGCTACGACGGAACCGCCAGGGGAACCAAGGCATAAAAAGACGTCCCCACGAGCCTGCCGTCATTTCTGGCAGTAGCAGCGGAGAGGCCTGGTACGCTGTCTAAACCTGCTGAAAACTTTTTGCAGATCCGCCGATCGACTGTTTTCGGAGCCCCAACTACTGCGCAGTCTCCGAAGTCAGGCAAGATATCTTCCTTCGACGTCAAGAGCCACATCATTGCCGCTACGACGGAACCGCCAGGGCAACCAAGGCATAAAAAGACGTCCCCACGAGCCTGCCGTCATTTCTGGCAGTAGCAGCGGAGAGGCCTGGCACGCTGTCTAAACCTGCTGAAAACTTTTTGCAGATCCGCCGATCAACTGTTTTCAGAGCCCCAACTACTGCGCAGTCTCCGAAGTCACGCAAGATATCTTCCTTCGACGTCAAGAGCCACATCATTGCCGCTACGACGGAACCGCCAGGGCAACCAAGGCATAAAAAGACGTCCCCACGAGCCTGCCGTCATTTCTGGCAGTAGCAGCGGAGAGGCCTGGCACGCTGTCTAAACCTGCTGAAAACTTTTTGCAGATCCGCCGATCGACTGTTTTCGGAGCCCCAACTACTGCGCAGTCTCCGAAGTCACGCAAGATATCTTCCTTCGACGTCAAGAGCCACATCATTGCCGCTACGACGGAACCGCCAGGGCAACCAAGGCATAAAAAGACGTCCCCACGAGCCTGCCGTCATTTCTGGCAGTAGCAGCGCAGAGGCCTGGCACGCTGTCTAAACCTGCTGAAAACTTTTTGCAGATCCGCCGATCGACTGTTTTCGGAGCCCCAACTACTGCGCAGTCTCCGAAGTCACGCAAGATATCTTCCTTCGACGTCAAGAGCCACATCATTGCCGCTACGACGGAACCGCCAGGGCACCCAAGGCATAAAAAGACGTCCCCACGAGCCTGCCGTCATTTCTGGCAGTAGCAGCGGAGAGGCCTGGCACGCTGTCTAAACCTGCTGAAAACTTTTTGCAGATCCGCCGATCGACTGTTTTCGGAGCCCCAACTACTGCGCAGTCTCCGAAGTCAGGCAAGATATCTTCCTTCGACGTCAAGAGCCACATCATTGCCGCTACGACGGAACCGCCAGGGGAACCAAGGCATAAAAAGACGTCCCCACGAGCCTGCCGTCATTTCTGGCAGTAGCAGCGGAGAGGCCTGGCACGCTGTCTAAACCTGCTGAAAACTTTTTGCAGATCCGCCGATCAACTGTTTTCGGAGCCCCAACTACTGCGCAGTCTCCGAAGTCAGGCAAGATATCTTCCTTCGACGTCAAGAGCCACATCATTGCCGCTACGACGGAACCGCCAGGGCAACCAAGGCATAAAAAGACGTCCCCACGAGCCTGCCGTAATTTCTGGCAGTAGCAGCGGAGAGGCCTGGCACGCTGTCTAAACCTGCTGAAAACTTTTTGCAGATCCGCCGATCAACTGTTTTCGGAGCCCCAACTACTGCGCAGTCTCCGAAGTCACGCAAGATATCTTCCTTCGACGTCAAGAGCCACATCATTGCCGCTACGACGGAACCGCCAGGGCAACCAAGGCATAAAAAGACGTCCCCACGAGCCTGCCGTCATTTCTGGCAGTAGCAGCGGAGAGGCCTGGCACGCTGTCTAAACCTGCTGAAAACATTTTGCAGATCCGCCGATCGACTGTTTTCGGAGCCCCAACTACTGCGCAGTCTCCGAAGTCACGCAAGATATCTTCCTTCGACGTCAAGAGCCACATCATTGCCGCTACGACGGAACCGCCAGGGCAACCAAGGCATAAAAAGACGTCCCCACGAGCCTGCCGTCATTTCTGGCAGTAGCAGCGCAGAGGCCTGGCACGCTGTCTAAACCTGCTGAAAACTTTTTGCAGATCCGCCGATCGACTGTTTTCGGAGCCCCAACTACTGCGCAGTCTCCGAAGTCACGCAAGATATCTTCCTTCGACGTCCAGAGCCACATCATTGCCGCTACGACGGAACCGCCAGGGCACCCAAGGCATAAAAAGACGTCCCCACGAGCCTGCCGTCATTTCTGGCAGTAGCAGCGGAGAGGCCTGGCACGCTGTCTAAACCTGCTGAAAACTTTTTGCAGATCCGCCGATCGACTGTTTTCGGAGCCCCAACTACTGCGCAGTCTCCGAAGTCACGCAAGATATCTTCCTTCGACGTCAAGAGCCACATCATTGCCGCTACGACGGAACCGCCAGGGCAACCAAGGCATAAAAAGACGTCCCCACGAGCCTGCCGTCATTTCTGGCAGTAGCAGCGGAGAGGCCTGGCACGCTGTCTAAACCTGCTGAAAACTTTTTGCAGATCCGCCGATCGACTGTTTTCGGAGCCCCAACTACTGCGCAGTCTACGAAGTCACGCAAGATATCTTCCTTCGACGTCAAGAGCCACATCATTGCCGCTACGACGGAACCGCCAGGGCAACCAAGGCATAAAAAGACGTCCCCACGAGCCTGCCGTCATTTCTGGCAGTAGCAGCGGAGAGGCCTGGCACGCTGTCTAAACCTGCTGAAAACTTTTTGCAGATCCGCCGATCGACTGTTTTCGGAGCCCCAACTACTGCGCAGTCTCCGAAGTCACGCAAGATATCTTCCTTCGACGTCAATAGCCACATCATTGCCGCTACGACGGAACCGCCAGGGCAACGAAGGCATAAAAAGACGTCCCCACGAGCCTGCCGTCATTTCTGGCAGTAGCAGCGGAGAGGCCTGGCACGCTGTCTAAACCTGCTGAAAACTTTTTGCAGATCCGCCGATCGACTGTTTTCGGAGCCCCAACTACTGCGCAGTCTCCGAAGTCACGCACGATATCTTCCTTCGACGTCAAGAGCCACATCATTGCCGCTACGACGGAACCGCCAGGGCAACCAAGGCATAAAAAGACGTCCCCACGAGCCTGCCGTCATTTCTGGCAGTAGCAGCGGAGAGGCCTGGCACGCTGTCTAAACCTGCTGAAAACTTTTTGCAGATCCGCCGATCGACTGTTTTCGGAGCCCCAACTACTGCGCAGTCTCCGAAGTCAGGCAAGATATCTTCCTTCGACGTCAAGAGCCACATCATTGCCGCTACGACGGAACCGCCAGGGGAACCAAGGCATAAAAAGACGTCCCCACGAGCCTGCCGTCATTTCTGGCAGTAGCAGCGGAGAGGCCTGGTACGCTGTCTAAACCTGCTGAAAACTTTTTGCAGATCCGCCGATCGACTGTTTTCGGAGCCCCAACTACTGCGCAGTCTCCGAAGTCAGGCAAGATATCTTCCTTCGACGTCAAGAGCCACATCATTGCCGCTACGACGGAACCGCCAGGGCAACCAAGGCATAAAAAGACGTCCCCACGAGCCTGCCGTCATTTCTGGCAGTAGCAGCGGAGAGGCCTGGTACGCTGTCTAAACCTGCTGAAAACTTTTTGCAGGTTGGTCGTTTACACTTGCTGACTCATTTAGCAAACACTCATGTTAACGTACTCTGCCGCTGCTGCTGCCACGCTGGTTCTTCTGCATTTTTTATGTTCCAAGTGCTCCTAGCTCTTGTCAGTTACCCTTCCGAGAAGTATTTTCCTCTGTACCAGATAGCCGTGCTCTTAAATTACAATGAGCGATCTCAGCGATACAACCTGTGCGAACTGCATGAGAGATATATTATCTGATATCAGGCACATGGTGTGCTGTGAATGCTTAGGCCTTTTCCATTTGGGCTCATGCTTTGGAGTCTCGGAGAAAACTTTTAAGTCGAAAGGCGACGACTATGAGAAATCGTGGAAATGTACACAGTGCCGAAAGTCTGAGCCAAATGTTTCCCGTCCCAAAGATGCTGAAGATACTTCTGTTGCTGCCCTGCTTTTTGAGATGAACAGAAAGCTTGATGAGCTGCTTCCCTTGAAGAAGATGGTTCACGACCTAGAGGCTTCGGTCAAGCTCATGTCTGACAAGTACGATGCCATTCTTGGTGACGTAACCAGGCATGAAGGCGAGATTAAATGTCTTACCGCTAGGGTTTCAAAGCTTGAAAAAACAGACGGCTCTGCTGCGGAACTGCAGCGCATTGCTTCTTCTGTAAATGACATTGAGTACCAGAGCAGAAAGCTGAACCTCGAAGTTCATGGTCTTAAGCACGTTCGAGACGACTGCCTGCTTACAGAAATAAACGCTATCGCATCCAAACTCAAGTTAGACATGCTGAATGATCAGTTAGTATCGGCAATCCACAGGCTGCCAGCTAGAGCAGATAAAATTCCAGCCATCTTGATACGTTTTGCGAATCAGTCGGTTAGAGATAAGTGGTTAGAGAAAAGGAAAGCGTTTCCGGCTCTTCAATCTGGCCTACATGTGATGGAAAACTTGACAACGCAAAATAGGGCTCTACTTAAGAAGGCTAAGGAATGGGCGAAAGCAAACGAATTCCGCTTTGTCTGGCACCGTGGTGGCAAGATCTTTATTAGGAAGGAAAAAGGAGATAGCGCCCATGTGGTAAAGAATCTATCTGATCTAAATAGTCTCAAATGACGAGTTAATCTGCATGCCATCATTTTACCATGTCAAGTGGAGATTGGGTATCGCCTACAGAATTTCTCGACTTCATCGGTTCGGAACACTGGCTATCCACTAAATGTTTTCATTTAAACTGCCAGTCTGCTCGAAACAAACATAATGAGCTAGATGTGTTATTTGCCAGTCTTAATTTTAAATTCGATTTCGTTATGTTATCTGAGACATGGTACAACCACAGTTGTCTTGTTTGGCATCTACCGGGCTATCAGTGTGTCAACCAATTTAGGACTACCTCTCGAGGTGGCGGTGTTAGCTTGCTTGTTCGTGACAATATTAATGTCGACTACATCGAAGAATTCTCATGTGTCACAGATGACTACGAAGTTCTATCCTTTGTCAGCGGCAGAAGCGTTTACTCGGTGTTTTATCGTCCACCTGGAGGCAATATTCCACGTTTATTTAGTTTTCTCGAAAATTTCTTTGCATATGTATGTACGTATAAGTATGACGTAATCTGGGGTGGTGACTTTAACATTGATCTCCTAGCTGACACGTGCTTAATTCGGGAATTTCATATCCTGCTTCAGTCGCATGGTCGCTCAAGCGTTATCTCTGTTCCAACACGAGTAACCTATGCTGCGTCAACTTGCCTGGATTTGTTTATCACCAATGTTTCAACGGCTATCATAAAAGCCGGCGTTCTTTCATGTAACCTGAGCGACCATATGCCCGTTTTTTTCTGTTTCAAACGATGCACTGAAAAAAAAACAGACAGCGTCTTTTCCCCAGCCAAGTGATCACACCAAACCGTCTCGAAACGTTTCGCAGACAGATTCAGTTACTTGACTGGAGCGATGTATATGCCACACAATGTGCACAATCAGCATATGAGGAATTTCTACGTATTTTCATCACGTGTTACCAGGAAAACTTTCCTCTGCGAGCTAGACGCAAGCGATCATCGCACATTCGCAAACCGTGGATCACGGATGACCTCTTTCGCAAAATAAAGTTTAAAAACATGCTCTATAACCAGTTTGTTAAGTCTCGTAATATAACCGATCTACACATATTTAAACGCTACCGCAATAAGCTAACAAATGAGCTTCGGAAAGCCAAGGCCTCTTATGAATATGAATACTTCATGTCTTGTCAAAATGATAGTCGCAAAACTTGGAAAAAAACTAAATGTTCTGTTAAACCGAGCGCCGTCGTCGCCTGCAAATATTGAGATTTTTAAAAATGGCATGATCATCCCGGATGAAATGCTTCCCGATTACTTTAATAATTTCTTTGTTAATGCAGCTGGTTCATGTGTGCACAGAAATGCCACCCGCTATGTTCAGGTCAGGTGCCCCGATAGTATATTCTTATATCCTACTACTGAGTCTGAGCTAGTCCATTTATTTTCTGAGTTGCGTAATACCACGTCGTGTGACATTGACGGCATACAGATTACACCTGTAAAGCATGTCTTGAACATTATATCGCCTGTTTTAACATACATTTACAACCTCTGCCTGACATCTGGGGTATTTCCTGCCAAAATGCAGACAGCTAAAGTACTTGCTGTGTTTAAAAAAGGCAATAAAACTGTGATATCTAATTACAGACCCATTTCCATACTTCCAGTATTTTCAAAAGGACTTGAAAAAATAATATTTCGGCGTATTTCAGATTTCCTTGAAAAACATAACCTGTTCACTGACTGTCAATATGCTTTTCGAAAGGGACGGTCAACCCAGCTCGCGTTACTAACACAAAAGGAACAAATATTGCAAAACTTTGAAAACAAGCTGCTCACGCTCGGGGTTCTTATCGACTTCAGTAAAGCGTTTGACTCTATTAACCACGAACTTTTGTTAAAGAAGCTAGAGTACTACGGTATTCGTGGTATTGCTTTGGATATAGTGAAAGCTTATTGAAATCAGCGGAATCAACTCGTTGAAATTAATGGCATCTGCTCCCAGTTCAAGGAAGTAACAGTTGGTGTTCCCCAAGGAAGCATATTGGGCCCCCTGCTTTTCAACATATACGTTAATGACCTTGTTCTTGTCGATAGTGAACCTAAATACATTATTTATGCAGATGACACTACGCTGCTTTTTTCATCGAACAACGTTGAAAGGCTGGTTTCAACTGCAAACTCTGTTCTTAAAAAATACACACATGGTCATAGGATAATGGCTTAAGAATTAACACTGACAAAACAAAAGCTATTTTATTTCAACCAAAAAATAAAGGTGTGAGCTTAGAGACCGACATTATAATAGGTTCTTCAAGAATTGAGCTTGTTCAGTCTGCGAAGACGTTAGGTGTCTTTTTTGACAGCCATATGTTATGGACTAATCACATCGACTTCCTTGGAGGCAAACTTGCGCAAGTCGCTGGGGCGCTCTTCAGCTTAAGACCGCTGCCACGCAAGGTTAAACTTCTTTTGTACAACGCTCTCTTCCTGAATCACGTACACTACTGCTGCCTCGTTTGGAGTACGACGTCTGCTACAAACATAAACCGGTTATTCTTGCTTCAAAAAAGGCAATACGTAGTATCTGTAATGCTCCAGTAGACGCTCACACTGCACCTCTATTCAAACAGTTGAATTTACTCACACTGCATTCTCTGTCGCAGTTGAGGCTCTAACTAGCCTATCGTAAAGAAGCAAAGCAAAGCCAGCCATACATCACATCGTTAGCACAGCTAACTAGAAACAGAACAGAATACAGTACACGGTCCCCTGAACACTGGTATGTGCCGCATCCTCGCACTAACTATTCTCTTCAAATGTTGTACCACCGCTTACCACGCCTATTAAACACGCTTAAATGTAATAACATAGATGTCACCTCCTGTCCTGTATCGCATTTATATGAGCATTTCAGTGACATTTTGAAGACGATTTAATGGGTTGTTTGTGACTATTTTCTGAAGTAGACTGTCGTCACATATCTCAATTTGATATTAGCCTCTGTCAAATCATGTCTTATTCTTTCCTAAAATGATTACCTTGTTCTATTGCTGCTTCTTTTGTACAATTCTGTACACTGTGGATTCGCGTAGTTTTTATGATTTGTAACGTTTTTCTTTTTTTTTCTTTTCTCCATTGCACTTCTGTTTGCTGGCCCTTTTTTCGCCCTCTGTGGCCATTTGTTGAACTTGAGGGTGTGCTACCCCTGGGAGAACCACCCGCTAATAGAATTTTGCTTCGCATTCGGCTCTTTCAACGCCGGCGCAGCAGCGCCACTCTCGGTGCCGTTCTTGTCCATAGCGTTAGTCATGTTTCCTTGTGCACAACGTGCAAATTCGTGCGCTGCGCGAACGAGACAACCGCTCGCGCGCGGTGCTGTCAACGGAAATGCATAGCGCAGGAAGAAAAAAAGAGCGAGGATAAAAAAAATGAAGGTGGGGCCTGGGACGTATGCGTCACGCGATCCTCTAGATCTGGTATGGGAAAACGCAGGGAAGGAATTTAGCTTGCGAAGGCTAGACGGGGCGAGTGGAGAGAGGGTCTTGCTTGGCAGTGGAGCCCGCCTCCTGGAATCATGGGTTCGCGGCACTGAAATATTTCTATCTCAGCTATTAATGAGCCAATTTGAGAACTTTTTGCTGCAGAACGCTCCCTAGAGGACACGTGACAACTTCCAGTGTATAACCAACATTTGCTATGAGGCCTGGTAAGAGTGCAACACCGATAGCATTCAAAGATCTTTGACTGCTTCTCACGCTTCCCGGCGGCTGCAGCGTATGTAACCGTAATGTTTACCGGGAAACGCTCGCGGCGAACGCTATGCATGAAGGCGGCCCTTCTGGTCGAAACGCGGCCTTCTGCAGGGGCCGCGCTGCGGCGGAGGCGAGCGCCAGCTGGAGGCCATCCGCGCCGCTCCGTGGACTGTGAGATATTTATGCGCCGGCGTGCGCAAATGGCAGACATCGTCTTCGGTCTGTGCAATGCAGACACGCTGAAAAGGGGGTGTTTTGTTTGAGTTTTCACGCAACAGAATTATGTTTTCTCGTATATTCAAATTACAATCCGAGAGCTATCATATCTGTTGGTTGTGCGTAAGTCGTAGTTTACGATTTTTCCACGTGTTTTAGCTTGACAAATGCAATTAGTTCACTGAATTGCGTGCGTCACATGAAAGGCCTGGGCATGTGTGGTTCGAAAATCCTTCTGCCGGAGCACCGTGTGACGCCGGACGATCGACGCAAACGCCTTGCCGAATTACGATGGGTTAAGGGCCCGTACATGGTCGCTCCGCACGTCCGTTCCGCCCTCGTCCGGTCGCGTGCGGATAGCTCTCTACAGGTGAGCGAGGAGCGGACGCAAGTTTCCCGTCCGGCCGCCTGCTCGTCTCTCATTGGCTGGTCCGAGGCGGATAGTTCGGCTGTCGTCACAGCAAACATGGCGCGTGCTCGAAGCGAAGCGAAGCGGGGACGCAAGGCCTAGGCTACAGCCGCGTCAGAAACAGTATTTTTTTCTCCTTTTTTGTGATTTTTACCAGAGATATGTGGCACCCACGGAGATAGTCACCGGAAGAAGCAAGCCGGTGTACGCTTCCAGACCTCATCAGTGCGTGCGATCGCCAACAGAAACAGACGGAGCGCAGGAAGTGTGCGTTGTGTTTACGAGAGCGTCGGAAGAAATATTTGCCGTCGACCTCGTGATTTTTTGTGCCATGCTTCGCGTGTGCGTCGCAGACAAGAACTCCATCACATACACGTGCATTCTGAGCAGCACACACGTTCAAGGCGTGGCGAAATAAGTAGCGGCCGATTGGCGCACCCAGCGTACACGTTTGGTTTCTGCTCTGTGTATGCGGATCGTTGCCGCGGTGTAGTGAACGCCAGCCCTTCGCAACTTGCCAAAAGTAACGATACGATCAGTAGCGATAAGTTTTTATCGCCTAGTTATCGCTGCCATTCTGCGTGTGCTATACTGCGTATGAGCCGTTTTGCCGGCTGCGATGCGCCGTGGTGACCGCGACGTTCGAGCTGTGCTCTTGCCGTTATGAAATGCGTTTGCGAGCTACAAATCGTGATATATATGTGCGATGTGTTGCAGCGTTACTGGGTGTAGAAGTGATCGTACTACGCGATGTTCGTGTGCTCAGAAGTGAGCTGAGCATAAGTGTTGCCGATTGCGTTTTCTTATGTAGTAGCCCGATAGAGAAGCCCTATCACACCGGCCTTTTCCTCTTCGTACATCTATCGTTTGTTTCAAAAGTTGTTACTGCACGGCTAAAGATGCTTCTATCGGTGGGGGGAAATTAGGGAAGAACATTATAATTGTATACGTCAAGACGTTCAGCGCTGTCGTGAAATGTGGACGCGCCTGAGAGCACTAATGTCATGAATGCAACTAAAATTTCCCGAGACAGTATTAAGAGAACGGTTAAAAAAGAAAACATATGAGAAGGTAAGCACAGCAGCTTGTGAACCCGCTCCTATAGGAGGTATGCACTGAGCTCGACCCGCGAGGCGGCGACAGTGTCGCTGGGGCAGCCGCGCCATATTGACGGTCGGGGAGCATCGAAAAAAATGGCAGCGGTCTTATTCGCGCGAACATCTGATCCCTATCTTTTGACCCGCCGTTCGCCTTGTTTTCTTATCCAGTCGCTGATATATAAGCAGGACGTTTCAGTGTCTCGAGCGCAGTGCTGTTCTACGTCTACGAACAGGTCTACGTACAATGTTTACGTATCCGGACAGACTACGCTCCGGCGTGGCCGTGCGTCAACTGAGCTTCGGTGTCGCGGTGAACTGTGCTATGTTCGGATGCATCAGTCACACAAGAAAGAAACTCGGTGATAGGAATATGTTGTCCAGATTGGGTTCCTCTCGACACGTGGTTATTTCTCTTCTTAACCGCAACCTTAATGTAAAAGAGCACAGCAGCTATGTGCGAGCACGCCTCTGCCAGGTGTCTTGCAGGCGCAGTGTGCCGCCAGCACCTCGCCGTTTTATTTTGCGAGAAGCCATGGTGTGCGTGGCTTTTCATCGAATGATTGTGATTAACAAACCTGGGAGTGCAAAAAAAAAGACTGTTTTGGCAAGACCAGAATAATTGACGTAACATAGAAATTACGAATGCTGTGTAAAATCAGTGTTTAGTGCTCGGGGAGTGGGGAAGTCTTTTTTTTTAATTGAAGCAAATTTAACGCTATCCTTTGACGGCGCAAGTGGACAACGCGGTGTAAATTTCGTAATGAAGCCGATCATGTTACGCGAGCACTTTGACGCGTGGCTGCTGCACCCAGCCGCTCGCCAGATTATTGTGGCCTTCCATCGACTTGTAGGATTTCGATTGCTCGCGGGTGGCGAAACTCGTTGCATTCGCAGTGTAATCCTTGATGTCTGAGACGTCCACGCGAGGCAGTAGTCCGACATCGCGCCGAAGCTGATGATCTTTGAGTTAGAGCTGGTCGACACAGACGCACGAGTGCACTTCGTTTTCATAACGCGATTTTTCTGGTTCACTCAACCCACGCACGTACGCGCTTAGACCCATCGTTGACCTAAGACGTACTACTCGATAGCCAAGTCAGAAAGGCACATTGAAAAGGTCGTTTGACGGTTCGTGCGTATCGGTGGGCCACTTGGCGACACAGGCCTGCTCGCGTTGCCAGCGCGAACTTGCGACCGCAGTTATGGCGGCCTCCGCGGATGCCGCTAGCGCTCCTAGCGGATGACGTCATGTGCATACCTCCTATAATACCTCGATCCGCGTCTGTTTGTAAATGTATGTTTTCTTGCGTTTGTCAATTTTTTTTCTATTTCCCAGATTTCTTTACGTTGGAGTTTTTCTTAGTTCTCGCATTTGTGTGTGAATACGTGCCTGTTTCCATGCGTGCTTGCGCTTACCATTATTTCTGTCCTTTTATATTATATTAGCATTTGATTTTTCTAGTTTTCTTCCAGGAAAGTCATTACACATTTTCATAAACCAATCTCATTCAAAGCACTAACTCATGTAAACGGTAGGGCAGGCCTCTTCCATCTCATTAAAACCTTTCTCACTGGTCTACCTCGTCTTCTCAATCTGCCTACTCGCTGTGTTTTCTGTCCTTGCTTCTTGTGTTGTTGCTGCACTGTGATTAACCAACTTGCTCAAAACAGATTTTCATCGCCTATGAAAACAGAAAGGTTTAGAGATATATTTTCTTAAAAGCGTCATGGGGGTTGCACAGCAACTTAGCCTCTTACCTCTGTTCATGTTTATGCATCAGTGCATGTGGCAGCTCGCCAGAAGTGCACATGAAAGGGTGCCATATTGTGAAACTACACCTCGCTATGCTGTTGCATTTTTCATGCAATCAGTCTTAGTAAACGGATGGTTTCGCTGCCCATCACATATGACGGTAAAAAATTTCAACACGAATAACATTGTGCAGTGGGGTGTCATTTCCTGTCTGATGCTTTCGTCGTTGCAAAGACATTTTATGTAAATGGAGCCCAGCAAAGCAGTGCACTGATAGCTTCTGCAACTTTCACCATTTATTACTTCACAAATGTCATTGTTTGAACCTGGCCGTCGATCGCTATGCCGATGGCTTGTGAATTAAATAATTGCGTCAATAAAACACATTCAACTTCACTCAGAATTTTTTAGTACAAACAATGCTAGCAAAGCTATTCAGGGTGAATAATTGTGCTTACATTGGTGTTACTTGCCGTCAGATAAACAAATACAACAATGGCTGCGACATGACTGTGATTTGACGTGCAGACTGCTAATGGTGCATTTCAAGCGTGCCCTCGACTACTGCTATTAATAGTTGCCCGACTGAGTATTTTGGGCCTAACTAAGCTAATGATGTTTGATAATTGTTCTCCTATTCGCATTGCTTGCCTGGGCCAGGTAACCAAAATAAACAATGCCACCACATGAATGTGTGTTTGCATGCAAGCTGCCAACAGTGGCTGTCATTTTTGCGTTGACTGCTGCCATTTCACCAACAGTGGCGACGACTTGACTGCGCTTTGACATGCAGACTGCTAATGGTGCCTTTCAAGCGTGCCCTCGACTACTGCTGTTAATAGTTACCCGACTGAGTATTTTGGGCCTAACTAAGCGAATGATGTTTGATAATTGTTCTCCTATTCGCATTACTTGCCTTGGCCAGGTAACCGAAATAAACAATGCCACCACATGATTGTGTGTTTGCATGCAAGCTGCCAACAGTGGCTGTCATTTTCGCATTGAGTGCTGCCGTTTCACCAACAGTGGCGACGACTTGACTGCGCTTTGACGTGCAGACTGCTAATGGTGCCTTTCAAGCGTGCCCTCGACTACTGCTGTTAATAGTAACCCGACTGAGTATTTTGGGCCTAACTAAGCGAATGATGTTTGATAATTGTTCTCCTATTCGCATTACTTGCCTTGGCCAGGTAACCAAAATAAACAATGCCACCACATGATTGTGTGTTTGCATGCAAGCTGCCAACAGTGGCTGTCATTTTCGCGTTGACTGCTGCCATTTCACCAACAGTGGCGACGACTTGACTGCGCTTTGACGTGCAGACTGCTAATGGTGCCTTTCAAGCGTGCCCTCGACTACTGCTGTTAATAGTTACCCGACTGAGTATTTTGGGCCTAACTAAGCGAATGATGTTTGATAATTGTTCTCCTATTCGCATTACTTGCCTTGGCCAGGTAACCGAAATAAACAATGCCACCACATGATTGTGTGTTTGCATGCAAGCTGCCAACAGTGGCTGTCATTTTCGCATTGAGTGCTGCCGTTTCACCAACAGTGGCGACGACTTGACTGCGCTTTGACGTGCAGACTGCTAATGGTGCCTTTCAAGCGTGCCCTCGACTACTGCTGTTAATAGTTACCCGACTGAGTATTTTGGGCCTAACTAAGCGAATGATTTTTGATAATTGTTCTCCTATTCGCATTACTTGCCTTGGCCAGGTAACCGAAATAAACAATGCCACTACATGATTGTGTGTTTGCATGCAAGCTGCCAACAGTGGCTGTCATTTTCGCATTGAGTGCTGCCGTTTCACCAACAGTGGCGACGACTTGACTGCGCTTTGACGTGCAGACTGCTAATGGTGCCTTTCAAGCGTGCCCTCGACTACTGCTGTTAATAGTTACCCGACTGAGTATTTTGGGCCTAACTAAGCGAATGATGTTTGATAATTGTTCTCCTATTCGCATTACTTGCCTTGGCCAGGTAACCAAAATAAACAATGCCACCACATGATTGTGTGTTTGCATGCAAGCTGCCAACAGTGGCTGTCATTTTTGCGTTGACTGCTGCCATTTCACCAACAGTGGCGATGACTTGACTGCGCTTTGACGTGCAGACTGCTAATGGTGCCTTTCAAGCGTGCCCTCGACTACTGCTGTTAATAGTTACCCGACTGAGTATTTTGGGCCTAACTAAGCGAATGATGTTTGATAATTGTTCTCCTATTCGCATTACTTGCCTTGGCCAGGTAACCGAAATAAACAATGCCACCACATGATTGTGTGTTTGCATGCAAGCTGCCAACAGTGGCTGTCATTTTCGCATTGAGTGCTGCCGTTTCACCAACAGTGGCGACGACTTGACTGCGCTTTGACGTGCAGACTGCTAATGGTGCCTTTCAAGCATGCCCTCGACTACTGCTATTAATAGTTACTCGACTGAGTATTTTGGGCCTTACTAAGCTAATGATGTTTGATAATTGTTCTCCTATTCGCATTACTTGCCTGGGCCAGGTAACCAAAATAAACAATGCCACCACATGAATGTCTGTTTGCATGCAAGCTGCCAACAGTGGCTGTCATTTTCGCATTGAGTGCATTGAGTGCTGCATTGAGCACAAGTGGGAACACTTGTGCTATCACAAACGAAAACAAGTAGAATAGTACCACCGTCTCAGCTGGTTTGTTGTAATTACCTTGCCTGTAAGTTTCTTGTTTATATTGGATAGGCTTCCTACTTCGTACATATAGCTTGTATACATATTTGACCTGCACCGCAAAGAGCTGATGTGACAAAAAAATGTGTACACCTTAGGGTTATGTTGCTTTTCATGGTGTCTCAGTTTACTTAATACAGTTTTGAATTTACAGATTGCTTCACATGTTTATAGCTAAAAACCACTGAAAACAACTTGCATTGTGACTGCGAGGTCACAACACGAGGATTTATGTGTTATCCTTCCTGTTCATCGGTGTGTCCTCGCACTTTAAATGTAAAACGCCACACCTGCAAACCTGAGCATCCACCCTTACATTTCAAACACTTTTTTGAATGCTCGGCAGTTATGCTGACAAGCACATTGTGACAGCAAATCTACACCACCTTAATTTAAGTGCGATGTAAAGGGTTGTTTGTGCATATCCAAGCTGTTCTAGCGTGCCTGCAGGGATACAGCATTGTCCAGTGGCACCGTATAGTTCAGGCGTAACAGTGAACTAGTAAACAAAGTGGCTGATAATACTAAGCTGACCCATATGTAGGAGCATTATATTATCTAACCCACACGCAAAGTTGCTTTCAGTGTACTGAATAACCGCAGCTTTGATTTACGAAGTTATATTACTGCACACACAGAGCGCTGAAACAAAGTCTGTACAATGGTGAGAAATGTGCCAAGGAATGAAAGATTACTTGTGATGTGTGGATTTGAATAGTGGATGTGAATGTATACCCAATTCACCAGTATGCATGTTTTCTTTTGGAACAATTTTACATTTGGCACAGAGGCTGAGCCACTACGGCCTCTTGACTGCAAATTTCTGTGCTCTCACAGTGCTAATGGGAGTATCGTTCATTTGGCTACCCAAAGTGTGAATAGGTAATAGAGCACTACAATCTTTCAGTTTTACGCAGAACACCTTGTGCATCATTCACAAAACTGAACCTAAGGAACTATTCGCTGGTTTGTTATGAAAATAAAAAAAATGACAATGAATGTTTCCTCGCTTTTTGTGTGGCCCTGTCTTCTGCCCTACGCACCTTCATTTCATTGTCATGTGCATGTTAAAACAGCAACTAAGTGAGAAAGACAAACACAAAACTACTAGCTACATCAACCTTTTCACACCACAAGAGGTCACTGAACTCACTGCTAAGCTACACTTGATAATGTCGGTTTGCTTTCAAATAAATACAGGCACTGGCCAGCTGTTTGTGTTATGCTATGCATTTTTCATTTTCCTAAAATATGGCTGTGCATGAGCTAGCAAGGTTGTTACTTCATAAATACATAAACAACATGCAGCTCATGCCCAACTAACTCATATAACCTGATTAGAGCTTATTTTTTATACGTAGAGCAATCAAAATAGAACACGCATGTATGATGCCGACAGTATCAAACAATCTCAAGTCGAACATCCTTGTTTGGTGCCATGGGTGAGAGAGGGAGCATGCCTGTCAAGGTACTGCTTAATTTTGTGTGCTTTGGTAATGTTTGTACATTGTTGAAATGTTAAATTAGGTATGTTAAGTAGTAAGGTGGCAACATATTGGGTAACCAGGCTGGCAAGAAGGAATGCAATTGTTTGATTTCACTCGAAATAAGTTTTCCTATCAGCAATGTAAATTATATGCTTTCAAATAAGTACTCCCCTTGGAAACATATCTCATGAGTATGCATATATCTGCATAAGGTCACCGCTGTACATACATATTGCTTTAAGCCAGTCATAATGAATTGTAGATTCACTGCTTAACCTTCAATTCCTTGCTGCATGAAGTTAACCACTTATGCATAACTTTTTTTTTGCACACGGTGAGAACTTCAGTCATCGCTGAGCAAATAATTTAAGGAAAAGGCATTCCATGAATCCAACTGCTTTAAGCACTCTCTTAAAATTGGCAGAGTGAAAAAAAAAGCACGAGCAAGCGTACCAGCAAGCTGTATACTCGGAGCCTCACACGCGTGCTCAGTGGTAAAAGGTGCGTCCTGGCGGCCTACGCAAATGCATTCCGCGACAGATGTGCGTGTGTTCCGTATTCTTGCAAGCTGTCACTAGCACTACAGAAACCGCGCCGTCGCGCTTCCGGCGACACTATCAGTTTCGCGTGACGCAGAACACATCACGTTGGATAATTAGAGAGGTTTTGTTCAACCAGCCAAGGAAGCGCGCACTGAAAGTAATCATCCGAGAATACGTCGCGTGCTGCGACGTGATGCGATTGCAATACATCTGTAAAAGGTGGCGCAGATAAGACGACTGTGGAATGTTTCGAAGAATGTTTCGGTGCCAATGCAACACATACGGCTGCAGAACAGAATGTGGCAGCCTAGAGTCGCATTTTCACCGGAACGCAGAAACTTGAAATCACAACTGCAAAAATATGCCAGTGTCGTCTGCTGTCAAAGGTGGTTGCCAACCTTGAACACCTTTGCTCCGCCGAACGGTTGCCAGCTGTCAACAGACCGTGTCGCCCAATAGGAGTGCGTGTGCGTTCCGCTCGTGCGGATTGAGCGTGCATCGAATTTTGCGACACCTTCCGCCTTTCGGGCTTCCGCTCGCGACCGGACGAGGGCGGAACGGACGGGCGGAGCGACCATGTACGGGCCCTGACGAGTACACGAAAGCTCTGGGACGCGTCACCTCCGGGTGTCAAGTCCTCTTGCCACCTGACAACGGCATCGGGTTGTCTGCGACACAGGTTACTTAACGGTATCGCGTCCATATGTGGTTTTGTTTTACAATACAACATTCAAGACCACTCAAACTTCACTCAGTTTTGTAACATTGCGTAAAAGGTATCAGTACGAAATTCGTTGCGAGCATATTGCAAGTGTTACTTAAAATTTGTAGTGCACTTTGTTTGTTCTATCGTCATCTAGGCATAAGTCGCCCAGTAGCCCAGTCCCAAGACAATAATAACAAATAGCGCTGCTTTTTTTTAAACAGTAAATGCAGGAGAAGCATCTGTCAATCGGCGGTTGATCGTTCAGTAGAGGTTGGGCAAGGACAGAGTTATGCACAAAGGTATTATTAAACGCGTAGCTTCGGGAAATGCAGAAATATTTTCTAAAAGCAACGTCATTCGGTTGTATTCAATGCATCAGGGCAACCTGCTCACAACAATTCTCTTTTGAATGATTTTCAAGACCTTCATCTAATACGCTGAATATACTAGTACATTATGCACTTTTTGTAACAGAGCCTATAGGCTCAGTTTTATGCGACGTGTTTGAAGAACAAAATAGGTGTAGAGCTATGTTATGGGTTTCATCATTGACAGAACGTCATCCGTCATAAGACTTTCGGTGTTGACACAATAAGGGGACGAAAGCATTTCAACTTTCCAGAACACTTGTTTCCGGCAGAATATGCTTTCTTTGTTTATTAAGATTATTCGTGACTATGCCGAAAGGAGGCCCCCTCTCCCAGTTTTGCCATATTAATGGAGCCCCTGAAGTCAAGAATGCCGACCAACATTAGTACTTGCACAGCTTTACACTAGGCTCAAGAATTTTCGAGCGCACCATTCAAGCTCCATGTATGGTAGCTATGTATTAGTCTTTGAAGGGGAGGGTGAAAGTGTTGAAGCAATGACTGTTCGCACAAAGAATACGTTGCACGGTGTTTATGTAAACATTGAAATAGTTCAATATGTCT
Organism: Dermacentor albipictus; assembly: GCF_038994185.2. Lineage (NCBI taxonomy): Eukaryota > Metazoa > Arthropoda > Arachnida > Ixodida > Ixodidae > Dermacentor > Dermacentor albipictus. The sequence continues at coordinate 1,543,033 of NW_027225575.1, read as the reverse complement.
TCTAGAGAAAGGCTAATAAGGAGACTGACCTAAGAGCTATCGGAATTGCGAAAACCATAAAATATCAGTAAGACATTTTTTCTAAATTTTCAAGCTTTTGGGTTTTCTTTTTGCAGCGGGTTTTCTCTCACATGGTTTTTGAGATCCAGATTGATATCATTTATGTGCAGCCCAAGACACGCATAGCAAACCACTGCAGCAGGTCTGTGCGACTTTTATTAGAGCAAGATATTTCTTATGGGACACTGCTGTTTAGCTTATCTTTGAGTACAGTGGACACACCGCACTAAAGCGCGACCACACAAATGTGCTCCGGAAAACATTTCCCCGCGTCCTTGCCTTCCTCTTGCGATAATGGAGCGTCACCTGGTGCCGCAAGAGTTGGTAGAACTCTGGGATCACATGATACATCAACTTCTCTAGTGCTTACCTTCGTAGTAATCTTTCGACAGCTCTTTAGCTTCACTGACTTGCGATAACTTTGTGCAAATTCCACAGTCTCTGGTCTCTGGTGGGTATTTTCCGCTTCTGGCCTAGCTGCGGCGGTGTAGAACCTTTGAAGATAGATACATAATGAGAACATCTTGTCAAGATAGTGAGTAAATTTTCCCGGAAGTTGCACTTTATGTCAATGAACACTACACACAGGCACACAGAACAAGCGCAGCGCCCTGTCTACGCTCGAGTGCCACGTTCCACTGTAAAGCGAATTCCATTGGCAACACATGCGCGCCATATGACATCGCTTAACGTTTATGGAAACACGACATGAAATGCCCGTTCATTATCAAATTTCTAGCGCACGTGACAAAAAACAGAACTGTTTTCGTAAAATAGTACTTCTAATACATGAAGGTTAGTGTCTGTTATATTTGGTGGCAGGATTTCAAGTAGAAATGCGCCCGCAAAATTTACTAAGCAAAGTTCCATGTTTTAGTGATGTACATATTCATGTAACGTTAAGCATTGCTGGTTTCCCAATAGCTGGCTGAGAATACTATCATCGACCAGGGACCATTCTTACACTCCAACAGTCCGCACAGCCGACCACGAGAGGGTTGGCGTAGTCCCTTCCTGTGAAGTGGTCCGAGCAGAGGCCGTAGCCGTTATACACCGGCTCCCGTGTCACCTCTGCCAGGTCTTCCAATTTAGCGTAATTTCACCTTCTGTCACATCTGAAAAATGGCCAAAATACCGCGTGGTCGTGATTAAAGAACAATTAGAAGTGAAATCAAAATTGAGAGTACGAAGCAGCGACTAAAAAGATTCTGCCCTACCACCAACGTCCAACAGATGGCCAACAGAGATCCGAAGCGGGACATCCGAACGTGCCTAGGACATATGTAAGGAGCCGGTGAATCATGCTTGAATGTCCATGGGAAATTTCCAAGCACGCGAATCGACGTTCACGAAAATGTCTCATGAACGTCATAACGGGATGTTCGGCCGTCCAAGAGATGCCTAAACATAGATTATTCTTATTGCATTATCCCAAGTACGTCTTAAGGACATTTTTGGCAGGATGTAGGACGCTTCTGGGACATCTTGTGTTACCTATCGTCAAGAGCTCTTGAATGAAAACAACTTGGAAGAACTTTCGCGAAGTGTCATGAATTGCAAGGGGAACCGCCTGCAAGTGTTCTTTTCAGCAAAAACTAACAAGGTGGGTTGCCCTCTGAGAGCCATCATCACGGAGACAGGTTCATGGCAGAAGTTAGTGAGTCAATTTCTTCATCGACAGTTGACGGCCCTTCCAGTGCAGGATCCACTCAGCGTGGCTAGCTCGGCAGCGGTGGTATATAGAGGTCCTTAATAGTGGGATCCGTAGTGCCAACAAGGAGTTTTCAAGTGTCATTGAAGGCCTCTTCTACAGCATTCCCCACGATGAACTCTTTGTAGCTGTGCGTGAACTTATTGATCACTGCAGTCCTGTAATCTTCCAGAACGCATGTGGTATGTCGGTGGATGCCTTTCTAGAGCTCTTATCCTTCTGTCATCTGCTATTGTTGAATTCAATGGATACTGGTCCCTCGTAGGAGTTGAGGAGGATGTCGGGATGAAAAACTTGGAGGTTTATTTACATTATTTACAATGAGACGACCAAGAAATTAACAGTCATAGAGTCATTACGGGCCGGCAACAACTCGGACGCTGCGGCCCGTGGCAAGAAGCTCGAAAGAGATGAATCAAGGAATTCTCTAGGAATGCTCTCGGTCTGTGTCTGTTTAAGCCCTTCGGTGTCTAGAAGACATGTCACGTTCGGCCAATGGGAGAGCCTGCTCAGGTGACGCCATTTTCGGCCAATCGGCGAGCCCGCTCAGGTGTCATTTTCGGCCAATGGTAGGCGCTCGTGCGATGGTGTCACACCCTGCGGAGAGGGTCGCTGCTTGGTCCCCAAATGTCCGAGGGCTTACTTCCGGCGGTCTTGCCTTGCTGACTTGCAATGCACCATCACAATAGGCGGATGGGGGCTACGCTGCCAGGGTTTCACGGTGCATTACACCCGTCTTGCCTCTTGGACCCAAGTTACCTGGAACAGTGCCAGGCTCTCGCTTCACTTTCGGGAAGAGTCAAGCAGTGAATAGCTCCACCTGCGGCACACGAGGTGGGGGCCACCAACTTGTTTGCACATGCCGCGCCTCGGGAATGTGGTATCCGTGCTGCTGTGCTTCTTAATTAACTGTGGAGCGATTCGATGTGGTCTGGTGAACTCGAAGGAGGGTCAGGAAAAGGTCCCGTATCTAACACCCTTCAGAAAAAAGGAATATGTATTGGTTCTAGTGTTGCTCTAGTGCTTTCCTAGATATTTTTAGCAAAATTTGACAGGAAACTTCAAGGCTTCCTTCAAAACAAGCGTGTGTGGGAATTTTTTAGGTATGTGGAGGATTTTTTAGTACTTTTAGAGCTTTTACTTATACACACTCTGCCCGCAGCAGTAGAGGATGTATTGACTGCTTTTTAAGCTTCTTCACGCACTTTTAATTTCACTCATGAACTTCCTTGCAATCATTCTATCAGGTTCGTAGAACTGCAACTAACATTCTTTGATGATGGGCATTTATGCTGGATGTTTTCACTAGAGGCAAGAAAGCTATTTTACCATTTGAGTTTGCACATTCGAAGATTGTAAAAAAGAGGGATGGCAATGAATTGTTTCCGCAATGCACTTGAAAGAAGCTGTCGCCACGCTATTAAAAGTAGCTTTGACGCACAATTTCAACGTTTGGAAGCCACAGGGTTCCCTCGGCCCCTTTTGAAAGCGCTGGCTGAATCGCTGCTTCAGAGGCTAAAGAGGACATGTTGGGGCAACTGAACGTAGGAAATTTGAAGTCATGGCGTACGTGCATAAAGTGAGCCACAACATCAAAAAGGTTGCCGCCAAGCAGGGAGTAAGTGTTGTGTTTTCTGCCCCTTGCAAGCTTTCGGGTCTGTGCTCAAGCATTTCTCGAGGCAGGGCAAGGAACCACGTTTGCACAACGCAGCATGATAACCGTTTTACGGCATGTGTCGCAGGGGTTGTGTATGAGTTCCCTATCACATGCGAAAGAGTTTACATAGGCCAAACCGGTCGATGTATCTATGACCGCCTGCGTGAGCACCACTCCTCCCTGTGGTCAGATAACGGTGAAAACTTGCCTCGCCATTGCAATAAACGTGGCTGTTACCCTTTGTTCAGCAATGTAACGATTCTTGGTAGGGCCAAGGGCAAAGAAGGGCGAGAAATCCTGGAAGCGTCCTACTTCAGTTTATTAGGTGACGACTGCATTAATACAACCGCGGTGCGCTTACTTGAAAAAGAATTTGCATATCTAGGTCGGTCACGATAGATGCGATATCTTGTCTTTTCGTGCTCAGTGATTAGCGATTCTGTGGTTGCGCATGCCCTGCTGGCCTTGGTGGGACTACGCCGTTTCTAATAAAGCTCAACTGATAGTCCAGTCGTTGTGGTATGAACCTCTCCTCTTGTCCTTTGTGCTTTGTGAGTGTTTTTTTTTTCACCTATGTACCAACTGGTCCGGATTTCAACCCTTCTGCAAAGCTTTTGGAGGCGTGTAGCATGGTAGGCTACTGCTCGGTGCCGCAGTGCCGGACGTACGCAACGAAGCTCGGTGTCAGCCTTATATACACGTAGCTGCAGGACAAGGAGCTGCGTGAAGCTTGGCTCGCGAAACTTAGAACCGGCAAACAGCCATCAGCTACAACTCGGGTATGCAGCAACCAAAGACGCGAGGAAGATTTCTGCTACGGCGCTGGGACTCCACTATGTTCGGTAGCAGAAAACGCGCACTGAGACGCTCGCCCGAGTCCGCTGCCCGGCTAATGTCATGAAGGTTTGGTCTATGAACTTGTTGGTGCTAGATACTGGCAAGTTTACTGGAACGGAAAGGGGGCGGTAAGACGCACATTAAAAAAAGGCATGGCATATGGTCATGTTTGTGTTATGAATTAATGCATTGGATTACGAAAAAGAAGCAGAGGGGCAATCGCATGCTGAGAAGACCGATAATCATACAGTGCGAAGCTACTTGAGAAATAATATGCAAATGTCCAAGAATTTAGAAAAAAATTTAATCGTCGCAACGGCACATCAAAGCCGTCGTAGGGGTCAAAGTCTAACGAAATTACTTTTGAACAGTTCTGATAGCGTCCACGCAACAATGGTTGTTAGTGTACTGTCAAATGCTCATATGCTGCGGCCTAAAGCTCACGGCACGGTGCGAAAACGCGCTCAAAGCGAAAGCAAAACATTCTGCAGTGCGCGGACATGCATGCAGACGCGCAGTCGGTCGTTGCAAACCAGTGCGATCTCTGCATTGAGGCTTCATTCTGTTATCCTCCATTTGGTTATATACAGACAGCCCACTATAAGAACAAATACTTCGCATAGTTTACTCTCACCGTTTGCCTACCTTTCAGGCAAGAAGCCGCTTTGGGTGACTTCATCGCAGCGACGGCGTGCAGTGGCGTTCACTGTACGTAATCGGTAAAGAGATAGCGCCTGTAAACGATTCTGTGCTTTCAGTTTGCCCAAGATTATTGTATCGACAGTCAAAAACATCCCTCGTTTTGAGAGTACCTACATAAATGTACAGGAGGGCTGCCGCGGGGTGTTTTTATTGAGCGCCGTAAGAGAAAGCTATGAGGAGCGCGCAACGTGATCCCTCATACTACGCAAAGGAGGCGCTTCCAACAGATGGCGGCTCCGTAAGTCCTCACCCCCAATACGAGTTCACCTGTACCAAAACTTAACAAAGGATATGTGTTGGCTTAATTCAGCGGTCACGCACAAACGCAACTTCATCCTAAAAATTCACGGGTATTTGACAGCCTCGGTGGAAGTTACCAGAGGCAGAGCGTGGCTGTTCTTCCATGGCAGCAGATACAAATACTTCTGAAAAGATCACAGGTATTTCGGCAACTAAACATTCTGCTATGTTGCTGCAGGCTGGCGTCAGCGGTCGCAAACAATTACATTGCAGTTCACATGTACTAAGAACTTCAGTGGGGTGTTTCTGTGGATTTGCTTCAACAGTCACAGAGACAAAATTACCCCAGAGTTTACGAGCCCGTCCGCCCATAAGGAAGTTACCACACGCAGGGTGCAACCTTTCTTCCATGGTTGCAGATGCAGAACAGAAGAGATCATGGGTATAACACAGAATTTACTAGTCATCCTGCAGGATCAATTCCAGTGGTCGCAATTCTCGAAAATGCACTGTGACGATCAGAGGTACGAAGAAAGTTAGCAGATTTCTGTGGACTTGTTTTTGTGCTGATCGTCAACGAAGCCAACGAACCACAAAGCCCGCCTTCGTGCATAGCTTTCACGGCCAGCGTTTACCGTAAAGCTTGCGGTTACATACGCTCCAGTTGCTGGGAAGCGTGAGAAGCAGTCAGGGATCTTTGAATGCTGTCGCGTTCCACTCTCAAAAGCAATTCTTAAGTGTCCTCCAAATTTTTTGTCAGATGAACAGCTTGGCGTCGTGACTACACGCTGCGACGCGGGTTTTCTACCACAAAGTCGTGTGCTAGGCGATTGTGCTGTATGACAATAGACGCTTGCAGGGAAACAGTGATTGCATGCCGGCTCCTTATGCACGTGGATCAGTCTGCGCCTACATGCGTTCGTGGCTGCCTCTAAAACTGCAAGTGGACGGCCGCGGTGAACAGGGTCCATGTGCCACATGCCATTGCGGGCATTATTCGTTCTGTTCTTTCGACAACCTATACTTTGTCTCTGCTCACACACTAAAAGCATAGAGAAAAACTGCAAACTTATATTTCAATTCCGGTATATCTATACAATAGCTAAAATGCAATAATGTTTGCTGAGGATCCAATCCATCGTGATGGATTCACTGGTAAATTGGAGGGCTCCCAGCAATATACAGCGAAACCTGGCTTCCACGCCAGCATGTAAAAGAGACCTTTCACCATGCGGTAACCATGCGGTAACCATGCGGTTACAACCGAGTGCATGAGGCCAGTTGGAATCACTGATTGATTTGTCAGGACGCATATTGTTGTAGCAGCATTTATATGGACACTACAGGCGAAGTTTCCACATCGCCATGATATTCCGCATAAAGTCCAAGTTCGGTAAGATCCGACAAGAGGACAGTTGAATGCGCGTCTTCTTCTTCAGCCGTGCCGTGGCTGCGCATCACTGTCCGCGCGGATGAGCGCATACGCGGCCTGCAGGTCTTGGAAATAATCTGCGCCGGCTGCAAAGAATAAGGGCGGCCCGAGGCGGCTGGTAAATGATCGCATCATGCTCGCTATCTTCCCGCGCGCCTAGTCTTGGGAGGTCGCACAATCTCAAATTTCCGTGAAGCAGTGGAAGCGTTTTCTCCGCGCTGCCGGCGCTCTTCAGCACGTCAGCGTGACAGCGAGTGCCCGTGGCTATCGAATTAAATCTGTTTGTTTGCCTGTGCGTGCCTGAAGCCATGTTTGTTAATTTAGTTAGCAAGCGAATGTTTATTGAAATTTATACGGGTGATCAAAACGACGAACATTACTTCGTGTATGTCTAATACTAAAGTCTTCTAATACTTAATTTTAAACTATTATGCTAATACATTGTTACCGCTATCAATGCTTCTGGTTGAAACTGACCTTTTTCTAGTGATCTCATTTTATTTTCTATTCCAGTTTTACTTCGCAGAGATTGGCCAGTCGGCGTTACATATAAGACAAGAACGGTAATTCAAATCCAACTTTACGCAATACGGGCCGAAGCAACGCGTCCCAGATAGCAGGAGGTATCTGCACTCTACTTCATGACGTCATTCTACTTGGACCGGAGTTTCCACTACCAAGCCCGGTGTGTCAAAAGCGATGACATCTAAATCACCGCGGCTTACTCGGGAGCGTCCCCATTAAATTCTATATGGCAGTCGGGCAAGCTAGCATGACGCCACGGATCGAAGTGCACCGGCCTTGTGCTATCTAGGAGGTGTTGGCCGAGGCCTGGGGAGCTATTCTCGATACGCATGGCAGCTGCACGACCGCCATTATCCACCATGTTGGCTCTCTGATTGGCTGTGGCGAGCTCACGTGCCTTGAAATTTGTGCAGGGAAACGGAAGTTTTGCGAAATGTCATTTTGCGTTTTCATCAAGATGACGAAACGTGGCGTGGAGCTGCAAATTTTATGGACTAATACTTTTTTGGGTCCTTGGCAGATATATTGTGATGTTAGTGCTTCAAAAAAAATGTGAGCGGTAGCGTGCAGAAGCCAGTGCAATGCATCTGCAATTGCGCGAATATGTGGTGACAATCCAAGATATGCGCCATGCCAGCTTGCTGATTGGCTGAAGGAATACCTTGCGACGAGCGTCACAGGAAGGGCTGTTTCGTAAACGTCATTTTGACGATGCGTGACGTTGCGCTGGGCTGCCATTGCTGAGGTTTTCCGCCATAATTTTTGCTGCTACGAGCCGCGCGAATTATGCTAACGAGCAGCCATATGCAATGGCAGCCGAGAGGAATGCGTATCGCCACATTTTCGTCGTCGTTTGGCGCCACGAAAATCTTTTGTTCATAACGCGTGCTCATAGTATTGCATGGCACTCGGGTAATTTGTGTTTGGGGCCATCATTTTTTAAAAGAACGCGTTTATACAAAATAATATTGGCTGAACATAGCAAACTTTCGGCAATGTTGTCCACCTTTCACTGCTGCATTTGTATTGTAATCAAGATTAATGCCTTTTCGCACAATCAAAAGTTATGACAACGGCCTCTTTCTAGTTTATAAACAGAAATGTACGCAAGGCGGCGCCTTGAAGTTTCCTCCCGCGGTGCGAGTAACCAGCGAAATGAACAAGAGATGGCAGCGCCGGCGCTTGCGTCGCTCTAGTGGATATCTCTGGCGCGCGCAACGCTATCGGTGATACTCGGCCGTTTCTCAGCCAGCCGAGTCGGGCTGAGTCATTTGCGTTTCACGAGATAGCGATAACGTCGCCTAGAACGTGCGCGCATCACCACTGGTAGGTCGCGTATGTTGTCTTAAGCAAGAAAACAAGCGCATTGGCGCCAACATGGGATGACTCATTCCGTTTTCCGGGGACACGCATCCTAGCTTTGAAGCAGACGATGGCTTGTACGCAGCAGACGACGGAAGAGAGAAGCGTTTTCGACGGAATAATCATACGTTTTGAGATAGCTACTTTATTTTTATTGCGGAGGAAAACTGTTTTGCTTTACCGATAACGCTATATTCAGTGCCTTCATTTCAATTTCTTAGGCGCAACGTCAAGTTGGCGTCACGTTACGTAAGCAAAACTGGGCCACCAGCGCCATTTTGTTTGCGTCGCGCCTACGTCGCTCACCAAAAAACATGGCGGAATGTCCAGAATAGCACCCCTGGGGTGCTATTCTGGCTATTCCGCCATTTTCTTCGGTGCGTGACGTAGGCGCGACGCAAACAAAATGGCGCTGGTGGCCCAGTTTTGCTTACGTAACGTGACGCCAACTTGACGTTGCGCCTAAGAAATTGAAATGAAGGCACTGAATATAGCGTTATCGGTAAAGCAAAACCGTTTTCCTCCGCAATAAAAATAAAGTAGCTATCTCAAAACGTATGATTATTCCGTCGAAAACGCTTCTCTCTTCCGTCGTCTGCTGCGTACAAGCCATCGTCTGCTTCAAAGCTAGGATGCGTGTCCCCGGGAAATGGAACGAGTCATCGCATGTTGGCGCCAATGCGCTTGTTTTCTTGCTTGAGACAACATACGCGACCCACCAGTGGTGATGCGCGCACGTTCTAGGCCACGTTATCGCTATCTCATGAAAGGCAAGTGACTCAGCCCGAATCGACTGGCTGAGAAACGGCCGAGTATCACCGATAGCGTTGCGCGCGCCAGAGATATCCACTAGAGCGACGCAAGCGCCGGCGCTGCCATCTCTTGTTCATTTCGCTGGTTACTCGCACCGCGGGAGGAAACTTCAAGGCGCCGCCTTGCGTACATTTCTGTTCATAAACTAGAAAGAGGCCGTTGTCATAACTTTTGATTGTGCGAAAAGGCATTAATCTTGATTACAATACAAATGCAGCAGTGAAAGGTGGACAACATTGCCGAAAGTTTGCTATGTTCAGCCAATATTATTTTGTATAAACGCGTTCTTTTAAAAAATGATGGCCCCAAACACAAATTACCCGAGTGCCATGCAAATACTATGAGCACGCGTTATGAACAAAAGATTTTCGTGGTGCCAAACGACGGGGAAAATGTGGCGATACGCATTCCTCTCAGCTGCCATTGCATATGGCTGCCCATTAGCATAATTCGCGCGGCTCGTCGCAGCAAAAATTATGGCGGAAAATCTCAGCAATGGCGGCACAGCGCAACGTCACGCCTCGTCAAAATGACGTTTACGAAACAGCCCTTCCTGTGACGCTCCTCATGAGATATTCCTTCAGCCAATCAGCAAGCTGGCATGGCCCATACCTTGAATCGCCACCACATATTCGCGCAATTGCAGATGCATTGCACTGGCTTCTGCACGCTACCGCTCACATTCTTTTTGAAGCGCTAACATCACAATATATCTGCCAAGGACCAAAAAAATGTATTAGTCCATAACATTTGCAGCTCCACGTCACGTTTCGTCATCTTGATGAAAACGCAAAATTGCATTTTGCAATACTTCCGCTTCCCGGCACAAATTTCAAAATACGTGACCTTTCGACAGCCAATCAGAGAGTAAACATGGCGGATAATGGCGGCCGTGCAGCCGCCATGCGTGTCCAGAATGGCGCCCCTGTATTCACAAAACTGCTTCTAGATAAGAGCGCTTCATGATTGGCCGGCGCTTGGGTGCCCGCCAATCATGATCGGCTCGATAATGCGATGATAGCTGCGGTGACGGCTACACTCCGACCGCACTTACATTGTGAATGCAAGCCCGCGTAATATTTGCGTTCGCCATACACGAAGAGAAAGACATTCTTTTGTTCGACGGCCAAATATGCTGTTTAGTTCATTTGGCGCTTCCTTCAGTAATGCCCTCTGCATACGAAAAAAAAAAATAGAGTTGCACAGAGGCGCGCTTTTAATAAACGCTATTTCTTGCCGACTTTTTTTTTTAAGTTGCGAAAACTCAGAGGTCCGAAACGCAAGGTACCAGCAGCTTTCCTAAAAAAAAAAAAACACGAAGTCGATGTTAGTGTAGTTCTCATAGTTAATCTCTCATCATGTTGCATACCCATAGTTGTGAAACATAAGTCCAAGCATACCCGCCGCGCTGGGGCCGTGGCAATGGCGTTCTGCTGGTCAGCACGAAGTGGCTGGTTTTACTCCCGGCCGCGGCGGCCGCATTTCGATAAAGGCGAAATATAAATACGCTCGTGTATTTACATTTACGTGCACGTACGGTAAAGAAAACCAGGTGCTGCTCGAAATTATTCCTCGAGCCCTCCGCAACGGCATCTCTCACAGCCCAAGTTTGTTTGAATGCTTTATTTAGACAATACATTGTCTGGGATGTAGGGGCTAAAGGCAGATGCAACTGCCTGACAAAGGCCCCCCTACCCGTACATTACTCAGGGGGTGGAACATCATGAAAATGCAGTGCAACAATGTAGAAACAAGAAAAAGAACACAAAGTATGCGGCAAGCAATCAAGTATACAAAGAAGTAAGATTCTTACACTTTGTACATAATATATCATGAGTAATGCGCGAGAACAAGGAAATATTTAAACAAGGAAATAATGCTGATCAGTGTTACAAAACATTATATTGCAAATAGGAGAAAAATATGTAAGAGAAAAAATCACTAAAATAAAAAGAAAAGTTATCGAGACCACAAGGACAGTTAAGTACTATTAGGAGCTTAGCAAAAGGTAATTCCTAACCTTTTTCTTTATACTGCAAGCAGACCTGCATTCCTGAATCATAGTAGCGATTTCTCGATTTTTATTTAGGAATTGAGGTACTAGGTAGGCGAGTGTCTGAGTACCAGATTTGGATCTAAACATAGGTGTTCTATGTCTGTTATGCCTAAGGTGATATTGTGAGTTGTCGGATGACGAAGATGTGGACAGGGTATTTGCGTCATGCAGAATTTCCCGATGTGTACACATAGCAAGCCTTAGTTGAAATGGATAATCTATTGTATGTTTAGCTTGGAAAAGTATGGTGCAGTGTGGTCACTACGTTCAAGGTTTCCCATGCAAGGCACAGCTCTTCTTTGTAGGATTATTAACCTATCTAAATTTGTCTTAGTAGTTGTACCCCATATTAGTAGACAGTAGTGTATATGTGAATGAACAAGGGCATAGTATAACTGTAGTTTTAACCATTTTGGCACCAAAGTTCTAGTATTATACAATATAGAAATTGACCTGCACATATTTCCATGTATCTTGTTTACATGTGGTGGCCAGCTCAAGTTTTCTTCAAAGGCGACACCTAGAAATTTATAAGTAGAAACCCGTTCGATAGTACAATTTTTAAATCTAATACAGGTACAATAGTCATCAGGCTTATTACGGCTTTTGAAAATAATATACTTAGTCTTTTGTACATTTAGTTGAAGTTGATTACAATGCAACCAGTTTGATAGATTAGTTAAACATCTATTAGCTGCCTTTTCAAGTTCAAATAAGTGTTTACCTGTAAAAAAAAAATACTTGTGTCATCTGCATAGAGAACTATGTTAGGAGTTCGCGGTATTTTGACAATATGATTTATATAAAAAATAAAGAATAATGGTCTAAGGATAGAGCCGTGCGGTACGGCATATTTTATCGGCTGTAATTGAGAACGGTAACCATTAGGCTAGTAAATTGCACCCTGTCGGATCAAATTGCGTATCAAATTTAATACTAAACCTCTAACACCGCAATGTGGGAGTTTGCGAAGCGAAATGGGTTGCTTTATAGAATCGAATGCCTTTTTAAAGTCTAGAAATATTCCAAGAATGTATTGCTTATTATCAATATTATTAACTAACTCTTATTTAATATCCAAGAGCGCCGTTTCGGTTGATTTCTTTTCACGGAAGCCAAATTGCTGCTTGGAAAGCATTTGGTGGTCGCCAAGAAACTTCATTATTCGTGATTTTAATGATATTCTAACTCTTTAGAAAATAAAGGTAGCACAGATATAGGCCGATAGTTATTCAAGTCATTGTGAGAACCACCTTTGTGAATGACTACTACTCTGGCTATCTTCATGGCTTCAGGAAAGGTACCCGTGGCGAAAGCTTGATTGCAGATGTGCTGAAGTGGGCCACATAGTAATTCAGCGACTTGTTTATTTGGGTCAGCCTTAATGTCATCATAGCTAGTGGCAGTATTCTTATTTAATGATTTCAGGTATGGAACTATTTCTAATTCACTACATGGAGTCAAGAAAATAGATTGCGCGCAGAAGAAGAAATGTATTGTTCACAGTCACTTGTTGTATTATTTGTCTGACCTGCTGCAACTGAAGTTAGGAAATGATTATTTAATTTGTCCACAAGATCGGCTTCTGTGAACTCAACGCTGTCAATGGTTAGTGTCGTAGGAAGGCTAGCCTTTGTTTTCCCCATGAGCAGACTTGCCGAGTTCCAAGCTTTCCTGGGATTACAGCAAGCCCCAGCAAATCTTGCCTGATAATATTGAATACGAGCTCTCTTCAAATCTGAGTTTCATTTGTTGCGAACTTTTGTGTATTCGTGTAATATAGATATGTCTGTCAGTCTAATGAAGTTATGGTATAGTTCTCGTTCTCTAATTCTGTTGTAAAGATGTCTGTAAATCCATGGTTTCCTGGACTTGCTGTGGCCTTCTATATTATTGCAGTGGGAAGGCAGTATCATAGCAATTCTTTACGTAGGAACAAATCATACGATACTTTATGGTTTTGGTCACTGTACACATCACTCCAGTCAATACTTTCAATACTAGCATGAATTGTCGACAAGGCATTGGTATTGAAGGAGCGTTATGCAACAGAAGCATCGTCCATATCCATATCAATATCCAACGCCATGGAGAGACAGATAGGGCTACCTAAAACCTGGAATCTTCTGCGTTATCTTTTAGACCCGGAAAACATCAAGTCCACACTACCATACTGCCTGCACAAAATAATTCACAGATACAAAGGCACGGAAGAAGAACTTTTACAGGAACTACAAAGGCTATACGTAGGAAATACAAGCAAAGAACAACAACATCCGTATACTGGTAAGGGAAACCCGTATCTTGACAGCCCCATAACCGAGGCTGAATTTCGAGCGGAACTCATCAGGCTCAACACGAAATCCACGCCAGGCCCCGACGGAATCACCAACAAGATCCTGAGAAATCTCGATGATGAATCTATCTCGGCCCTCACCAAGTATATTAACAACTGCTGAAAACAAGGTAATATTCCACGTCAATGGAAAACCGCCCAGGTTATAATGATTCCAAAGCCGGGAAAGAAACTTCAACTTGAGAATCTCAGGCCTATATCGTTAACGTCGTGTGCTGGCAAGCTCATGGAGCACGTCATCCTCACACGTCTAACTAATTACATGGACGATAATGGCCTTTTCCCACACACCATGATTGGGTTTAGACCAAAACTGTCTACACAAGACATTATGTTGCAAATCAAACACGAAATAATACACGCGGGACCTTGAACGCTAGATACAAAAGCTATCCTTGGTCTTGATCTTACGAAGGCCTTTGATAATACCACCCACAGGGCTATTTTAGAAAACTTACAATGCCTAGGAGTGGGGCAACGAACCCATGCGTATGTTAAAGACTTTCTCTCTGACTGTATTGCGCAAATCACTATCGGTGAAGTGAAATCCAAAGAGATAAAACTGGGAAGCCGGGGCACACCACAAGGATCAGTCTTATCTCCCTTTCTTTTCAATGTAGCTATGATTAGCCTGCCAGCAGAACCAGAAAATATAGAAGGATTACAGCATAGCCTGTACGCCGATGCTATCACCCTTTGGGTAACACGTGGAAGTGATGGGCAGATTGAGGAAATCGTCCAAACAGCCATACATACGGTTCAGAAATATGTCGTGGATAAAGGATTGAGATGCTGACCCCCAAAATCAGAATTACTTCTATACAGGCCCATACGCAAGGGCCGTAAGAGTTCTACGGATAAACCAAACATCACGCTTTTTGTAAATGGCAACCAAATACCTATTGTCGACAGCATTAGAGTCCTCGGACTCCACGTATCAGCGAACGGTCACAACGGGGAAACAATCGGAATACTAGAAAACAGCGCACAACAAACAATGAGACTAATTAAGAGAATAACTAATCGCCATTATGGGATGAAAGAGAGCAATCTGGTACGACTAGTCCAGGCTTTTGTCATCAGCCGCATAGTATATGTAACCACTTACCTAAATCTCCAAGTAGCGGAAAAGACAAAAATCGAAGGCATCATTAGACGATCATTCAAACAAGCCATAGGTCTGCCGATAAACACATCGAATGACAGGCTCGTAGCCTTAGGTGTCCACAACACGCTCGAAGAACTCATAGAAGCCCATACAATAGCGCAATATGAAAGACTCCCACAAAGACCTACTGGCGGACACATACTTAACAAGCTTAGGGTAACATACGCATCACACTATGGCACTAAAGTAGACATTCCCCACGACATAAGGAAACAGCTTATTATCCCACCACTACCGAAAAACATGCATCCCGAACACCACAGGGAAATGCGGGAGGAAAGGGCAAGGGCTATACAGAGGAGATTCCAACGCTCTGAGGACGTGGTGTACGTCGACGCGGCAGAGTACACAACTAATCAGAATATGTGTATCGTTGCAGTGAACTTGGAAGGGGAGCGTACGTTCAGCGGATCTATTAAAACCAAAGGAGCCGAGGTGGCTGAGGAACCGGCCATTGCTCTCGCAATAGCTTCCACACTGGCCACGATAATAGTCAGTGATTCTAAAAGCGCCATTTTAAATTACGCAAAGCGGCGCATTTCGCCGGAATCACAACGTATCCTGGCAAACTTCCGCGGTGAGCGGGTTGTCCATATCATCTGGACGCCTGCGCACTCCTCCCTCCCTGGCAATGAGGCGGCCGACACCGTAGCTCGAGGACTCACAAGCCGAGCCACCGGGGCGCCGCGGCTGGAGAGGACAGAGGACCGGATGGTTGGCCACAGGGAGATAACTAAACATTACAGATTGGGGAGGGCGCGTTTTCCTCCCGCACACCCATCACTTAAAAAGCAGCAGGCGGTGGCATGGCGCCTCCTTCTAACAAATACATATCCAAATCCGGTGACTTATAACCATTATTACCCAGACCAATATTAGGCCAATTGTAAATTTTGTCAAGAAAGACGGACCTGGATCACATTATCTGGGCCTGCCCTCGGGCGCCCCGACAAGGCAAAAAAATATTCAGGATCGGAAGCATTGGGAGACTGTGTTGCTCAGCTCGGCCCCCGAAGACCAACTTTTGGCTGTCCAGCACGCCGAGGATGCCGCTAGAGGTCAAGGGCTTCTGGCCGCCATCTAGGCGGCGTTGGCCCCCCACCATTCTGCCGGCTATATAAATAAAAATTATTTCTCTCTCTCTCTCTCTCTTTCTCTTGAGTATACCCTGATGGGGGGCGATAAACTGAGGTAATCAGAGATGTTACACATTGAACGGCAATAGATTCATAACGTGCGCAAACAGCAAAATCCAGGAACCACCTCATATAAGATATCTTCTTTGATATATAGTGACACTCCACCACCCCTACAATTCGGTCTGACACACCTTCATGTTTGTATCCTTCGAAAAATACTACATCGAACGCACATGAGTACCAGGTCTCAGTGAAGGCCAAAAAATGAAATGTGTGATCTAATGAATCAAGCAGCACATCAGGTTGTTTGTTTCTAAGACTGCGTATGTTTAAATGGAAAATCGGCATTCTTCCTGCTTTTAAAAGAGGGACCTTGCACAAGAAATTTAAAAGATTCAGCATCATGATATATGGCTTCATGTAAGATAGCCATAGCAGTAACACTAGCAATTAAAATAATGCATGGGATAAAAGAAAAGCCATTCAGCGAATCTTATCAAGGTCACTTTCACTGTCGATGCGCAGTGCTCCATCACCAGGCATCTTGCGCACAAAAAACTTGCCATTTTTGTACCATGCGAACAGATAATGATACTCCTCAGCTTTTGCTTTCATTAGCCAGAGAAGTTTCTTGTTCTGTTGCGTCAGATTGTCAAGGAAATACACTCCATTTATAACCAGCTGCCACGGACGATGAACGCACGTGACGTCACTGCACTGACCCTTTAAAACTAACATGCCGAGTATCACGAGGCCGCCTTTGACGAAGAGAGGTCCTCCTATTCAAACGTTGGCCAGCCTTTCTGAGGCACCTTATCCCTGTTTACAAACTTTATACCACGGTGTGCTATTCCATCTGTCAGCCCCTTCCTTGATTTTGGACGCCAAAATTAGTGGTGTTTAATTCGGCTTTCTTAGCCATCCGTTCACCCCGTGACACGTGATGCCAAAGGGACGAGCACGACAGGAACTTTGCCAGCTTTTGGCGGCAGTATATGCATGCCTTCGACTTCGGAGCTAGTCAATCCAGGAAGGGTAAGCTTAGTTGCTGAATTATTCAACTTCCCGAGCAAATTTTCATTCTAGGTGATACGTAAGCCATAGATTTCAATATTTTGTCGCCTACTGTATTGCTCTAGGGAATTAACATGCTTTTGCAACTGAAGAACGTTCATGCTGGTGTTAGATGTCCCGACGGAATCTGCCTTTTTTTTTTAAGGGCGGCTATTTCAGTTTGCATTTTAGCAAGCACCGAATCATATTGATCAACAAATGCTGAACAGATAGCTCCAGTTTGTCCACTGTATTCTTTAATACCATTAGTGAATCTACCTTGCTTTGTATGTCAGGTATTTGGGCCAGCTTCTTATTAATTTCAATAAGTATTTTCTCGTAGGCCAATTTATGTTAGCCGGTGTGGCTCTTTTCCCCACGTGCCCTTCGGGCCGCCAAAACAAGGCATGTCTGGCACTTTCATGGTTTCTTTGCGCATCGTCTTTTTTGAAGGTCGTCGTGCTCACACCTGAGCATGCTCCCAGGTAATAGCCATATTTGCATTCTGAGCAGGTTAGATATGTGCCACTATCTAGGAGTGCCTTAAAACAAACTAGGCAGGCGTCGGACTCGGACATATCGAACAGAGCAAAAATCAAAGGCTCACGGTAACAGTGATCGTTGAAAGGAAGCTACAGTGATCACCAAGAGGAAGCTATTGCAACAGCGGCGGTGGCAGTGGCGGACAACGACAATTTTAGTGAGGTGTAGATACAGTGCACACCTACCTGCAAAGTCAGTCGATAGGGGTTAGTAAGGAGCCGACCACCACTGAGGAAATGGTCCTCCGGTGTCTGAATAGCGCCTTTTGTAGAAGCGTCTCGGTGACATAGGTCACGTT
The DNA here is from genome assembly GCF_038994185.2 of Dermacentor albipictus. Classification (NCBI taxonomy): domain Eukaryota; kingdom Metazoa; phylum Arthropoda; class Arachnida; order Ixodida; family Ixodidae; genus Dermacentor; species Dermacentor albipictus. The sequence continues at coordinate 1,525,081 of NW_027225575.1, read as the reverse complement.
GGGGGCGCTGTCGATTCTTGATATGGCTCCCGGATTCTTGAAATGGCGTTGAAGAAGTGAAAGCGGCAGCAGGTGCCGATCGATAACCACACTTGGACAGTAACTACCTGCAAAGTCAGTCGGTAGGATTAGTCACGAGCCGACTGTTTTCGTCGCCACCACGGCTGAGCAGTGTGACGATTTAGAGCTTTCACCTCATGAACCCCCCCCCCCCCCTTCTTTTTCAGGACGTTTAAAACCATGAATGAATCGAAACATTCAACTTCCAGACGGAACATACCGCATTTTCCTTTGGCCAGTCATACAGATAACCAACCTTTACGCCTCAAACGCAAATACCTTGGGGGCTAGTTTTGCGTTTAAGATTGCGTGATGCCTTAACAATTTTTTAGGTTACAACCTGGGCCAAGTTGTTAATTATGCATATTAAAAAAACAGTGCCAATGAAAACAAGGAGTTCGAAGAAAGCTCAGTTGTCAGTCAGTACGTTTCCTGCAGTTCTTCACAGACCATTTTTTTTACGCGTTACTGCTTATACAAAATCAGGAACAAATATTTAAGATTTGGTGCATGGCTTTACATCCATGGAAAACGTATCTGCTTAAAAGGAGTGAGGAGCTTATTTTTCTACACAGGAAGCGCTCTGGTGCCTCACTACTTTCCGTGTGCGGCGACAGCGGGAAGGAATGTGAGGCCTTTTAACGAAGGCCTAAACGCGCTGCGTACCGAAGTGACTTAGCGATTCCGCCACGCTTACCGTTAACTGGAAGAAGTAATCATGCGAACTTCAATTAGCTTTAAGCTTAACGCACACGAGCAACGTGCTCCGAGTCAGGGGAACGGTCCTACTGAAGCGTCACTTGCACCGTTCTTTGTTTTTTTATTATTGTTCTTTTGTTTAAATTACTTTTCATCATTTCCGATCTGACTTCACTACATAACGGCCTTTCGGAATGTTTTAACATATATTTGTGTTTCATTGCGCTGTGTTTTTGTTTTTCTTTACGCTTACTCCGCCCATTCGCACACCTTCGTTTTCGCGTTTACTTTATGTTTCAGTGTAAAATGGCATGGTAGAAACTCTTTTTTTCCATGTGGTTCCCATTGCCAGAACTCGCAAGATTTTAATTTACACCGCTGACTAGCCTCTCACTTGGGGTTTAACCAGTGTAGCCTATATATTTCGTGTGCGGCCGTTGTACGAAGGAACGCGTAAATAAAGAAACGGTAGGGAAAGAAGGCCAAGTGAAGTGGTTGCCACGGCGAGTGCGCGTGCCCAGATGAGGTGACCGTGGAAGGCTATCGCTGCTATGCCATTGCTAGTCTACCGTATTTCATGTGCGCATTAATATGTCAGTGTTCGACCTGTATTGTCAGCCAAGTGACTCATTTGAAATTTACAATGATGTCCAATAGGGTTCGCCTCAGCGCCTGCATAAATAGCGCGCCAGCGAGTCCGCATCGCGCCGCCTGATTTACCCCGCACTATACCTCGACGTTCAGAGTGGCCCGATGCGGGAACTGGCAGAAATAAGTGCGACCCCAGTACGGTCCGTAAATACATACGACTCCGACCATCTCGTGTGCCGTACACTCTTAGAAGTGACAGAGTGCCGGGAACTCTTTTAGGGAGAGTAAACGCTTGTCCCATATTTCACTCTTTTTTCGAGAGTGCCTGGAACTCTCTGCTGCCTAGAGCAGGCATACTCTCTCGAACGGAGTACTGTCACTCTGGCTGTAGGAGAGTGACGAGCTCCTTCACAAGAGTGAAGTGGAGTTTCTGCAATGGAGTCTATGTGCTCCTTGCAAGAGTTACAAAGCTCTTGCCACTGCAGAGTTGTGCTACTCCTTCAGAGAGTAGTACGATCCTATCTCGGCTAGAGTGTGTGAACTCCTTAGAAGAGTTGTCAGGAGGAATGCTACTCCCTAATAGAGTTTTCCCAATCCAATTTAGCTAGAGTGTATGATCTCCCTTTGAGAGTTGCACAACTCTCAAGATAAGCATTTCCCTACTCTCCAGAGGAATACTGCTACTCTGGGTACAGCATACCATTACTCCATAGTACAAAACGTGATTAAGCCTAAATGGCGGGCTTTTTTTTTTCAAATTATTAAAAGCATCCTACTACCCATGAACATAGTGAAGCTTTCCTGAAATTGCATCCCAGAAAGTGGTTTTCACATGAAGAGCACAAATTTTTGCCCCGTATGCCGTGTCATTTTTAAGGCAATAGTTTTTCATGGAGCCTCAATGTTCATGTTCACTGCAGCTCATTGTGTTGATGGGCCCTTAAAGACAAAATGGGTGCATAGCACAGGGACATAAAGAACGAAGAACAACCAGCATGTTTATTTACAATTCACAGCGTACACACTTTGTACAGCGAAAAAGTACATGACAATTGCACGAGCACTTCTACGCAAACAAAAAGGAAGGACAGCACGTTTCAGCATGGCACTCCAAAACTTCATCAAAAATGACCTTAAGTTTTGACCAGACAGCCAATGTTCAACCTTTCAATGCCTCCATAGTGTATTTTCTGCCCCTGGTGCCTCCATACCCATCAAGAAGGTGGACCGTGCTGCAAATTTCACTTATCCTGACATCGTTCCTATACTGCTTGACTTGAGTACAAACATCTTGTGGACCTGACGGTATCCCCAACACATTTCTTCGTCGCTTTGCCTTGTCAGCAGACTTGCCAGATGAGTGGAGATCAGCCCGAGTTATGCTGATATTTAAAAAAGGTGGCCATCTATCATTACAATATCGCCACCCGATCTGCTTAACATTATCATGTTAAATTTATTGAACACACAGTGGCTCACAAATTGAAGTCTTGGAACACTAGATTTTAACAAATTGTCAACATGGCTGTTGAAAAGGCTTTTTTACACTCAATTAAATATAGTTCACACCTTCAAAGTGTTGTTTTCACTGGCTTTACTTAACAAAAAAAAAACAGACGTTTCACCACCTATGCGAGTGTTTGTCGAAAGGGATGAACTTTGCTATCACACCGCGGTTTATTCCGAAACGTGATATTATAGTAGAAACGGAAGAATGTTTCCGTCACATGAAAGATACTGCAGCTGTATGCCTTGCTCGTAGCCGCATTGTGAACATTTTGGCAAATGCCCAGACGCCTCAGTTTAATTTAACCACTAAGGAGCGCGCAGCGCTTCATGACTTGAAGTCTGACGCATCGGTCGTGGTCCTCGAAGCTGATAAGGGCGGAGGTATTGTAATAATGAACCGCAAGGACTACGATAGAAAAATGCAACTGCTTTTGGATGATCCTCTGCACTTTCAGAAGTTACAGCACGACCCCACTTCCACTTGCAAAAGGCAGTTGGTTGACTATTTGCGCAGCTTGAAAACGAAAGGAAGGGTCGACCAGTCGCTGTACCGTCGACTCTTTTCGTCTGACAGAGCAACGCCGAGAGCTTACGGGTTGCCAAAAGTTCACAAAGACGGCTGCCCCCTACGCCCTATTGTTTCCTTTGTTGGGTCGCCGACATACAACTTGTCTAAGCTTCTGGTTGAAATTTAAAGACGCTTGCGGAAGGGAGCACGTTCACGGTCAAGAATTCAAAAGAGTTTGTTACTGCGGTACGCCAGCAGCAGCTTCGGGACGACGATGTTATGGTATCCTACGATGTAGTGTCCTTGTTCACGAATGTGCCGATAGCATTGGCTACGGATATTATTGAGAAACGCCTGCAGGAGGACTGTACGTTAGAAAGCCGTACTTCCTCGACTGTTGACGACATGATTCTGCTTAGGTTCTGCTTGAAGCAAACTTATTTCTCGTTTGCCGGTACCATATATCACCAGATAGAAGGCGCCCCGATGGGTAGTCCTGTTTCTGTAATCGTGGCTGATCTGTTAATGCAACACGTGGAAATGGCTGTGATGACGTCCTTGCCCTTCCCTGTCAAAATGTACTGTCGCTATGTAGATGACACCTTTGTGATTGTCGAAAAGAAAAACCTGTGTGCAATGCATGACGCACTTAATGCCGTCCATCATGCCATTCAATTTACATGTGAGACGGAGAATAGTGGCAGCCTAGCCTTTCTAGACGTGCTGGTACGACGGAGCGAAGGAGGTTCGGTGGAGACAGCCGTATATCGCAAATCTTGCGATAGCGGGAGTGTGCCGAGTTTTGAATCTCACCACCCTATAGAGCACAAAACTGCCGTGGCACGCACGCTCCTGTCTCGTTGCGATGCGCTCTCGTCAACGCAAACTTTGAGGGAGCAAGAATGAACGAATGTTGCCACTCTTTTGCATAAACGGAGTTACCCTGAGCACTTTGTCAAGGATACGCAGCGCCGCATGCAAAAACCTCGCGAGAGCAAGGCCGACAGGCCAGCTTCCTTTTTGTGCATTCCGTATGTCCCGGTGTATCAGAAGCAGTGAGAAGGGCTTTACGGCCTTTAGGTGTTCGAACTGTGTTCAAACCCTCGTACACGTTGGGAAACGTGTTCCCGAAGCCAAAGGACCGCACACCTCTGGACGAACAAAGTGGTGTCGTCTACAAGGTCAACTGCTCGGACTGTGATGCCAGCTACATTGGCGAGACGGGGCGGCGACGTCGCACCCGTATCAAGGAACATTTAAGAGATGCTACGAAAGCCACCCATGCTACACGTGCCAAGACAGAATTGGTTGATCATTGTTTATCAAAGGGACACATGTTCGATTTTAACAATGTAACCACACTAGCACGGGAACACCGATGGGGCCCAAGAAAGTTCGTAGAATCATGGTTCATCCGCCATAATCAATCTTCATGTAACTCTAACCGTGGCCCCCTGCCGGATGTTTACGGCAGTTTCATAGATAAATAGGATGTATTTCTCATTTGTTGCCATTGTGTACTGACGATGCCACCCGCATAGGTGGCGAAACGTCTGTTTTTTTGTTATTTTTCGTTAAGTAAAGCCAGTGAAAACAACACTTTGAAGCATGAGTTCCCCTGGCTTTTGGAACATTTTCTCATAGTTCACACCATTGCAGCTTGTCTCGATGATAACAATAAATTGACATAATGCTTGTAGATTACAGTAAAGCGTTCGATACAGTTCCCCACTGTAAACTAATTACAAAGCTTAGGTTAATTGACATACCAGAAGTAATTATGTCACAGATATCTGCTTATCTGAATAATTGCAATCAATAAGTTCAAGTGGGAGAACAACACTCTGGCTGCCTTCCAATAACTTGTGGTATTCTGGAGGAACGAATACTTGGGCGACTCCTTTTTTCTCGTTTATATAGATGATACTGACAATGTGGTTGATTCCCCACAGATTCGACTGTGTTTTACTTAGAGAAATCATCTGCAATAGTGACCAGCAAGACTTTAATACTAACTTGGGTAATTTAATGGTGTAAGCAATGGGGGATGCTTCTTAATGCAAATAAATGTCTACGAACTGGTATCATAAACCTTACTGAAAGTAGCCAGCTATGAATACTTCAGTACAATGATAACAAGTAACTTATTTTGGAACATGCACATAAACAACATCTACTCTTCCACTTTCTGGAAGCTATGCCTTCTATGCCACAAGCTTAAAATTGCTCTATCTAGTGTTACGCTGCTCTCTACTCTCTTATTAGGCCAAAACTTGAGTACGCTTCCACAGTGTGGGACCCTCATACAAAAACAATTGAAAACCTGGAACGAATTCACTGAAAAGCAGTACAATTCATCGCCACTGACTCCACAATGCATTACTTACAGCTAACGGGATTGACCTATTAGAAATTCAATGAAAGAAATGTTGGCTAGTTTCACATCTACTAAATTACAAGCTAGCTGTAGATTCCCCAACATACTTATCCCACTTAATACCTATTCAGCACCACTACCCTCATTCTCCAACACCAATCTTCACAACTGACACATTTAACCTGCCGTGGTTGCTTAGTGGCTATGGTGTTGGGCTGCTAAGCACGAGGTCAGGCATCGAATTCCAGCCAAAGCGGGCACATTTCAATAGGGGCAAAATGCGAAAACACCCATGTACTTAGATTTAGGTGTGTGTTAAACAACCCTCGGTGGTCCAAATTTCCGGAATCCCGCACTACAATATGCCTCATAATCAGATTGTGGTTTTGGCACGTAAAAATCCATAATTTAATTTGACACACTTAGTTATTCTTTCTGCAAACAATGGCTGCCTGGAACCAACTAACTCGAGCATTTGCCCAGTCTGTGTGACAAACTTTTTTGCGTGCATTTGTACAAATAATCTTGTTCTGTGTACCCGCCGTGGTTGCTCAGTGGCTATGGTGTTGGGCTGCTGAGCACGAGGTCGCGGGATCGAATCCCGGCCACGGCGGCCGCATTTCGATGGGGGCGAAATGCGAAAACACCCGTGTGCTTAGATTTAGGTGCACGTTAAAGAACCCCAGGTGGTCAAAATTTCCGGAGTCCTCCACTACGGCGTGCCTCATAATCAGAAAGTGGTTTTGGCACGTAAAACCCCAAATATTATTATTATTATTATGCTTGTTCTGTGTACCTTGCTTGAACTTCTTGTATGCAGTATTTTATAAATAAATGCTGTGATACAAATTTCGACTAGTGGCATCAAAAAGCCTGGCTAATGACTATTTCCAGGTATTGCATCCATTCAACTATGTCCCAATGACATGATCATAATGAGCTCAACAGGACCTGCAATGATAAGGTCTAGGACAAAAGTTTGTTACACGCCCAGCCAGTCTCTTACGATTAAGACCTTAGAAACAGACTGCCTGGGCAAGATGCTAAACAAAGCACATTATAAAACTATAAATTAAAAAAAATGAATAAAAACTCCTTTATACACTGTCAATGGCAGTTGCCACCTTGACAACACATGCCAAAAGGGCACTAGGCTGCATGCCCATCAAGGTTTCCAGCAGCAAAAAAGTCCGCTTTGCTTTTTGTGCATACTGGACATTAAATGCCCAATATACAGCAAGAAGCAAAGCGAACCCATCTGCTATGTCGATGGCTGTCAGCTTCAAACTTTCGAATGTTACTAAAAAGGTGGCGGAAGTCTCAGGCTTCTCGCCGGAATAAAAAAGGTGTGGGTGCGCAGAGGTGGCTCCTGGCAACTGCAGGTAGAAGGAAAACAAAAAGCGTAACTAACTCACAGCACAAGAAGTTCTCTTTTCACATGAATCATATTCAGGTAAAGAAGAGCAAGAATAATGGATCAATATGTGCATAGATATATTTCTGCTACACCTAAAGCTGGCAATAAGAAAACTGGTAATAAGTAAATACATCGTAAAGACAATGTCTCTCGGAAGTACAAGTCTAAAAACACTGCATTTACCTTAAAGAGCCCTCAATTGTATGCATATATGATATAGTAAATGTTAGAAGAAGCCAACAAACACCGACACCAAGGACGACAACATAGGGGAAATTACTCGTGTTTAAAAAATGAAATAAAGAAACGAATGAATGGAAAAAAGTGGATGAAAAAAACTTGCTGCAGGTGGGGAATGATTCCACAACCTTTCATCCACATTAATTTCCATTAATTTACCATTTCTTTTATTAAGCACAAGTAATTTCCCTTATGTTGTCCTTGGCGTAAGTGTTTGTTGGTTTCGTAAGATATGACTAATAAAATCAGGCCCCTCGGTTAACCCCCTTTCTTCCCATATATTAAGTGTTAGAGAAGACAAAAATGCAACTCGTGCAAAATGTGGCATGCAACCTTAGACTTCCTTGCACGAATCCGGTGTGTGCGCTGACAGAAGTCATTAGTATCAGTACGGATATAGGCAACCATCAGGTGAAGTGCATCCCTGCACCTTTCCCCATGAGCTTCTCGCTAATTTGGAATGAAGCAATCTGCACACTAGAACTCGCCAGCCAATCAGCTTCTTAAGCCACACATGCGTCATATGAATACATCAATCGAAGCAAGGCCCATCACAGTTGAACTAAGCCGACAGACCTAGTGTGGCTGCGATATTTCACGACCACTGTGAACTGGAAAAGTGACTGGGCAACAGCCACACCATAATTTGCACACCATATGCTTCACCCACTTGTTTCTAGAGCCTACCACCACCAGCACCACATCAAGCAGCCTCGTTGCACTTGACCAAAATATTCGAGATATTACCATATTTACTCGATTCTAATGCACACCCGTTTTCCGCGACCAAAAGAAGTCGTTTAATGCGCACCTCATTCTTTCATACAGAAATGCATCTTTCTCTCATTTAGAAGAAAGAATTTACTCCCAATGCACTAAAGTTCAGATAAATAAAAAAGGTTGCAGTTTCGCCCGAAAGGCTTGTATCTATTACAATAACAAATTAGTAGACAGCCATATAAGAAGTAGTAATAGTAGGTTTATAAGCTGTATAAACTTTTAAACATTTGTTTCCTAGCTAAATTAACGAGCATGGCATCGCATGCGCACAAGCAAACATGAACACGTCTCACTCAATGACCGCGGAAACTTTATCAAAACGCTGGAGCGTGATAGTGCGTTAGCAGGAGCGAGGAGATTGACCTTTGTGTGCACCCTCGCTTTAATGCGAAATAAATGAGAACATAGCACGTTGCTTAGACTCTTGTCTCTGTCGCAGATCGCTTTTAAGATAGGGGCCACGCGGCCATGCCGTGTGTACACTCCTAAACAAACGTACACCCCTTGGGGTGTATATTTGCCACACAACAATAAGCGTTGTCTATCTTTCTTTCATTTTTCTTTAAAATGCTTCGCTTGCTACCTTCCTGTCGAGACTGCTGTGTCATGCTGATAACGTGCATGCTGTTCATAACTTGAAAGTACTGGGCTCGCAGCATTAAAAAAAGGAAATGCAGACAAGACAGATGACGATTATCGTTGTGTGGCAAATGTACACATGTAC